>NC_081352.1:10361709-10410750 GCF_029784015.1 Lycium ferocissimum
GAATGGAGTCACCCATCCCCACAAGTCATAAACATCATAACAAAGCTAACAGAAACAACAAATCTCAGATCCAAGTCTAATTTCTTCCCGTGACCATCTTTTCACCATAAATATGCATATTAAACATTAACCGACTTAATTGTCAAAAACGAACCAAATGAACTCTAAAATTAGCCCCGTCAATTTCCACAGATCATAACTAATATTTCAAATCTAATAAAATCTTTAGATTGACAATCAGAGCACGTTTTCCCAAACTAAACAATTTATCCAAATAATTGAATGTCGGAATTTCCAAAGTGAAACCTTCTCTCGAAGTGAAACAAATGATATTAGTTTGACTTCAAATTTGGCTAGCAAGTCAAAATAATTATAACGGAGCTTTTGGAATAGACGACATGCCAACTAGAGCACCGGTTCTCAAAATGACCGATCGGGTCGTTACACGAACCCTTCTCTAAACCAACATTCAAACAGCAATAAAATAACCAACCAACATAAATACCTAATAAGTCTGAAATAGATAAGTAAATAAGTGCCGAATTATTACATTAATCCCAAAATCTGGTCTAGGCCGTAAAGAGCCACTACATAACTAAAAGTTTGAATACATAGTCTCAAAATGAAATACTGTCTTAGAAGTAGCGAATAAGACAAGTAAAATAGGAGGAGTCAAACGGGCTACGGATCTGGTCATGTGCTCACCCTAGATGCTGGTTAGCAATGCCTCGGGAGTCAGTCTCGAGGGGAAGAAGTCGATCTAGCCACGTACTCTGCACTTATAAAGGAATGCAACAAGGTAGAATCAGTATAACAACACATACTGAGTAGGCATCATAGGCTGACAACAGTTAGCTAACATATATATAAGTAAGAGACTGAAAGATAGACATGCTCACAACAAGTACAATCAACAATGTCCAAGAACAGAATCACAATGGCTAAATATCAAGTCCAAATGTCACCATAAGTACAGAATACCCAGTCCAAATGTCTCCACAAGTATAGATCACCAAGTCCGAATATCACCATAAATACAAGTACCAAGTCCAAATCCAACAGTACGAATATGTAAGTTCGAATGCAATGATACATACACGCTCTAGGAGAAATACCTCCACGTCTGCTAGTCATGACCCGTGGGGGACTCGCGAAGTCCATGTACCTGCTGTGGCGCACAACTCGATCCAATATCTGTTGCGGAACGTGCAAGTTGGTCCAATATATGTGTTACGACGCGCAACCCGATCCCAATGTATAAGTATGAATGAATGCATGATATCAATGTCAACAAGAGTATATCAATGCCAAATTGTGCCACAGATGGGCACCTATCGCAAGAATCTATCAATATCAACGGTACCACACATGGACACATATCACGAGAATCTAAAAATGTCAACGGTGCCACACATGGACACATATCACGAGGATCTATCAATATCGAGTCTAGTATCACAAACGGGGCAACAAGCCAATAGATCACAATAAGGCAACAGGCCATAATCAAACAACAGTACCAACTTAATCCATCCCAACTTTATACCCGAAGGCGTAACATGCTTTATCCAACAATCATTAATTCTACATATGCCTTGCTAATCGAAGTCTAACCATAAAGTAAACCGTAACCTACCTGGTAGCCGAGTAGGAGCCACAAAAAATCAAACCTTTGTCTTGCCCTTTCGTTGCGCAATCATATTCGAATTCTATATTAGAAATCATGAAGAACAACACCCATATTGCTATACTTATCGTTTGGGTCAAATTCAGCTATGGAGAAAGGGGGAAATGGGCCCACAAGGGTAAAACAGTCATTCCAAAAGTGAAATATGCAATTCCGTATTCTAGGAGCTCAATCCTACTAAACAATTGCTTAAATAACTCAAGAATAGGCTAATTTCGAGATTCAAGTGAAAAATCCCAATTTGGGTATGAACTCTAATTTTTCAATCTTCAAATTAATCAACATAAATGGAAGATTCAAGCCTATTAGATATGAAATCATCAGATTGTATGGTTTAATTAGTCATACCCACCAACAATTTCCATTTAGAAAGATTAAAACTCATTTCAAGAAGTTATCATCAAAACCAATTTTCTCTCTTTGATTCTAACGGATTTCTAGCATGGATTCAAGCTTAGGAAGATTAAATCAATGAATACTAGGTTAGGAGACTTACCACAATGAAGATTCAGCCAAAAGCTCCTTAATTCGCCCCAAATATGCTTAAAAAGTGATAAATGAAATGATAGGGTTTAAGGGTTTTATCCTACCCTTTAATGATTTTGGAAATTCTGTAATCCCGTTGTAGGGGTCACGAGTCTGCTACAGCGGGCTCGCACTAGCGAGACCATACTCACTGCAGCGTATCTGCTATTGCGGATATCCGTTCGTTGTAGCGCCTAATCCCAAACATCGATCACCCGTTATAGCGGTCTCGCTATGGCGGGCCTGGTGCCGCTACAATGGACACCAGACACCAAAAAAATTTGGTTTTTCACAAGTCCAACCCTGAAATTCGACAATTACCCGAGACCTCACATATACAAACTAAACATGCATACACACATAAAAACACTCTACAAACGTGGTCTCGAAATTCCTAACGGAGGTCTATTTGACCGGGTCAACACCCAATGGCCAAGACCAATTTTCCATCTAATAGCTCAAAACTCTCCCAAGTGCCTTGGAAACTGAATCGAACACCCTACCATGTCACAATTAACTATCCGGACCTCTCGAAATTGACAGATTTTCGAAAAAGGTCCGTTTACCCAAAAGTCAACTATTGATCAACGCTCTTCACTTTCAAACTCTATATCACACAAGTCATCATAAACTTTGCCCGATTATCTCGGGAACCGTACCATCCATCCCCGCGGGTCCAAATCGTACTCATAGGGCTTGGGGAAGGATCAATGGGGTTAAAAAGGTCCAAAATGCTATAACGACCAAACGGGTCATTACACAACAAAAGTGTAAGTCATGGAGCACTAGAATCTGAGTACAATCAATTCGAGAAGCAACTTGATTATAAGGAAAACAAACTAGAAATAAATAGTAGGAGCTGAAGCGACATCCACGATCTAGTGGTAGCTCACCTTAATTGGATAGGCCTGCCTATTTATTATGTGTTGCTTGAGAGAGAATGCATATTCAGGTAGTTGTTTGAACAATGTCATTCCCTAGGTATGTGAGTGATCAATACGACAAGTTTAAAAGTGGGATTAGAGATAACGAAGCTTTGACGAGGTCATAGTGAGCTATGAGAAATTACCAGTTGAGTAGTTTGAGATAATACATCTAGTAAATTATTGTGATTGCTCGTGAGAGAATTACGATAAGTTGAGTCTTCAGGATCAGTAGAGAATAAATTGAGATATTATAGATAAGGTAGTGAGAAGGATTCCGATTGAAAAAATCCTAACTCTAAGCCTCCTTAATCTTGTTTCCAATATCATCCTCTGTAGTTGATAATTTTCTTGCTTTAATATTTATTAGTTAAGTAGTTTGAAATAAAAATCTTAATCTTTATAACTCAGAAAATTGTTTGAACTTGTCATGTTAGTGATATTTAATATAATTTTTGCTTACATTGATTCTCTGTGGGATTCGCCTCCCGACTTAAAAATTGAATTATCTTTACAGCGACATCTTGTCCTTTTCAGGACTAGAGTTGGGTGTGATAAAATATATACACTATTTTTATACCATTTACTTGATACTTTATGCTGCAACCTAGTTGCATAAAGTCACGTGTGAAGTTTTGATGATTGACAAAGTGAACCTACAATGAAAAGAAACCAGGTCTAGATACATGTAAGAATTGAGAAGGTAATTGGAAAGAGGTAGACAATGTAAAAGGCCTAAAAAAGCAAGCAACACAGGATGGTTAGAACAGGTCCATAGATATGTTCCATTGTCCATAAGCTACAGAAAATAGCATACACATGAACCCAAATTGCAAACATGCGTGCCAATGAAAAGACAAGTGCAATGATCAGATCAGAGAGAGAATGAACCATCTATATATAGGATCTATCACTGAGACAGATGCAGAGCAAAGGAGGTGAAGATAACTCAAAAGTATTTTGTTCCAATAAAGGCAGTTGCAGACAAAGCACATGAACCAGGTCTGCAAACATGTTTTAACATAGAGCAAGGACATGATCAGAGTCACAGAGCTGATACGAGGCTGAAGACATGAATTATTCCAGCAATGAATAAATCTAAGCGAAGAAATACAGACGTAGAGCAAAGAGCATGATTCTATGAAACAAGTCTGTCAACATGTTCCATTATCCATCACAAAAGCAGGCTTAAGATAGAGTTGGAGGAATAAATGAGAAGGGGATGATGAAACAGGCCTGTGGACATGTTCCATCTCAGACGGTGCAGAGATTCAGAGGGGGACGAACCAGATAGATGAAACATGTTCCAGCGCAAGTCCTACAACAACTAGGATTTGCATATTTATGGTAAAGACTTGGTGGTCAAGTTTATGGGATTCCTTTCCATAATATAAAAAGGTTCTTCAGACTCCTACAAGGACAATGAAGTCAATCCAAAAGGAAAGAATCTCAATTCAACACAAACCCTAATATATCTGATGGGCCTACTCTAAGAGGGTTTTGAGATTACTGACTTGCTGTGCACTCAATGCTATATATATTCAAGTCCTACCAAGAATAAGGTTTACGCACCCACAAAGAGAGAATGTAGAATGCCGAGCTATCAAAAGATTTATCAAGAATATTTAGAATCTAGGCGTATGTCCCTAGTACGACAAGTAGATGAAAAAGATGTAGAATAGGGTTATGTTTTATAGTTCTTGAGTCTATAAAACTTTTAATAGGTTGGGCTATTGAGTTGTATCTTTATCCGTTTTATTAGAAGCATCACAGTTAGATACAAAAACATTATAAACTCCACTTCAAGTTGGGGATCGACTTGAAGGTTGCTTACTAGTCTAGGGATATTAGTGAGATATGGATTAGAGGTTAGTTCCTAGGTTACAAAATCTGTAACTTGAATTTACAGAGGCTCACCATTATAGTGGAGTTTGGGGTAAATCCTACAGAGGTGTAGGTTGTGCTTTTTATAGCCATTGTGAGCCGGGTGATTTCCACGTGAAAATTATTGTGTTCCTTCTTACCTGTAGTATATTCTGCATGATTCTAGCATAGAATATGTAGAGTAACGTGTTCCATGCTATAGGCGAAAGTTGGATACTACTTAGGATAGGAAGTAGGTCGTGCAACCTAACAAGTCGTATCAGAGCTGGTTCTCTTCAAAGAAGGTAACACCTTAGGAGAAGATTACGATAAAGGTTGCACAACCTACAGAACAAAGCAGAGGAGAATCAATCTACATGCCTCCACTATTCAAAAGCTCACACTATTTCTTGTGAAAGAATATGATGCAGACCTATCTAATGGGTATGGAATACAATCTGTGGATAATCTCATCAGAAGGACCGCTGATCCCCATGAAGACTATGCATGATGGAACAATAAGCCCAAAAACTGAAGAGGAGTTCACGACTGAGGATGTTACAATAATGGAGCTAAACACTAGAGCGGTCAACATTATACTCTGAAACCTAGGAAAGGATCAGTACAACAGAGTATCAGGACGCTTTAGTGATAAGGAAATCCAGGACTTGCTAGCACAAACTCATGAGGGTATGACTCAAGAAAAGCAGCTCAGATTAAACATGCTTATGAGGAAATACTAACTATTTGCAACGAAGAGGAAGGAATCAGTCAGAGATATGTTTAATAGATTTGTTAATATTACCAGTAATCTCATAGCTCTTGGTAAGACCTTCATTAACAAAGACTTAGTCTCAAATATTCTAAGAAAATCTTCCTCTTTCGAGGGATCTTAAAGTCCTGGCCATCAGAGAAGTCTGTGAAATAAGCACGATGTGAATATAGGATCTATATGTCAACTTACTAACGCATGAAACAAAGGTAAATATATTGCAATCCAGAGCCATACCAGTCAAGTCAGACAGCAACAAGGAGGAACCAAAGATATAGGCATACCGAAATGACAATAACCAGAAGATAGAAGAGAATAAGGTAAACAACTTTGCTCACGATGATCAACACAAAGGATGTTTAGTCTGTGAAAAATCAAACTCCCTGATTAAAAGTCGCCCAACTTGAAGATCAAAAAGAAAAGAGGCGTCGACAGCAGCATCGAGTTCAAGGTCCCAAAAAGACTTAGTGGAAGGAAGTTCGATTACAATGCTCTCATATCCATTGAAGATTCAGACTCTAGCATTGAGAAGTACATATGGTAAGGTACTTTGGATCATATAAGGCTTGAGGACATTCCTAGAAATAGCCTCAGAACTCTGGTGATAAACTTAAGTAATGAGTGTCGAAGCACAAGCAATGAAAGAATTAAGCTGCATGGCACCATTATCAGATAAACAAAGAGGTCTAGGAGTATAAAGAAGAGCAAACATAAAACAAAAAGGAAAAATTGCTCACTGAAGGAACAGATGGCTCAGCTTGGTTCATACATCACAACTTTCAAAGCTGAAGCTCTAAAGCTAACCGCAGATGCCGAACTCATTCTGAGAGGAACAAAACTGGAACCTATAGAAAAGAGTATGGGGGTTACATAAAGAAATAAAAGAAACCTAGAAAATAAAGGCATAAGAAAGACACCCAAGCCAGGCAAGATATTCGTAAGACCAACCTCTGATCGAGCATGTGGGGAAGAGTGACAGAAGGCAAGCAAAACAACAGTATATGTGTAACATCCCGTAAATTCAAGTTAGGTGTGAATGTGTAATAATTGGGGTTTAAATGTCATCTTAGCTATATGGATCTCTTGAGGATGGGTACAGGTGTTAAATGATCTTTTTGGGGTCGAACGAGGTAAGGAAGTTCGTTAGAAATCCTGAAATTCATCTAAGTCTGAGGCAGTTTTCAGTTATGTCCAGTTTAAGGGTATCTGCATTGGGAATTTGGAAAAAACTTGAAATATGTAAATTTTAGGTCTCTGAGATACCTTTCTAACCATATAAGGGGGGGCTCAAATCAAGCTAGGAACAGGGAGTTATGATCGTTTTACTGAGTGAATATCGATTATCCAAAACGCGTGTTAAGTGTGCGTCACGTGCCCATCGCGCAAAATCCAGATGCAGACAAAATTATGTTCAGGTGTTGGAGCCGCGTCGCATGGCCAATGCGGATCCCATGACCAGGCTTTGCACCTGCGACGCGAGTTCAACGCAGAGCGGGTTATTTTACTGGTTCTGAATTTTCTTTAAGTCCTACCTCGTTGTGTTATTTTCCACTTCATTTCAAATCAATATTTTTGAGGAAAAGAACCCTAGAAAAGTTTGTCTAACCCTAAGGTGAGTTCCCACTCAATCTTGATCATTCCCACACCATATTCATTCCCTCTTGATACTAAATCATCTCTATAAAATCCTAAGTTCTTGAAATCTCAAGAAGAAGAAGATAGAGGCGTGTGGATTCCGTCTAAGAGGTAAAGTTTATGAATTTTCTAAGTATTATTGAAGATTGGGTTAGAGTAGAGAGTTCTTCAGGGTTGGAAATCCGTTAGAGATTCATGAAAGCGTTCAATAACCCGTTTATAGGCTTTTGAAAAGCCCTAGTTTTCGAATAAGGGTAGAAATCCCTAGAATTCATCAAAGTTCTAAACTTTGTCATTTAAAAACCATTGTAGTGTAATTGTTGTACTTGGAAGAATCCGGTTGCTAGCTTATAACGGGATTTGAGGTATGTCTCTTTTAAAAATCCTTTGTGACTATGAAGGTGATTTGTATGTATCATTTAAAACATACTCTTTTGAAACGATGTGTGTGACTTTTTTTGTTGTTTGTGTGCGTGAGGGACAAACCCACATTAAACCTTGTGTGTACTATATTATATATACGTATTCATGATTGCTTTTCTCTCTAAGGGATGGTTACAGAGTAAGATATACAACTTTGTAATTGAACTCGAATTACCCTTAAGGGATGTTTAAACTTGATATTTCAAAAGCTTGATTATCTCATGTGAATGCTCTATAAATGGATTTTTTTGAACGTGAAACTTGTATAAAGAAGTAAGTCTGTTTTCTAAAACTGAAATGAATTGATGTACCCCTATAATGGGAAGATGAACATTAATCCATGAGGAATAATTTGGCTATCACAATATGAATTGTGATTCGGCTTCAATGCCATGATTGATGATTCGGCTAATATGCTATGATTTTATTATTTGTGTTTGGCCTAGCTACTCGGGAGGAAGGGTAGTCACTATGGATCCTAGTGGTGTTAGCCTAGCCATTCGGGAGGAAGAGTGGTCATCGAGGGTTACACACCTCGATGTGGTATTTGCCTAACTATTCAGGAGGAAAGATAGTCATCGTGGGTCAAATTGCCCCAGTGTGGTGCTACTGTTTAGGGAACCTTACATGGTCATCCCTTCATTTTATTGACTTGGGCCTGTATTGGCATGTATTATACTTTGGTTGCCTGTGAGTGGCTTGTTTTGTATCTTTGTTGCCTGTGAGTGGCTTGTTGATAATAATGAACTTGTTTGCCTGTAAGTGACTTGTTAATGATATTGAAATCCAAATGGAAAGACTCAAATTGTAATTTACGGCTTAGTGGATTGGAATATATATATATATATATATATATATATATATATATATATATATATATATATATATATATATATATATATATCTCGTCTTAATGATTTCTTTGATGGTTATAAAGTTGTTGGGCTATCTTACTTTTGGATTTGTCAACTGTTTTGCACTTAAACGGTATACTGATCGTAATTAATTTATTTTGCTATATTATTTATTGTCCCCGAGATACTCACTGAATACCTAGTACTCAGGCATACCGTTGTTGTTTTTGATGGTATGTTAGGTAACATTGAAGAGCAGGTTCGTGGCGCGCCGACGACTTAAGGAAACTTGCTACTTCTAGAGATCTTTCGGTGAGTCTACATATTTGTTCGTGGGGCACCTCTTTATGTTATATTTCATTTACTTAGATTGTTGAGCTGTGTCCCAAGACTTTAGACACTCTTTATTTCGTAGAAGCTCCTTAGATGGTTCTTGAGCTATGGGTAGTGTTGTGGATGTTTTTCCAAAATTGTTAGGGCATTTTGCCACGTATTATTTAAGTATGGATTTAGACTTCCGCTATTTTGTTTTAATGAGCATGACTTTACCTTGGATTCTTGCTAAGGCTGTGTCTCTTACATGTTAGAAAATAGGTGATTTGAAAGTATCAAACGTTTTCCCTATATTATAAGGTTCTTCTGATGTTGTTCATGACGTCGGATGCCGGCCACGTCTAGGGTGAGTTTTAAGGCATGACAAGCTTGGTATCACAGGCTAGGTTTAGATGTGTCCTAGGATTTTTCTGTGTCTGTGGAGCTGTGTCTAGTGGAGTCTTCCTTGTGCAGCCTGATCACCTGCATGATCGAAAGACTACTAGGACATTTATAAGTGTTTCTCATTCTTCTTTATTCTAGATTGTGCAATAGAGCTTGAACTTTTTTAGGTTCGTTCTGACGTATTCATTAATTCGTGCTTCACAGAAATAGCTTTAACTCGTGCAGGAGCTGCTAACCAAGGGAGTAATGGTGCTTCTGATTCATCGTCTGGTGGACGAGCCGCTAGGATCACTAACCGAACCATTTTTGAGACTGCTGCTGGGGTTGAGAACGGCAATGGAGACCAAGCACCACCGCCAGCACCACCTGCTCCAGCTGCCCCTACTGCGGGCCTGGATGATATTGGATCGATGCAGAATGCTATCCAGATTCTTACTACTCTGGTTGTAGCCCAACGTCAGTGTGGGAGTGCGGACCCGACAGTTGGTGGCGGGGGAAGGCTTAAGCACTTTTTTGGGCTGAATCCGCCTAAGTTCTTTGGTTTACGAGAAGAAGATGATCCACAATATACTATGGATGAGACATTCAAAGCTCTAAGGGCCATAGGTGCTCATGGTTCTGAACCTGAGGACTTTGCATCATATCAATTGAAAGATGTTGCTCATGCTTGGTTCAAATTGTGGGAGACTGAGCAGGGTAATAAAACTGTAGCTCCTACTTGGGCTGAATTTGAGGGGGAATTCATGGAGAGATTTTTGTCTAATAAGGAACGATTTGCTCTGGTTGCTAAGTTTGAGATGATTGAGCAGGGAACAAAGTAAGAAGGCCAGATCAGATTCGTGAGTACAGTTTGAAGTTTACACATCTGGCAAGATATGCAACGTATATGATCCCGACTGAAAAGCACAAGTTGAGCCAATTTGTGCGTGGGTTAGTACCACATATCAAGTCTACGTGTGCTGCTACTGCTATGTCTTCTACTTGTACATTTTCATCCTTGGTTGGGTTCGCTGAGCAACAAGAGAATTGGAAGGGTGAAGGGTGGCTAGAAAGGGAACAAAGTAAGAAGGCTTGATCGGCGGGTGGGTTCGGTGTTAGCAAAATGGGGGGGGGGGAAAGAAAGGGTATTCTGCACCTGCTCATACCGGCACTTATTCTAATGCCAGTGCTCTGTCTGGAAGACAAAGTCAGAGGAACAACAATCAAAACAGGTAATCGCAAGGTGGTAATAAGCACTAATCTGGATGGGAGGATCGTATTTGTCATCATTGTGGTATAAGGGGTCACATCAAGAGGGAGTGTAGGAAAAGGTTATGTGAAATGGCTACCTCTTTGGGCCATAGAAACAATTAAATCACCTGTTACTGCTAGGAATCCGCCTGCTGGTAATACTAATAATGCTCCTAATGCTTGTGGTAATGAGACTGGTAAAGCGGTTGCTAACACCGCTAATGGGGGTCAAGCCTAACTTTATGGTTTGACTCGTAGGGAGGCAGCTAAAGCCTCAGATGCGGTGGTCACATGTATTCTCACTATTTGCTCTTTTGATGCATATTCGTTGATTGATCCAGGCTTAAATATCTCATATGTGACATTATATTTTGCTCTCAATTGTGTTATGGAACAGACGAACAACTGCGTGAACCTTTTTCTGTGGATACCCTTGCTAGTGTCCTTGTTATTGCCTCTAGAGTTTATAGAAATTGTGTGGTTGTAGCTAAGGGTCGTGAAACTACAGCTGACTTATTTGAGCTAAAGAAGATAGATTTTGATGTAATTATGGGGATGGATTGGTTAGCTACTTGTTATGCTAATGTGGACTATTATTATAAGTTAGTTCGATTTGCTTTCCCTGATGAACCGATTATTATGTGGAAGGGAGAAATTGCTAAGCCTAGGGGTAGGTTTATCTCGTATCTTACAACTAGTAAAATGATTTCAAAGGGATGTATTTACCATCTAGTTGCTGTCAATGATACTCAAGCCGTAGTGCCAAAGTTTAAGTGCGTCCTTAGAGTTAATGAGTTTCCCGAAGATCTTCCGGGTATCCCTCCTGATATGGTTATCGATTTTGGGATAGATGTTCTTCCCGAAACTCAACCAATCTCTACCCCACCTTATCGTATGGCTCCGACAGAGCTAAGAGAACTGAAAGATCAATTGAAAGACTTGTTAGACAAGGGGTTTATTCGACCAAGTACCTCGCCTTAGGGTGCTCCGGTCTTGTTTGTCAGAAAGAAAGATGGTTCTCTCAAAATGTGTGTTGATTATCGTCAGCTGAATAAGGTGACAATCAAGAATAAATATCCTTTGCCTAGGATAGATGACTTGTTCGACTAACTTCAGGGTGCTAAGTTCTTTTCTAAGATCGACTTGCGTTCTGGGTATCATCAGCTAAAGATAAAGGAGGAAGATATTTCGAAAATAGCGTTTCGTACTCAGTATGAGCATTGTGAATTTCTGGTGATGTCTTTCGGTCTAACTAATGCCCCTACTGCATTTATGGACCTAATGAACCGTGTATTCAAGCCTTTTCTCTATCGTTTCATAATTGTGTTTATTGATGAAATCCTGATCTATTTGAGGATTCGTAAGGAGCATGCAGGGCACTTGAGAATAACCTTGAAAACACTTGAGGAGAATAAGCTCTATGCTAAATTTTTTAAGTGTGAATTCTGGCTTAACTCTATGGCATTCTTGGGTTATATAGTGTCGAGTGATGGTATCAAGGTTGATCCTCGTGTACCCCTCTGCCGTTAAAGACGGCTACAGACCACTAAGGTGACGAACATCCGTAGTTTCTTGGGTTTAGCTGGTTATTTCGGAAGTTTGTGGAAGGTTTCTCATCTATAGCTGCACCTCTGACGAGGTTGACTCCGAAAATGGCTAAGTTACAATGGTCGGAAGCTTGCGAGAAGAGCTTTCAAGAGCTCAAGGCAAGATTGACGTCAGCTCATTTTTTAACTCTACCTTTGGATTTCGGAGGCTACATAGTTTATTGTGATGCTTCCCGAATTGGGTTGGGTTGTGTTTTAACGCGTAAAAGGTAAGGTAATCGCTTATGCTTCCCGTCAGTTGAAGAAATACGGAAAGAATTATTCGACTTATGACTTAGAATTGGCTACTATGGTGTTCGCATTAAAAATCTGGCGTCATTACTTGTATGGGTAACATTGTGATGTTTTCACCGATCACAAGAACCTGCAATACATCTTCAAGCAGCGAGAATTTAATCTCAGACAGAGAAGATGGTTAGAGTTATTGAAGGATTATGACTTAAACATCTTGTATCATCCTTGTAAGGCGAACGTTGTTGCTGATGCATTGAGCTAAAAATGTATTGGTACGTTAGCGTATTTGTACACTCGGTAAATGCCAATGGGCAGGGAAATCCGGAGACTCACTAGCTTTAGAGTCCGACTTGATCAAACTGAAGATGGGGAGTTAGTGCGAATCACACCCGCGTGATATGATATTATGGGGAGAATCAAGTCTAAGTAATATGAAGATGGACTCCAGGGTGAAACTGCGAGATGGAGTGGAAAGGGGAGAGTACACCTTATTCATAGTTGGGGTCGACGACGATGTCCTTAGACTACAGGGACGTCTATGTGTTCCCGATGTTGATGGTTTGCAACAAGAATTATTGGTAGAGGCACATAGTTCTAAATACTTTGCGCATCCGGGATCCACCAAGATGTATAAAGATTTGAAGCAACATTATTGGCGGAAGAGCATGAAGGTTGACATTCTAGCTTCGTGGCTAAGTGTTTAAACTATCAACAGGTTAATGCTGAACATCAAAGGCCTGGAGGCCTGGCTCAGGTTATCAAAGTTCGACAATGAAAGTGGGAGGTGATCAGTATGGATTTTGTTGTGGGTTTAGCCCACACAAAGGCCAAGTTTGATTCGATTTGGGTAATCGTGGATAGACTAAAAAAGTCTGCCATTTTCTTCCCGTGAAGACGACAGATACCGCGGCGCAGTATGCCAAGCTCTATCTAAAGAAGATAGTTAGATTGCATGGGATTCCGACATCCATCATATCTAACAGAGGTACGCAATTTACTGCTCATTTTTGAAAATCGTTCCAAGTGGGTTTAGGAACTCGTATGAACTTGAGTACTGCCTTTCATCCTCAAATGGATGGGCAGGCAGAGAGAACTATCCAGACTCTGGAAGACATGTTGAGGCTATGCACCTTTGAATTTGGGGTAATTGGGATGAGCATCTACCTCTTGTCGAGTTTGCTTACAACAACAGTTATTAAGCAAGTATTCAAATGGATCCTTATGAAGCTCTTTATGGGAGGCGTTGTTGATTGCCAATTGGATGGTTTAAACCGACTAAAGTAGAGCTATTGGGTCCTGGCTCAGTTCATGAAGCAATTGAGAAGGTGAACCTTATTGTGCAACGACTCAAGATGTACTCGTAGTTGACGTAAAATCGTAATTTTATACGCGATATCATAAGCTAGAGTTTGTGGTAGGTGACAAGGTGTTCCTAAAGGTGTCACCAATGAAAGGAGTTATGTGGTTTATTAGAAAGGGTAAGCTTAGCCCTCGTTTTATTGGCCCATACAAGATTTTGAGAAGAATTGGGAAAGTGGCTTACGAGTTGAAGTTACCATCTGAAATGTCTATGGTGCACCTTGTGTTTCACGTTTTGATGTTGAGGTTGTACAAGCCTTCCGCTTCTCATATCTTGAATCATAACGAGATTGAAATCACTGAATAATTGTCTTGGGCGAAGAGGAACTCAGGCAAGTCTCTGGATCGTCGGGTTAGGAGGTTGAGAAAACGAAAGAGATGGCTTTGGTTAAAGTCCCGTGGCATAATCAAAATACGAAGAAGCTACTGGGAAGCCGAGGAAGACATGTACAGAGATATCCTTATTTGTTCCCCTCGCTGTATGCGTTGAACCTTCTTGTGTTTCGTGAAAGTTTAGAGCGGGAGGTGAATCTCACTATTGTGTTTAGGCTCGAATGATGCATTCGTGTTGTGGTTAATCGTATGTTATCTCTGAGGATGTTTCACTTTGCTAATGGAACTCTTGAAATTTCTGAAAATTTAAGGTTTAGTAAAGAATCTTAGGCCATGATTTTCATTCGGGGACAGATGATCCTAAGGGGGAATAATGTAACATCTAGTAAATCCGAATTAGGTGTGAATGTGTAATAATTGGGTTTTAGATGTCATATTAGCTATATGGATCCCCTGGGGATGGTTACAGGTGTTAAATGATCTTTTTGGGTTGAACGAGGTAAGGAAATTCGTTAGAAATCCTGAAATTCGTCTACGTCTGGGGCAGTTTTTCGTTATGTCTAGTTTAAGGGTATATGCATTAGGAATTTGTGAAAAAACTTAAAACATGAAAATTGTAGATCTCTGATCTACCTTTCCAACCATATAAAGTGGGGCTCAAACCGAGCTACGAACAGCGAGTTATGATCGTTTTACTGAGCGAATATTGATTATCAGAAACGCGTGTGAAGCGTGCGTCGCAGGCCCATCACGCAAAATCCAGCTGCAGACAAAATTATGTTCAGCCGTTGGAGCCGTGTCATGTGGCCAATGCGGATCCCATGATCAGGCGTTGTACCCGCGACGCAGGCTCAACGCGGAGCGGGTTATTTTTCTGGTTCCGAATTTTCTTTAAGTCCTACCACGTTCTGTTATTTCCCACTTCATTCCAAATCAGTATTTCTGAGGAAAAGGACCCTAGAAAAGGCGCTCTAACCCCAAGGTGACTTCCCACTCAATCTTGATCATTCGCACACCATATTCACCCCCTCTTGATAGTAAATCATCTCTCTAAAACCCTAAGTTCTTGAAGTCTCAAGAAGAAGAACATAGGGGCGTGTGGATTTTGTCTAAGAGGTAGAGTTTCTGAATTTTCTAAGTATTAATGAAGTTTGGGTTAGAGTATAAAGTTCTTCAAGGTTGGAAATCCGTTAGAGATTCATGAAAGGGTTCAAGAACCGTTTATAGGCTTACAAAAGCCATAGTTTTCGAATAAGGGTAGAAATCCCTAGAATTCGTTAAAGTTCTAAACTTTGTCATTTAAAAACCATTGTAGTGTGATTGTTGTACTTGGGAAGAACTGCTGCTAGTTTATAAATGGGATTTGAGGTATGTCTCGTTAAAAATCCTTTGTGACTATGAATGGATTTGTATGTCTCTTTCAAAACATACTCTTTGAAACGACGTGTGTGACTTTTTTTGTTGTTTGCGTGCGCGAGGGACAAACCCACATTAAACCTTGTGTGTACTATATTATATATACGTATTCATGATTGCTTTTCTCTCCATGGATGGTTGCAGTAAGCTATACAACTTTGTAATTGAACTCGAATTACCTTTAAGGGATGTTTAAACTTGATATTTCGAAAGCTTGATTATCTCATGTGAATGCTCTATAAACGGATTGTGTTGAACGTGAAACTTGTTTAAAGTAGTGAGTCTATTTTCTAAAACTCGAAATTAAAATGAATTGTACCTCTACATTATAAGACGAACATTAATCCATAAGGAATAATTTGGCTATCATTATATGACTTGTGATTCGGCTTCTATGCCATGATTGATGATTCAGCTAATATGCTATGATTCTATTGTTTGTGTTTGGCCTAGCTACTCAGGAGGAAGGGTAGTCACTATGGATTCTAGTGGGGTTAGCCTAGCCATTCGGGAGGAAGAGTGGTCATCGAGGGTTACACATCCCGATGTGTTATTTGCTTAACTATTCAGGAGGAAGGATAGTCATCGTGGGTCAAATTACCCTGGTGTGGTGCTTCTATGTTGTTTAGGGAACCTTACATGGTCATCCCTTTGTTTTATTCACTTGGGCCTGTATTGTCACGTATTATACTTTGTTTGCCTGTGAGTGGCTTGTTTCATATCTTTGTTGCCTGTGACTAGCTTGTTAACGATAATGAACTTGTTTGCCTGTAAGTGGCTTGTTGATGATATTGAACTCCAAATGGAAAGACTCAAATTGTAATTTACGGCTTAATGGATTGGTATATATATATATATATATATATATATATATCTTAATAGTTTCTTTGATGGTTATAAAGTTTTTAGGTTATCTTACTTTTGGATTTGTCAACTGTTTTGCACTTAAACGGTATTCTGATCCTAATTAATTTATTTTGCTATATTATTTATTGTCCCCGAGACCCGCACTGAGTACCCTGTACTCAGGCATACCGTTGTTGTTATTGATGGTATGTTAGGTAACATTGAAGAGCAGGTTCGTGACGCCCCGACGACTTAGGGGAACTTGCTACTTCTCGAGATCTTTCAGTGAGCCCACTTGTTTGTTCGTGGGGCCCCTCTCTATGTTATATTTCATTTACTTAGATTGGTGGGCTGCGTCCTGAGACTTTAGACACTCTTTATTTCGTAGAAGCTCCTTAGATGGTTGTTGAACTATGGGTAGTGTTATGGATGTTTTTCCAAGATTGTTGGGGCATGTTGCCGTGTATTATTTAAGTATGGATTTAGACTTCCGCTGTTTTGTTATAATGAGCATGACTTTACCTTGGATACTTGCTAAGGCTGTGTCTCTTACATGTTAGAAAATAGCTGATTTGAAAGTATCAAACGTTTTCCATATATTATAAGGTTCTTCCGATGTTGTTCATAACGTCGGATCCCAGTCACGTCTAGGATGGGTTTTGGGGGGTGACAATATGCAAAGGCTTGCTTAAAAACATACAATAGGAATGAAACAAGAATTTTGTCACTGTTATTTTAGAAAAGAAAGTCTTAGAGAAACAATTGAGAAAAGGGAAGAAATCAAGGAATCACCCATGGCTGAGTGTGAGGGGGAACAAATACAGAACTCTGAAGAAAATGTAGATTCACCAGAGGATGATGACAGAGAAGAGATAAGTAAGGAGAAGAAGAGACCGAGAGAGCACTTATCCATTATAAACTACTTGGAAGAGAAGAACACATCCAAATGGTAGGTACTCATGTGAACATGAAACAGGTTGAAGAACTTGTTCTATCAAGTAGAACGAAGGCAGTCAAATGGAACAAGTAGTTCAACCGGATCCACAGAAGTGCTGAAATGTACAAATCCCCGCTAGAACATCAACAAAGAAGGACATCAGAGGACTACAACAGGTTATGTAGTGTACACAAAGGGTAATAATGTGCTAAAAGGTTCCTTAGTTCATTAAGTTGAGGTGTTGACTAAAAAGATTGAAGAGAAAGAATGGTGGTGCATAATATGTTGTATTGAGAATGATTGAAGCTGCACAAATCTTCCCTAAAATTTGCTAGAAAGGTTGTGTCAGACTGTGTGGTTGTTCAAAGTAATTAAAACATTTTACTCAATCTGGTACATTTAGTTTTATGTCCTATACCATCATATGTTCATGATCTCCTAAAAGGTCTAACATAATGATTGTCATAGAACTTGCATTAATATTAAAGATTACATATGGCCAGTCATCTACACTTCATGTATGTGTTCTTTCTCTCTCAATAAATTAATTACTCAGATCATGAAACAACTCAAACAACCCATTGTCATTACCCTAGCCGACTATACCCATCATTAAGTGTGTGTTGAGAAGTGAAAAGTAAGTCATGATGACCGTGCTGAATTTTTTTTTTGTCACAATTAAGTCATCAGCTCTTCCCAAGAAGACTATTCAAATGCCCGTTCACACCACCTTAGCCTCTATTATCACGACTACTTAAAGCAACCTCCAATTGCCTAATCTCACTAACACTATTCCTTCACCTTGGAACCAAATCAAAAATTTTAAACTGTCGAAATTCTCTTCTAGTTCCGATAAACCCTTTTATCCCATACGATTCATAAAACTCCTTAACCTTAGAGTAGACTATCCACTTTTCTCTCCTTAATCCACCTCTCCGGATTACACACATGAGTATAGCCACAGAAAAGGTGAAAGAAGGGAGAAAATAAGTTGGAGCATTTAGAGAGGGAGAATGTGCTGAAATCTCTGAAACGGGAGAGAGTGAGCAAAAAATATGTAAAGCAACAATCCTTAGAGAAAATGAGTTGTTTGATATTGCAAGCTCAGTTCAGGTTGACATCTTTAGCCAAATGGGATAAACTAGTGATGAAGACATAAGGGTTTGTGTAGAAATAAGGAAGGATGAAGCAAAGAAGAACCATCTGTGAAAAAGGAACAATTCAGATCTTGGCCCTCATGGGCAAAACCGGTGGAAAAAGATAGTGGATCTTCTTAGGGTAAAGAATAGAGCATGATCTGAATATTGAGAAGCAATTCCAGATGGTATTCGAAAATTATAAATTTCAATATCTTATCAGAAACAGATGCCAGTTTGGTTGATTCAGATCTATAAAATAAAAAAAAACTGATGATATTCCTTTTCTTGATTTTGATGATAATTGTGTTAGAAATGTTCGTCAATTGAGTGAGATGAGCTTTTGTTCTGTCAATGACTCCGTACCTTATAGCCAAATCCTCTCCACATCTCCTAGATAGAACTTTCTAAGAATTTGGCCTTGAAAATTACCTTCCTTGTAACAATCCTTAGCGTCTAAGTTCCTAGTTTTGTCAAAATGATTTGATGTATATAATTGTACTCAAGGGACTGGAATTGTACTTGTTGATGTTAATTAAAAAGACTGTTGATTAACTATTGCATATCTTACAAATATGTGCCTCATCTATGTGACTCGAATGTTTTGCCTTAAATGAGTGACTACTCTCATCTTGTGTATATGCGATAGCCACAGTGGCCATGAGTTTAATATTGAAAAATGTTTTTTTTAAATGTTTTTATTACATAAGGGGTAGGGGAAGGGGAAATGGGGGAGAGGATTACAACGTGGGGATTCGAGCCCTCACCAACAAGGTGAAAGTTAAAGTAGCCAACCAACTGAGCTACTAAATCCCTACTATTGAAAAATGCTTAATTTCTTCTTAGATTAACTTTTTAATGATGCCAAAAGGGGGAAGATTAATCAACAGTGTGCTTATGCTTTTTGACTCAATTGCTAACCTGGTTTGCTACAGGTATAATGTCCAAATACTGGGCTATGAGATGATTGGAACATGTTACACAGTTGCTTAAAAGACGGATGTTTGTCATTATCAAAAAGGGGGAATTTGTTGGCATAAAGTCATGTGTGAAGTTTTGATGATTGACAAAGTGAACCTACAATGAAAAGAAGTCAGGTCTAGATACATGTAAGAATTGACAAGGTAATTGGAAAAATCTAGACAGTTGGTTGAGATGAAGCAGAGGTTCCAGACAATGTAAAAGGCCTGAAAAAGCAAACGGCACAGGATGGTTAGAACAGGTCCATAGATATGTTCCATTGAAAATAAGCTGCAGAAAATAGCATACGCATGAACCCAAATTGCAAACATGTGTGCCAATGGAAAAACAAGTGCGATGATCAGATCAAAGAGAGAATGAACCATCCATATATAGGATCTATCACTGAGACAGATGCAGAGCAAAAGAGGTGAAGATGACTCAGAAGTATTTTGTTCCAATAAAGACAGTTGCAGACAAAACACATGAACCAGGTCTGTAAACATATTTTAACTCAGAGCAAGAACATGATCAGAGTCACAGAGATGATACGAGGCTGAAGACATGAATTATTCCAGCAATGAATAAATCTAAGTGAAGAAATACAGATGCAGAACAAAGAGCATGATGCTATGAAACAAGTCTGTCAACAAGTTCTATCATCCATCACAAAAGAAGGCTTAAGATAGAATCAAAGGAATGAATAAGAAGGGGATGATGAAACCTGTTTCATCTCAGATGGGGCAGAGATTCAGAGGCGGATGAAACAGGTGGATGAAACAGGTTCCTGAACATGTTCCAGCGTAAGTCCTACAACAATTAGGATTTACAGATTTATGGTGAAGACTTGGTGGTCAAGTTTAGAGGATTCCTTGCCATAATTAAAGAAGGTTCTTCAGACTCATACAAGGACAATGAAGTCAATCCAAAAGGAAAGAATCGTAATTCAACACAAATCCTAATATATCTCATAGGCCTACTCGAAGAGGGTTTTGTGTTTGCTGACTTACTGTGCATTCAATGCCTTATATATCCAAGTCATATCAAGAAAAAGGTTTGCGCACCCCTTGAAAAGAGAGAATTTAGAATATCGAGCTATCAAAAGATTTATCAATATTATTCAGAATCCAGGTGTGTGTCCCTAGTTCAACAAGAAGATTGAAGAAGCTGTAGAATAAGGTTATGCTTTATAGTTCTCGAGTCTAGAAATTTTTTTTTAGGTTGGGATATCAAGTTGTATCTTTATCCACTTTCTTAGAAGCATCACAATTATATACAAAAACGTTGTAAATTACACTTCAAGTTGGGGATTGACTTAAAGGTTGATTACTAGTCTAGAGAGATTAGGGAAATATGGATTAGAGGTTAGTTCCTAGGTTATAGACTCTGTAACTTGAATTTGCAGAGGCTTACCATTGTAGTGGAGTTTGGGATAAATCTTACAGAGGTGTAGGCCGTGGTTTTTATCGTCTTTGTGAGGCGGGTGGCTTCAACGTAAAATCATTGTGTTCTTTACTTACCTGCAATTTATGTTCTTTGGCGACGCTAGCATAGAAGATGTAGAGTAACGTGCTCCATCCTATAGGCGAAAATTGGATGTTTTGCATAGGATGTAGAAGGAATCGTGCAACCAAACACACACTATTAATCGAAAACCAGGCTCTTCGACGGTGGCAACAAGTAAATTGCACAATAATAAATCAACACAAGAATTTTTATATGAAAAACTCCTGGATCATGGGAGGCAAAAACCAGAACCTATCCCTAATAGAATTTCCCCAAATATCCACTATAACTCAAGCATTTTTAAGCTCACAACCGTTGTGAATCTAAGGAAATGACCACTATAGCACCTATCCCCCACCTCTACTATTCTTTACTAATTGTAGGACTTTTTCTAAGACTTTATCCAGTCGAAGAAGCCCTAAAAAACATTACCTAATACAAATCCACTAAAAACGTAAAAGGTTACAGTAAAGGGCCAACATAATATAACTGTTACATCTCAAAGAACCGTATGTATATATCTTGATAGGAGCAGGTTGTTCGTTGTAGTTGATTCTCTCTCACTTGAAGACACTTTGAATAGATCTCTCTCTATAAGCTTTGGAATCTCTTTCTTTGTGGTAGTCACTTCAACAGCATCAGTAGGAAGCTTAATATAGGAGTATAATGCCGCTTCTTGTTCTTCTAATCCCAGTAGAATAGGTTTAAGAAATCCAAGAACCTAAACTATGTTGGTTTCCAACCTCGCCGGTTCTCTCCTAATTCTATGTGTTCAATTATGGCAATGTTATCATGTCTTGAGCTTGTGTTCCTTGTAGTATTTAAGATTTAGTCTCAATTCTCTACAAATTCCTCTTGTGCGCGTGGAGTAGCTTCTTCTGCATAGACAAAATAACCTCCCGTTCTACTTCAAAGGTCCTAATTCTTTCATCATTTCTGGCTTGTAACTAGCTTTACAAACTCCCTTAGACATATATTAATGACCTGGTTCATGTACATATTTATCCATCCTTCTTGAACACTAACTGTCAATTGTACATTGTTTATCAATCATCCAAACTTTATTTGATCTTGAATTGAGATTCAGATCAAACTAGCTTAACAAATTTTCCCTTTTGATGACGACAAAGCCATAACCACTTCATACATCTTCATGTGCACTCCACCAGCTTCATAACTCTTTCTGTGCATCTTCCCCCTAAGGACTAGCTTTTATGTTGACATCTTCCCCCTAAGGATCAACTCCGTGTTGACCCACCTTTGACTTAGCAAAGTGTGATCTTACTTAAATATGTGTAGGGTCCTACCTTACATTCACGGCAACCCTCTAGATGGCTAGGTGAGAGAACCTCATCATATCCATATATATTGTTGAAAACATCTTCAGTGAAAGTAGAAGGACCAGGTTATTTCATCTGGACAAACCTTCAATTTCAAATCTATGTAGATTTCATCAGTTTCTTTTTGGCATCGACATTTTCTCTTAATGAGTTTTGATCATCGTCCTTCATCCATGTGGTTGATCATCTTTTTCCTTTTAATATTTGTGCTTGATGATCAGATCATCGTCTTCCTTTCAATTCTAATTTAATGGAATACGTGTGCATGAACTATTGCTATTTTATTAATTCCCCCATTTGGAATCATTGAAAAGCAAGTATATCAACCAGATCAAGTATAAATATCTATCAATATCAAATTCATGACCAATTTTGTGAACTCATCAAATCAAACCATTAAGAGGATTTTATATGCATCATATTAAGCCATAAGGCCCAAACCAAATTTATACCTTACATAACTTTCTAATACTGCAATAGGATAGTACAAAAAAATTAGATTGGCATGTAGAAGAACTATGTTTTGGACTTGGCTATAAAAAGAATGAGGACCAGGTTCTCTTTATTGATACAAATGGTTTGTCTGAGTCGTCATAGTCTTGTTAAGGTAAGCACATGTATTATTTTGAACACTTAACCTGCATATTCTTAACCTTCAAAAACATGTTTTTTTCTTCTCATCCGTCCTCTTTCTTCTTCTGCTTCATTCTTCAAAGTATTGATCTTGTAGAAGTCGGTCTTGTTGTTCGTTGAACCTGATTTTTTTGACATAACCACTTAAAGGGTGTGTATCATATTACTTCAATATCAAGTTCTTACTACCACTCTCTTTGCTAAAACATCTTTCTTGTTCCTTTGAGAATCAACAATGAAGGAAGCACGTTCCTTGTCAGGACTAAACAATATCATAGTACTGAATATGCTAGAAGTATCAAATTATGTGAAAACATATATTATGAGATAGATTTATTATCTAGGATTTGATGTAACCTTTTTTAGGATGAATCCTTGTTACATTTTAATATAATTGAGTCTTTGAATCTCTCTATACTTGTTCAACTATGTGCTTATTTTAGTTTATTGAATTGTCATGAGTTAGCTCTGCCTCTTTATTATGTGTTGCTTGTGAGAGAATGAATATTTAGGTAGTTGTTGAGCAATGTCATTCTCTAGGTATATGAGAGATCAATACAACAGGTTTAAAAATGGAATTAGAGATAACGAAACTTTGACGAGGTCATAGTGAGTTACGCGAAATTACCAGCTAGAGTTGTTCGAGAGAATACATCTAGTAAATTATTGTGATTGCTCGAGAGAGAATTATGATAAGTTGACTGCTACGATCAGTAGAGACTAAATTGGTGATTTTATAGATAACGTAGTGAGAAGGATGTCACGACCCAACCCATCGTGACGGCACCCACACTAACCCCACCGGGTGGGCAAATCATCCCCTTAACCAATTAATCATTCATTTGTCCAATTATAACTTAAAGAACAACAGAATCAATAATAATATGTCTAAGTCATGCCATAGATAGTAAATAAGTGCGGAATACTACATATTACAACCCCAAAATTTGAAAGTCATCATTAAGAACTCTAACCATAAATAATGTCTAAGAATTACATAAGTGTCTGAATATAACAATAATGTCTGGAAATGGAATAGACATCAAATAAAGAGATATCTTCAGGCGGCATGGATAGGAGCTCGCCCCTCGGATCTACTCTCAGAGTAGCCTCAGGTTGGAAGCGAGGTCTAAAAGACGACCCCGGAACGCAATTTGCACTCAAAAAGGGTGTAGCAAGGTAGTATCAATAAAAATACTATGTATCGGTAGATATCATAGGCCGATTAAGATTAGTCTCATGCATACATTTGTAAAACCAAAGAAGATAGACATATAGGCACAACAACACAACAACATCAAAAATAACCAATCAACAACAAATCACGTGAATAAGATAATGTCCAATGCAATGCAATAAATGATAAGTATCTCAACCGTACACACATGCTAAAGGCCTTGTTCGCACAATATCATGACCCGTGGGGACCCATGGTGTCCATGTACCATTCGCTCCGAAACTGACCTCGGGTCATGAGCCCATAACTAGGCCACATCCTCACCCCCATCAAATGTGCCTTATATATATGTATATGTCCATACCCAAGCTGAGTCTCAAGATATAGTTCAAGTCAAGAACCCAATATGAAGCACCACTCCAATGTAAGCAAGATCAATCAATAATATCAATGCCAAGGAAGTACAAGTCACAATGCCATAAGTCATAACAAGACTCAGATAAATCAACTCAATAATAACATGAAATATACAAGCTATCTCAATCAACACAAAGAGTATATATATCAACCCAACCCTTTCCTTCCAATAACACAAAAAATACACCTCATGGTTCAATACATAAAGTAACGACGAAAAGCCCACATAATCAGAAGTTATACCAACTAAGGTAATATCCAACCAGGCTTCATGCCCGAGCTTAATCATGCTTTCTCCCATTAATTCTGCTATATATACAATCTACTAATCAAAGTCTAACTCAAGTAAACCCTAACCTACCTCGAATGGAGAACTGGAACGCAAGCTACTCCACTCGAGCTTTCCCTTTACGTAATGCCTCGGAATACTCAAAGTCTAGCAATAGCAACGTTAAGTAATAGACCATCTAATTGGAAAAAGAATCGATTTGGGGAAGAATGCTCAAAATACCCTAATTACCCCTAACAAATCACATAGGTAAAATCGAAAATTAAGGGTGAAATTACCCTACCCTTAGTCCCAACATTCATAATCCTCAAATCCATGGGTTTCTAATCACTTTAGACCCTTCAATTTCATAAATTAGTCGAGACCCCCAAATTTGGGTGAAACCCTAACTCTGATTCTTGAATTATAGAAAATATCCATCCTAGAATGTGTGAATCTACACTTCTAGATGATAAAAATAGTAAGTTAATCAACAATAAATAATTTATACTAAGGGTTTCATGATTAGGAGTCTAAGTCTCAACACCCAACACTCTAGGACCTTAAACCACACCATTGAAACTTAAGGAAGGAAGGTAGATAGGCAAGATAAAGGTTTAGGCCTTACCCTCAAAGATGATTCCACCAATTCTCTTCAATATTCACCTCCCCAAGCTCTTAAAATTAGGTTTTGGAAGTGTTGGACTAATGGTTCGAACCTAGGAATATAAAAGGACTTTCTGGTCCTATCAATCTGCCGCAGAAGTCACCAGGATTGCTATGGCGATCCCGCTATAGCGGTCGAGCCTTCCGCTATAGAGAAAATCATAAAAGGCCATCCCTCGCTGTAGCGGCTAGGACTGCACCATAGCAGCCCCGCTACAGCGATCAAACCATCCACCATGGCGTAATCAAGAAAGTCCATTCTATGGCTATGGTGGTCAAAACCCCACCATGGCGGTACCACTATGGCAGCACTAACCCCGCTGTGGTGGTCACACCAGAACAAGCAAAAATCTGTTTTTTCACAAGTCTTTCCCGAAATCCCGACATCAATTCGAGGCCTCCCCAGATATGCGCACACACATAAAAACGCGCTACGAACTTACCCGTGGCCTCAGAATTACCAAAGGAGGTCTATATTACTAAGTCAACCCCCAAACGGATAAAATCAAGTTTCCAACCAAGTATCCAAAATGCAACCAAATGCCTCGGGAATCGAACCAACCACCCTACCAAGTCAAAATCGATCCTCTGGGTCTCACGGAATCAATAAAATTTTTTAAAAAAGTCCGTTTATCCAAAAGTCAATTATTGGTCAATTACTTTAACTTAAGCATTCTAAATCCTTCAGTTTTCACTCGAGTCGCTTTATAGTCTTAGAATTGGTCAATAGGGGTAAAATGGTCAAAAGACACATAACGACCTAATGGGTCATTACAAATCATAAATCTAAGACTCTGCAATCTTGTTTCCAATATCATCCTCTTTAGTTGATAATTTTTACTATTTTATATTTATCAGTTAGATAGGTTCAAATAGAAATCTTAATCTTTATAACTCAGAAAATTATTCGAACTTCTCTTCTTAGTGATATTGAACAATTTTATCTAACGTTGATTCTCTGTGGGTTCAACTCCGGACTTAAAAATCAGATCATATTTGCAGCGATTGCTTTGTCCTTTTTAGGACTAGAGTTGGGCGTGATCAAATATACATTATCTTTTACACCATATACGTGATAGTTTATGCTTTCACCTATTAGCTGAAAATCAGGTTCTTCAGCAACTGTGCAAGAAGTAAAGCCGGAATAATAAATCTATAGAAGAATTTTTAGGTGCAAAACTCCTTTCTCAAGGGAGGCAAAAATCACAACCTATCTCAAATAGAATTTCCCCAAATCTCCACTATAACTTGAGCAGTTTTAAGGTTACAACTCTTGTACATCTAAGGAACTGACCACTATAGCACCTATACCCCACCTCTACAATTCTTTACTATTTGTAGGAGCCTTTTTCAAAGAATTTATCTTGAATAAAAAGCCTTTTATAACTAAAAACCAATAACTAATACAAATTCACTAAGAATGTAAAAGGTTACAGCGAAGGACCAACAAGATCTAACTATTACATCTCAAAGAACTGTATGTATATATCTTGATAGGAATAGGTTCTTCTTCATTGTAGTTGATTCACTCTCACTTGAAAATACTTTGAATAGATCTCTCCCTATAAGCTTTGGAATCTCTCTCTTTATGGTGGTAACTACAACATCATCAGTTGGATGCTTAATATAGGAGTAGAATGCTGCTTCCTGTTCTCCAAATCCCAGTAGAATAGGTTCAAGAAATCCAAGAACCTAAACCATGTTGGTTTGTAACCTCACCGGTCCTCTCCTAATTCCAATCTAATTCCATGTGTTCAATTGTGGCAATGTTTTCATGCCTTGAACTTGGGTTCCTTGTAGTATTTAAGTCTTAATCTCAATTCTCTATGAAGTCCTCTTGTGCGTGTGGAGTAGCTTCTTCTGTGTAGACAAAATAGCCTCCAGTTCTACTTCAAAGGTCCTAATTCTTTCAGCATTTCTGCTTCCTTGTAGTCAGCTATACAAGTTCCTTTTTGAGATATATTAAGGACCTGGTTCATGTACATATTTGTCCATCCTTCTTGAACACTAACTGTCAATTTGACATTGTTTGTCAATCATCAAAACTTTATTAGATCTTGAATTGAGATTCAGATCAAAGCACTTTAACAAATTATCTCTTTTGATGATGACAAAGCCATAAAAGCTTCATACTTCTTCATGTGCACTCCACCAGTTTCATAACTCTTCATGTGCATCTTCCCCTAATGACCAGATTCTATGTTGACATCTTCCCCCTGTGGATCACCTCCATCCTGACCCAATTTTTGACTTAGCAATATGTGATCTCACTTAAATATATGAAGGGTCTTACCTTACATTTCATTGCAAACCTCTAGATGGCTAGGTGCAAGAACCTTATCATATCCATATATCTTCTTCAAAGCATCTTCAATGAAGATAGAAGGACTAGGTTCTTTTGTCATGACACTCCTTCAATTCTAACTCTATACAGATTTCATCAGTTTATTTTTGGCACCAACAATTTTACTTAATGAGTCTTGGTCATCTTCTTTCTCCCATGTGGCTAATCATCTTCATCCTTTAAAGATTTGTGCTTGATCATTAGATCATCTTCTTCCTTTCCATTCAAATTTAATGGAAAATGTGCACATGAACTATTGCTATTTATTAATTTCCCCATTTGGCATCATCGAAAAGCAAGTTTATTAATCAGATCAGGTATAAAGATTTATCAATATCAAATTCATGACCAATTTTGTGAACTCATCAAATCAAACCATTAAGAGGATTTGATATGCATCATATTAAGCCATAAGGCCCAAACCAGATAGATATCTTACCTATCTTTCTAATACTGTAACAGGATAGTACAAGGAAATCAAATTGGCATGTAAATGAACTATGTTTTGGACTTGGCTAAAAAAGGAATGAGGAACAGGTTCTCTTTATTGATACAAATGGTTTGTATGAGTCCCCATAGTCTTGTTAAGGTGAGAACATGTATTATTTGGAACTCTTTAGCTGCATATTCTCAGCTTTCAAGAACATGGTTTTTTCTTCTCAACCATCCTCTTTCTTCTTCTTCTTCTTCATTCTTCAAACTACTGATCTTGGAGAAGTCGGTCTTGTTGTTCATTGAAATTGATTTTTGACATCACAAGTGCAGATCATAGTGCTTCAATATCAAGTTCCTGCTACCACTCTCTTAACTAAATCATCTTTCTCGTTAACTCCTTTAGAAATCAGCAACTAAGAAACATGTTCCTTGTCATGACTAGATCCGTTTATCCAAAACCTCTCCTATATTTTTTCATGATTCGGATCTTCTCCTTTTTCATATTTTACTGTATCTTCCCTCTGAATCACTATTTATTTCCTTTGTGATCTTGAACAAAGCCTTTATCAACAGATCTTCAAATTTCTTACATTTGAATAGGTTTATGACTCTGGTGACTCATTTTGGTGATCTTTTGAATTATGGGGAGATATTGCAAACAAGTTTATGAATTGGTAGGTGATTTATAAGGTCAAGTATTTAGTTCAAGGATGATGGACTATGTGGCTGACTTAATTTGCTTGGATTTCTCAAGAGAGGATTATATGACTGGTTTAGGGGATATAGCAGTATAGGAAGGCTTATACAACTAAGTACTGGAAGGAGATGTACACCTGATTGTCAAAAAACAAAGTTCTTTGACTGATTTCCACACTATGATTGAGTTCCATTCAAGAGTATCATGAGACTTCACTTAAGCTCAATTGGTCATGCTATATTTGTATACCATCTAAGGTATAAGGCTGAGCTAGATATTTTTCCACTTTGATCTCTCAAATATTTTGATTGATCATAGCCAAAATACTGAGGAAGTTTTCTGTGTTGAGTTTATCTTGATCAATGCATACTCTTAAGAGGCTTCTCATGTTATCTGTGCTTATAGCTTTGGAAAATATGATCTTGTTATGCTCAAGCCTTTTCAACATTTTTCTTCAAGAGTGATGTCTCAACCTAGTGAGTCATGTCTCCTTTTGATGAACTATTGCTCAACTATGTTGCTAATCATAATGTTCTTCTTGATTTAGCTGAGGTACCATGTTCATTACTACTTTTCTTCTTGATCAGTTGCAATTCGTTGCACAATATGTCCAATGGAACCAGATTCTTGTTTAATGACATTTTTCTCAACTAGGTTCTTAATTTAAATCCATTGTCTTATGTCTGTGTATGTCTCTCCTTGCTCAGTTTCATGTTTTTTCTGTAAGTCCTTCTCCACGAAACATATTAATTATCTATGTTGCATCTCGAAAATGTTTTGCATCATTCATATCGTAAGTTGGTTAATGTAAGCTCGGGAATGAGACCATCCGTAAAAAAAAATGATGGAAAAATTGAGCCCCTGAAATAATTCCACTGGACGAACAATAACGCGGATGAACAGCACGCAAAGAACGCGGATGAACAACACGCGGTGAACAGTAGGCGGATGAACAGTAAAAATCAGAAAATTAAAAATGGGAAATCTGTTTTTTTTTTTTACCCCTCTCTCACCCTAAACTCTCTCTAAACTCCCCCAAAACCCTCTGTACCAAGTTCATGAAGATCCAAGAGCAAATTCAAGTGTTTTCATCCAAGATTTACATTAAAGATCAGCTTAGGTGAGGGATAAAGCTTCTATGGTGTTGTGGTGACATTAAAGGTTGTTGTGAACTAAGGGATGCTTGGATTTCGAGTTACAGTAGCTGTATAAGGTAAGTATATTATCTCTTTGCTTGTGCTTAAGTTTATTCAAGTGTTGGTTGAGTTGTTTGAATGAAAACTACAAGCTAGTGGTTGAAATAGCATGAGGAGTTGTTGTCTTCTTGTGGACTATTTTGGGGTTGTGTTCTTGTGGTATTTTATGGCTGGAAATTGATGGAATAACTTGGATATTCTATTGTTGATGTTGTTCTTGTTGTTTTGGTGTTGATTTAAATTGGAAGGGAAGCGAAACATATAGGAAAAGTGCTGCCTAATTTTTTTTTCCTGAAAATCATAGTTTTGCTATTGTTGTTTGTTGGATTGTTTTGAAGATGTAAATATGGTTTCTAATTGCTGTAAATTATGGAATATAACCTGTCTATATTGTGGCTATTGTTGTTAAGATTATTCATGTTTTAATTGAAGGAAGTGAAAAAGGAAAACATGTAAACTAGGACTCGAAAGTGAAAGTTGAAGAATTAAAACATATGGACTATTTAGATATTATCCTTATGATGTTTTGGGTGGAAAATAATATGGTAAACATAAGTATAATGTTATGGAGGGTGTGGACTGAACTATGAAAGAAGAAATTAGGTTTGAGTTGCATCTTGTTATACGTTAAACGAGCTTGCCGCTCGATATGATTCTTAAAGTAATCGAAGAGGTTTGTATTGGATTATATTGTAGTTGTTGCTATTGTTGGTTGTTGTTTTTATTGTTGGGCTATTGATGACCTTTGGTTTCTTTTGGGATGTAGTGTAAACAGGGAAAATGCTACCCGTTTTTCCGTAGGTTATAAGACTAGCGAAATACGATAGTCATGACCTTATATGTTGACGATAATATCATTTCACTTATTGTAGACGCAAGAGGATTATGTTAAGTTTGGTTGTGGATAGAGAATGAGATTATCCAGGTATGTTAAGGCTATCCTTTCTTTCATTTTGGCATGATCCTTATGTTATGAACGAACGAACGTATAAACAGACTTCCATATTACTCTACTCTTAGAAGCATTAAGAGTACTCTAATCTTTGATGTTCCTATACCTCTTTTATGATTATTCCTCCTGTTCACGGGTCTTGAGATTACGTATGTTGATGATCTTAGCTCAAAGATATTTATCGGAGGTAGCACACTTTATGTCACTTCGGGAGTTGTAGTTATTCATCTTATTTATGCATTGCATTTATTTATACATATGCACATTGACCCATGATCAGAAGGCGTTATATACGCGTATATTATATGCATATGGGGTATGGGAAAAAGGGATAGGCGTTATATATGCATTACCACTTGATCAGCTGGTACACAGTGATGATGATGCTATATGGATCGGGCCGTACGTTCCTCGGCACTATTATATGATATATGGATCGGGCCGTACGTTTCTCGGCACTAACATATGGGATATGGATCGGGCTGTACGTTCCACAGCCTTGAAAATTATATTATGACCTCTTCATAGCATACGCCCTCAGAGGCACTTTCAGTTATACAGAATTATGCAGATATTTACAGATGTTAGTCACAGATGCATTCATATATTCAGATTAGCTTTCATGTTTCAGATGTCTCTCATATTTCTTATGTACTTGATGTTCTTATGCCTTACATACTCGGTACATTGCACTCCGGGGGGGAGGCTACGTTTCATGCCCGCAGTGTCCGATACGGTTTTGGTGATCCGTCTAGTAGGATGTCAGCTCAGCGGTTAAGATTGTTGCACTCCATTTGCTTCGGAGATGCCAGGGGTCAGCATGATTATATATGCATGGGTATGGCGGGGCCTTGTCTCGGCAACGTTATGTTATGTTTTCCAGTAGAGTCTTGTAGAGAATTATGTATAGTCAGATAATGTCCAGTCCTGTTATTTCATATATTGCCACATAGATGATCATGATAGCCTTGTTGGCTCATATAGTATGTTCAGCATATCTATATAGATGAGTCTTTCAGACTATTTAATACAGACACGTTTTCCTTATGAGTCTATTGAGTATCATATGATGGCCCTACTGGCCCGCTTATATTTATGTTGATGTCACAGATGTATGTCAGATGGTGCTTTACTAGTACGGTCAGGTGCCCGTCATGGCCCTCCAGTTTGGGTCGTGACAATCTGGTCACCATATCTAGTTCATAAAGTTCTATTGTATTCAATTTTCCTATATTATGAAAGTTCTATAATCATATTTTTGCTGTCAGTTTCTTCAACCAAGAGAAGCCTATATGTCCTAGGGTTATCTTTACATCAATTATGTGTGTTCTTAGGACTTTATCGGTTGGTCTCCTAGAGGCATGATATCTGCTTTCGAAACTTTCTTGTGCCTCTTTCTTCTAAGAACCAGGTTTCCAGTAACAGTATTCTGGTTGATAGATCGAATCGCAACTAATGATGTAAGAACCATCCGAATGATATTTTTTCAAAGATAGACATATGAAACACCGGGTGAACACCCGACAAACTTGGAGGCAAAGCCAACTCATAGGCTATCTCCCCTACACGGTTAAGAATCTCAAATGGACCAATGAACCTAGGACTGAGCTTGCCCTTCTTCCAATACCTCATCACACCCTCCATGGGTGAGACCTTCAATAGAACCTTCTTCGCAACCATGAACTCAAGATCTCGGACCTTTTGATCCGCATACTCCTACTGTCTACTCTGAGCCGCTAAAAGCTTATCTTGAATCACCTTAACCTTATCCAATGAATCTCTCAAAAGATCACAACCCCACGGCCTCACCTCAAGGCATCAAACCAACCAATAGAAAATCGGCATCTCCTCTCATAAAGAGCCTCAAACGGAGCCATATCAATGCTCGAATGGTAACTGTTGTTGTACGCAAACTCTGCCAAAGGCAAGAACTGGTCCCAATGACCACCAAAGTCTATCACACACGCTTGGAGCATATCCTCAATGACCTGAATCCGCTCAGACTGACCATCTGTCTGAAGGTGAAAAGCTGTACTGAGATCCAATCGAGTACCCAACTCGGCCTATAAAGTCCTCTAGAAACGGGAGGTAAACTGAGGGCCTCTATCAGAGATAATGGAAATAGGGACCCTATGAAAATGAACAACCTTGTGAATATAGATATGCGCTAACTTCTCTGCGGTGTAGGTAACCTGAACTGGGATGAAATGAGCAGACTTAGTCCACCGATCAACAATAACCTAAACTGAATCAAACTTACCCTGAGTCTTCGGAAGACCCACAACGAAATCCATGGCAATGCTCTCCCACTTCCACTCAGGAATGGGCATCATTTGAAGCATACCACCAGGTCGCTGGTGCTCATACTTGACTTGCTGACAATTCCCACACTTAGCAATAAAATCGGTAATATCTCTCTTTATCCGACCCCACCAGTAGAACTGTCTCAAATCACGATATATCTTGGTAGCTCCAGGATGAATAGAATATCTAGAACTGTGGGAATCCTCCAAAATCGTCCTAATCAAATCCTCAATACGAGGAACACAAACACATCCCTTGATCCTCAAGAATCTCTCACTATCAATCATGGCCTCCTTGGCCTCACCACTCAAGACCTTATCATGAATCTTGCACAACCTTACATTCTCAAACTGCATTGCCTTTATCTGATCCATAAGTGATGATCTCACCTCAACACAAGCCAACACCCTACTCGAATCTGAAATGTCAAGTCTTACAAAACTATTAGCCAGAGTCTGAAACTCCATGGCTAAAGGATGCTCCGAAATGATCAATGGAGCCAAACTGTCCATACTCACTGACTTTCTACTCAAGGCATCCGCTACCATGTTTGCCTTGCCCGGATGATATAAGATGGTAATTTCATAATCCTTGAGCAACTCCATCCATTCTGCTGCCTAGAATTGAAACCCCTCTGACTAAACACATGCTGGAGGCTACGATGGTCGGTGAATAACTCATAATAGACACTATAGAAATAGTGTCTCCAAATTTTCAAAGCAAATACCACTGCGACCAACTCTAAATCGTGAGTAAGGTAGTTCTTCTCATAAATCTTTAGCTGCCTGGAAACATAAACACTAACCTTGTTTTTCTACATCAACATGGCACCCAACCTAGAACAAGAAGCATTTGAAAGCTCTCCTCTACGGGTAATGCTTGAATCAGAGCTGAAGTCAATAAAGTCTTGAGCTTTTGAAAGCTCTCCTCACACTCGTCGGTCCACTAAAAAGGTACTTCTTTCTGAGTTAAACGGGTCAAATGCGAAACAATAGAAGCAAATCCCTTCACGAACCGACAGTAGTAACTGGCCAGACCCAAGAAGCTATGAATCTCTTTCACTGAAGTGGGCCTAGCCTAATCTCTCACGGCCTCAATCTTCTTAGGATCAACCATAATCCCGTCCTTTGATACCACGTGACCTAAGAAAGATACAGACTCACGGCAAAACTCACACTTGGAGAACTTGGCATACAACTCCCCGTCTCTCAACAAACCAAGAACAATCGTCAAGTGTTTCTTGTGATCCTCGCTACACCTCGAGCAGACCAATATATCATTAATGAATACAATCACAAAGAAATCCAAGTATGGCTTAAAAATGCCATTTATCAAGTCCATGAAAGCAGTTGGGGCATTGGTAAGCCCAAATGACATAACAAGGAACTCATTCCCATACTAAGTCCGAAAGGCCATCTTAGGAATATCTTCAGCTCGGATCTTCAACTGATGATAACCTGACCTCAAATCAATCTTGAAAAACACAGAAGCCCCCTAAAGCTAGTCAAATAGATCATCAATATGAGGAATGGGGTACTTGTTCCGAATGATGACTTTTTTCAACTGGCGGTAATCTATGCACATCCGCATAGTCCCATCCTTCTTCTTCACAAAAAGCACAGGAGCTGCCTAAGAAGAGACTCTCGGTCTAATGAGTCCCTTGCTAAGAAGATCCTGAAGCTGCTCCTTCTACTCTTTCAATTCGGCTGGTGCCATCCGATATGACAGGAATACAAATAGGGTGATTCCCCGGCTCCAACTTAATACAGAAATCAATATTACAATCGGGTGGCATACCTAGCAAGTTCATGGGAAACACCTTCGTGAACTCACCCACCATGGGGATCGACTCAAGCGATGGAACGTCAGCACTGATATCGCAAATATACGCCATATAAGCCAAACAACCTCTATCAACTAACTTCTTGGTGTGAAGAAAGGAAATGATCTTCTTTGGGGAGGGACTAGGTGTACCTTTCCACTCAAGTCTGGACATACCCGGCATAGCTAAAGTGACCGTCTTGTTGTGACAGTCCAAAATTGCGTGGTAAGGAGACAACCAACTCATACCCAGAATAACATCAAAATCTATCATATCAAGAATCACCATATCTACCCACGTACCATAACCCATAAAAGTGACCGTACAAGAACGGTAAACTCTATCTTCCACTACCGAGTCTCCAATCGGAGTAGATACATGAATAGGAACATCAAGAAAATCACAAACCATATCAAGACCCCTAGAGAAGTATGTGGACGCACAAGAGAATGTAGAACCTAAGTCGAATAACATAGAAGCCGACCAACCTCTGATCTGCCAGGAAAAGCATAGCAATAAACCCATTTTCCACTAGCCTGCGAACCTCTATGAGTACCCTAGCTTGACTGAGCCCTGCCCCTACCGGACTGATGTCCACCTCTGCCTGAATGAGATCCGCCGCTGCAAGGCTGGGTGCCACCTATAACAGATGTGTGGCCACCACGCACAATCTGAGCACAGTCCCTACCATAAGATCCTCCTCCTCTAGCTGATGAAAACTGGAGTCCTGAGAGTCCTATACTGAGCACTCTAGCCACTCTGTCTGAGTCGGGGACAGTTCCTTTTGAAATTGTTACACCTTGCATTTTCAGAGCATGAGCATGCTATGTACTTCACTGTATTAATAGAGTATCAGAAACGTCCTATGAAGTTTTGGAAGGTACAAGCCATGGGAAGTTCGTAACAATGAGGTAAAGGATGAATTACGATCTCGTAAGTCGTAATTGGGAAAGACAACCTTGAAGCTAAAGAAAATGACCATTATCAAGTATTATTAATGATAAATATCATGTATGGAGAGTTTCGGAAGATTTCGGGACCAAGTAAATTGAAGAAAATAAGTTTGACGAAAATTTGAAAAAAGTTAGCAGGATTTTGGACAGAAATTTTGGGTCAACTTTGGGGGGGGGGGTATATCTCCAGGTATATTAGGAGTTTTAAGGTGTTTCAAAAGCCTAAAATGAAGTTCGTCAAGTCTAGTTTCCAACGCAACAAACCTCTTGTCAAAAAGACATCGGAATATGGAGTTATTGCCATTTTAAGATAACCCATCCAAGCTGCCAAATGGCTTCCGCAGGTACCACTTGGGAAAGTCGGTGGAACCGACTTATGAGGGGTATAAATACCCCCATCAACCCCATTTTTTCAGAATTTTACACTCCCATGAGTTCTAGAAATCTCCTAACACATCCCCTAAACATATATAGCCAGTTAAATCAAGAATTTAACAAGATTACACCAAACTAGTCCATGAAAGGTGATTGTTCTTGCTTCTACTTGATGTTGTGGTGAATTTGGTCTTGAAGAAAGTTGGTGTAGCTAAAGTTCTTCAAGTAGAAGGTATGTTTCATGTCTTAGTGATTTTGATAGACTTTGATATGAGAACCTGAGGTAAATGTTGCGAGTATTATGATCGCCCTGTGAGGCATTCGATGCGTTTACTAGGCTGTGTACAGTAATGAGGCAGTAAGAAGTATAGAGGAAACTCTGCTAAGATTTTTTTTTCAAACTTGAATTGTTTGAATGTCTAGGCTATAAAGAAAGGATGAAGGGAAAATGTGACAATCGGATGTTTGGTAAGCCATGATTGAATGAATCATTATGAGATGCTTTCAAAGAGAAGTTTTAGAATGATTTTAAATTAAGGGAAGAAACCTGGAGGGGAAAAATTATTAGTAATTAAAGGAGTTGGAATGAGTGCATTCGAGATTTCGGAGAATTGAGATTTATTCAAGATATAGGGAAAGTTTACATTAAGAATTCAAATGCAGTATTATGATTTATAGATTGGCGAGTAAGAGATAACGAAAAGATATTGATATGGGAAAAGAAGTTAACTAGTAGGGGAAAGTTTTACTCTAGAAGTTTATACATACATAAGACCAGGACGGGTTGATGACAAGCATACATACTCGTTTTATCAGACTTTCCTATATGATGTGAGTTTACATTGGGATTCAGAAGTCACTAGTCATTTGACTTCAAGGGGGTTTCTGAGTATTTGATAGTTGGTAATATTCTGAAAATCATTATGGCTAAGTTACTTCGGGTATTAATGATGACCTTGAACTCAAGAATGAGAAATGGATAGGTAAGTTGGAATGTAATTATGATTGTCTTCTAGATTGCTTATATAACTTCTAAATGTGATGTTGCGTGGCCGACGAAGGAAGTAGAGATTGTATCAACCTTAGGAATATGTGGTGTATTTCTAGCTAATCCTTATAAGAAGGCTTTATCTCAAATTTTTTACACGGGTGTTGTGAAGGTTATTTGACGATACATAAATTAGGTGCGATGTCAGCTTATGTGTAAGGAAAGAAGAGAGTAGGTGTCACACCCCAATCTTGATAGGGCATGACGGGCACCCGACTCTCATCAGAGTCGAGTGAGCCCTCAGACATTGGCTCTATGAAAACCTGTCATTTCAAAACTTTTAAGAACATAAAACTTTTCCAAATAGAAATCATCTAAAATACATACTCTTTTAAAGTACACAAATGACTCAACTGATATCACTCTGTCGACATCTCGACAAACATACCACAGGACATTGTCTGCAGAAGTCTCTAAGAAGTAAACTGAACATTATGAGTCAGGACAGGGCCCTGACATACCTATAATCATACATATCTATTCATGACTTAGCACAGCTCCAGAATGAGGTGGAACTTGCCAATCTCAGCTGACGTCCAAGCATCCTAGATATACACTTAACACGCTAAACAATGCGGGGGCATGCGGGCATAAACGCGGCGTCCCAGAAAAAAAGGACATCGGTACGGACAATGTGCGAGTATGTACGGTGGTAACAAGTCATAATCATAATTTGACTTAGGAGAGAAGAAATCACAATCTAACTCGATACACTGCAGACCTTATTTGGGAAGAAACATAAATATGCATACGGAGTCTCAACACAATCTTTAAGTAAATAATGCAATCCAACGCACATGCCGCTTCCGACATGTTAACAAAATGGTCCCTTCGGACTGCCGCTTCCGGCTAGTATCACAATAGTCCCTTCGGACGGCCGCTTCCGGCATAATAATGATCGCCCCTTCGGGCAGCCGCTTCCGGCTTTATAATGATGGCCCCTTCAGGCAGCCACTTCCGGCTAAATAATGATGGCCCCTTCGGGCAGCCACTTCCGGCTTAATAATATCACAATCACGTCAACACATACTCAATCCAAAAATATCAATTTCAATCATATCATAAGTCACTAATCCTTTCATCACAATCTAGTTATTAGCCTTAGTCTTTCATAAAAGTTATCAAATTTGTATCTCACTAGACTCAGGAGGACATACTTCCAGGTTTGAGGGTAGAATTGTTATGAAATTCTTACTACCTATATTCTATTCAATTTCATCTTATTTCCTTACCCAAAGAATAAATGATCATATCAATACAAAGGGATAATACTATGGAATATAAACATAAATCGTAAACGAAATGAAGTAGTAAAATCTCGCACCCCCTTCGGAGTGGTTTTGAAAATCAAACTTTATGTTTCCTTTAGTATAAAACTCATTTCCTCGAAATCGTTAGTAGAACCATATACACAACTCAACGTGGCACCTTATGGGTGTTTCCTTCGAACGAGAATAGGAGTACAATATCAATAAGCCATCACAAGAAACATTTAGACCTTACTCGTCTAAGAATGGAATCATATGGAGTACATATAGAACGAACAACAAGAATCATGCCAAAGGAAGAAAGGTTTGCCTTACATACCTGGAAGCTTACTTTTCACTTTCCAACTTACTTCTTGCCTTGCAATCTACGTAAGATCATTCATAGTTTCGTAATCTACATATAAAACCATTCATACTATTGTTAGGCCCGTGGTTATATACTCATCCTAAGCCTCCAAATAAATCTTTCTAGAATCTGCCAAAATTTCGGCAGCATCTCCTCTGTTTATATGCCTAGCCTAAAACCTCAATTCAGCAACAAACAACAACAACAACAATACCAATATCGACAACAATATTATCAATACCAAAATATTCCATAAACACCCAACACGATGTTTGATCCAATTTCTCGACCCATAAATTCATTATACACTCATGTAGTAACTTTTCCTCCGTAGATAAGCTTAAATCAATACTAATAAGGAAAGATTCATACCTTTCACCCGCTGAAATTGCAATATCTTCGATTACTACCTTGAATCCAAGCCAAATTTCGCCGCAGTTTGATATTATAATCGCAGCCATGTGTTGTCCGAACTTAAATTCGAGGATTTCACTTAATTTGCGCTAAAATTCTATGGACGAAAGTTGGAGGATTATTCTAGAGAATTTGGGAAATTTTTAGAAGTGTTGGGCTGAAAAATGAGGGGTAAAACCCCTCTTATAAGATGCCAAATCCGGGTCGAGTCACTGTAGCAGTATGCGTAGCACGCGTTTTTGTTCTGTCAGCCTAACTTGTAACGTCCATAATTCTCCACTCCAATGTTGTATCGACGTGTGGCTTATTGCGTTGGAGACTAGACTCGATGAACTTCAATTTAGGCTTTTGAAACACCTTAAAAATCCTCATATACTAGGAGATATTTTTTCTCCAAGTTGGGCTAAAATTACCTCCTCATATTCTCTTCCGAGTTCCAACAAATTTAATTTCCTTAATCCACTTGCCCTTCAATCCTTCCATAGTTCACTATATGAACTTAAACCCTTATAACCATAAGTTAAACACATATAAGCTCACATGCCTCCTGAACGGTAACTTGAATCTCAACATACGAAACTACGGGGCGTAATAGTAGGTGTACAAGTGAAGATTAAATATCACAAGGATCGATTCGGTTGCTATAGAAAAGTAAAGGATGTGAGGTTGATTATTCTAGACAAAGAGTCAGGGTACAAGTATGAGTAAAGATTTTTAAGTAAAGTTATATCGCCGGGATTCATAGTTAGGATGTAGAAGAATATGACAAACCATAATAGCCCGAGGGAAATTAGGAGCATATGAGCTTTACAATTAGAATTTTGAAATGATCGCAAGGTATGAGTCTAGATAGTTGCGCAAAAAGAGAGGGGAGATGTATTAAAGCCACAGAGTCAGGACAAAATCAAATGGCAACAGGATATCTCGCAAGAAAAAGGTATTGTAAAGCGATAAAAAAAAAAGTCACGAGTGGCTACATCGAGTATTATGTATACCCTATGATTGATGTTATGACTTGTTAAAAATATTGATTGTGCCATATGTCAAAATTGAGGTAGCTAGCACTACAGAAAGAATCAAGATTGGGTTTTCTTGGGAATTAAAGTGAGATAGCGGTAACACGACCAAATATGTAAGCACGAGCATTAGGAAAAAGAATGTTATGATATCATGAAGGGGAGAGAAACTTGGAAAAGGAAAACGTATACCCATTGAGGGTCAGGCAACATATATTTGAGGAAAAGGTTAGGATGAAAGCAGGAAAGCAGACGATAAGATCAATTTAAACAAATCAACGGGAGATAGAGTAATGTTATACGTGACAAGGGATGAACGTGAGGACCTTGGAACCAACCTATACGCCTTCATAATTGGAACCAAGGAGGTTGTAAATAATAAATAAAGGTGCATCCTTGAGAAGAAATAAACAGATCTTATGAGAGCGACGCAGGAATTTTAAACTCATTGAGATTTAACTAGGAGAATGGATGTGAACCCCTGATTGGTATGCCTATTTAAGGGAAGAAAGTACCTCAAGAAGAGATTTTTAGCGTCAAAAGGGATTCGCACTTGTAACGAAATACTCCCAAGTTTCCTAACCTAAGAGTAAAGGATGATTAATGGAAATAGGTATTTCACGAGTAAAAGAAAACAAAAGAAACTATGAGGACTAAATAGAGGAGGAGGTGTAATAAAATGGTTAAAGGGAATTATGTGGCTGCCGACAACAAGGAGAAGGTTAGTGAGTCAGTAGACTTGCCCAAAGGAAAATAAGTTAAACCATGCAATGAAAAGAACTCCGGCATTATATGGAATAGAGGAGTTGAAGGATCAAGAACTCAACAAGGTCGTTAAACCGCGATGAAAAGAACTCCGACTATCAAGGACGGTCAATATTCGAAGGCTACTGGTATATGAGAACATCCTTTAAATAGAGGGAAGAGCAAATTCAGTTCTAAGATTAGCTATAATTTTTCGAAGCTTAAAAGAGGGAAATATATTGGATTGAAGGAGTCAAATTTGGAGATGAACCGATATGTCAAGAATGTCCTAAAGAAAAGTGAGAATGGATTAAATGCAGGTATATCATGAGACAAATCTTGGAAGGAGAATGAGTTTCGTCAATGCGACATGTTATGTCTCTGGACTATGGTTCGAATCGCTCGTACCAGAGAAATTTTGGTTACATTTAAGTGTGCAGTAATGTACCTCGAGAGGTGACGAAAGGAGTAAGAAGGGCCTGTAAGCTGACCAGGGAGTAGTATAAAGGACAATCTGGATTACAAAAAGGAAAATCTTAGCACTAGAAGAGATGAAATTTTTAACAAGAGGAATAATTATAGGGGGTTCAATAATCTCCAAAGGAAAGGGAGATAGTGTATCTATAGATAGCAAGACAGCAGTGCTACCTGATACTAGAAAGTACCTCGCAAGTCGTGGAGTCACAAGTCACCGGTCATATCAAATGTGAGAGTATATGTTATAGAACCATATAGACAATTGTCGTGATACAATGGCCGACAAAAATGGTGTAAGGACAACGATATAGAGTCAAAGAATAACATAGGCTAATTTAAGTCACAAATGATCACTGGTACAAGAGAATCAACGACTTAAGAAGAAAGTATACTCGTATCAAAAGGAAGTTATGATGAAGTAGGATTTTATCTTAGTTCCATGTTTATGAGTTTCTATTGCAATTATGCTAAAACTGAGGAGAGGAAATTGTAGGAAAAGTTCCAATATGAATAAGATGATATTTTAAGGAATTAAAGTGTCCGACCAAGGAATTAAAAGGAGATGATATGGTATGTATATAAGGTCGACGAGTACAAAAAGGGATAATCTAAAATAGCACCAAAGAAGCAAGCAAGGAAGGGTGCCATATCTGAACAAGAGAATTTTTCTACTAGTAGATAAATAAGGAGCAAGGAAAAAGAGTACAATAATTAAGAGTGCTCATAGATTGGCAGGGAGCTGTAGCAATCATGAGTTAAGACCATCTTAATAGCAACAGGTCCCAGGACAGTAAATAGATATAAATTGACCACTAAGTACATACATAAGAACATGAGGATATGGAACTAATGAATGAGTTCGACAGAGAATTGGGAGGATATGAAAGAAGAATAATGAGCCAATAGTATAAGAGCATGGAGATCAGGAACCAAAAGAGGACGACCATTTCAAGAAACTAATAAAAGCGTCGTAAGCTCGCAAGCTCCTACATTCGAGGATGAATGTTCCTAAGGGGGGAAGGATGTTACACCTCACATTTTCATAGCATGAGCATGCCATGTACTTCACCGTATTAATGGAATATCGGAGACATCCCATGAACTTTTGGAAGGTACAAGCCATGGGAAGTTCGTAACAATGAGGTAAAAGATGAATTACGATCTCGTAAGTCATAACCGGGAAAGACAACCTTGAAACCAAAGGAAATGACCATTATCAAGTATGATTAATGATAAATATCATGTATGCAGATTTTCGGAAGATTCCGGGACCAAGAAAATCGAAGAAAATAAGTTTGACAAAAAATGTTGGCAGGATTTTGGACAGAAATTTTGGGTCAACTTTGGAGGGGCATATCTCCAGGTATATTAGGAGTTTTAAGGTATTTCAAAAGCCTAAAATAAAGTTCGACGAGTCTAGTTTCCAACACAATAAACTTCTTGTCAAAAAGACATCGGAGTAGGGAGTTATGGCCATTTTAAGATAACCCATCCAAGTTGCCAAATGGCTTCCGCGGATCCCACTTGGGAAAGTCAGTGGAACCTACTTATGAGGGGTATAAATACCCTACCAACCCCATTTTTTCAGCATTTTACACTCCCATGAGTTCTAGAAATCTCCTAACACATCCCCCAAACATTTATAGCCTATTAAATCAAGAATTTAACAAGATTGCCCCAAACTAGTCCATGAAAGGTGATTGTTCGTGCTTCTACTTGATGTTGTGGGGAATTTGGTCTTGACGAAAGTTGGTGTGGCTAAATTTCTTCAAGTATAAGGTATGTTCTTCATCCTATCTCTTATTTTGAGTTGATTTAAAGGTTTAACAAGTCTTAAAAGTGAAAATAGTTATGGAGGAAAGGTCATAAAGTTTTGTGTTGTTGTGTTTATGGACTATTTTGAGCATGTTGTGGCTGTGTGGTTGGGATTATTTACATGTATATGGATGGTATCTAATGTTGTTGGTCTGTTGATGATGTTGTACTCCTTGATTGGGAAGAAAGAAAGTGTATATCGTTGTTGTATGTTGAAAAACATCGTGTGGGATGTTTTATGGAATATTTTGGTATTGATGATGATGTGGTTGATATTAGTATTGTTATTGTTGTTGTTTTGTTGGTATTGTGATTTCGGTCTAGGGATATAAATAGGGGAGATGCTGCCCGAATTTTGGCAGATTTTAAAAGGAATTAATTTGACGGCTTAAGACATGCATATGACGATAAGCCTAACAATAGTATGAATGGTTTATATGTAGATTTATGAGCTTGGAGGGATAAACGTTGAGTGGCTAAGGAGACCGAAAGGTATGTTAAGGCTAGTCTCTTTCTTTCAAAAGGCATGATTCCTATGTTATGATTCCATATATGTTTTCCATAACATCCTTAGTCCCAAAAGCTAGAAGTTCATGATTCTTAAAGCTTCTTATGATACTAAAAATGAGATGTTTTCTATTGTCACGACCCAACCCCGTAGGCCGTGACTAGTGCCCGAGCTGGGCACCCAAACACATTCATTAATCCGATTCACAAACAGATAGCTTACGCGTATACAAAAAATCAGACGCTGTCTCAGATTATCTCAAGCTATCTCAAACACATCTCAAACACAAACATATATATCAGAAGCCGGCAAGGCTACCAAATGGCGCATCGCCCCAAAACATATACAAATGCAAGCCGACAAAACCGCCCGCGAATAGGATCGCCCGAACATATAAAATACAAACACACACGTACAGGATAGGCCTAACCCACATATATGTCTACAGACCTCTAAACAGACCAACATAATCATATGACGGGACAGGGCCCCGCCGTACCCCTGAACAAACAAATACATATACCACGAATGAATATGTACCAAAAAGTGGGCTCCGGAACAAGGAGCACTCCAAGACCGCTGATGTGAATCCTAAGCCGGCGGATCACCAAAATCTGTGCCTGCGGGCATGAAACGCAGCCGCCGAAGAAAGGGGTCGATGCGAAATATGTACTGAGCATGTAAAGCATGGAATACCGTGAACAGAATCGTACTGAAACGAGGAGGGCAGAAAAGTAGCATAATAACCAGAAAATCATAACACTTGCCTTTGAAACATAAATCATACGTATCCATTTCATATACAGCTCATCACGGGACTGAGAAACAGAGTCAGAAAATCATCTCGTACACATACATAGATATAACGTGCCCCGGCCCTCTAGTGAGGGACGCGGTAAGTAAAGCCATTAGATACATATACATATAACGTGCCCCGGCCCTTTAATGAGGGACGCGGTAAGTAAAATCATCATATCATGTACATATAACGTGCCCCGGCCCTTTAGTGAGGGACGCGGTGAGTAAAATAATCATATCATATACATATAACGTGCCCCGGCCCTCTAGTGAGGGACGCGGTGAATGAAGTCATCATATGCCATCCGGCCACCTCCCCATATCATCATATCATTATCATATCATATAACATGCCCGCCCTTTAGTGAGGGGCGCGGTGAATCATGCGTAGAATCGTGCACGAATACATGCCCTGGCCCGGGACGCAGTGAAAGAGATCATAATAGCTCGCACGAGCAGAGTAGTGAGAAACCATATACACAAATCATCATCACAGACTCAACAAAATAATCAAACGAAATCTCATTTAAAAGCTAAACAATAGTCAAGTCACGTTCCTTCCGAAAATCATTCGAGAACATATCAAGTAGCACTTTAGAAATTGTAGGTACGTGTCAAGATCATATGACATAGCTTGTGGAAAGCAAAAACATAGTCGTCATTACAGACTCAATAGAATAGTCGAAGCGAACTATTATTTCAAAACCAAGACAATAGTCAAATCGAATTTTCTTTCGAATGCCACTCGGGAACATATCAACCCGAACCGAAACCATAGTTATGTATCAAAATCATATGCACAAGATCATTATCATAAACTCAAAAGGTAAGTAAACGGATCGTACTTGAAATCGGGATCATAGTCATATCATATTCTTTCAAAAGTCGTCAGAAGTACATAAAGGAAAGTCGCGGGACCCACGAACGGGTGTCGGCCCGAGCCGGGCCCGCCTATGGAAAACATAGTCATCATACATCATGGAATCATTTTTGAGCATATCGAAGCGATCCGGTTCTGTCTGTGAAAGTTACGGACTTTCGTAGTTTTCGAAATCATTTAGGAACAAAACTCTTTTAAAAACCAAACTTTTTATGCAACTTTTTTGAAACTTAGTCATACAAAAGACATAGGGGCCAATATTTCATCATATCATGCATACGAAGACCAAGAAACAAATAATAATCACAGACATGGTCGGATCGCGAGAGTAGAATTTCCTCGAGGCTCGTATCATAGCCTATTTACGACTAAGGCATGCCAAAAGAAGGAAGGGTTGCGCTTTACATACCTCGATCGCTTTCAACGCTAATCCAACTCAAGCTAATTCCAACCTACGTCTCGGGCTGCCCAAGGTCTACAAATAAGTCACAATATGCCAACATTAGCTATAGACATTTAGGCATTTAATTCCAAACTAGCCCTTAATTCTACAGAAATTTGGGCAGCATTTCCCCTGTAAATAGACCAACCCCGAGAATTTAACTCGGCCAAATCAACAACAACAACACCAACACCAACAACCAACCTAGCAACATCAATAATCAATCCGAAAGGCAACATAACATTAATAACCCTCTTTTACATCATTCAACAACATTCATTATTTCAATTCAACGGCTTACATTCAAGCCAACATTATCGCTCATACATTCCAATATCAACCCAAACCCATACCAACAACATTCAAGAACATTTTAAACAATTCATACAATATTTCCAACAATCCAACAAAGGCTCCAATTTGCCCAAAAACAGTCCCCAAACCCGAGAACACTTCCACAACACATTTTTAACTTCCGAATCATGATTTGCACCAACAATCTACACTCTAACAATGCTATTCTCATAAATACACAATTTACATCAAATGCACAATAATCTCCAATTCAGCCCACAACACTTACGATATCAATTTGAGTCATTAAACTACTATCGTCAACATAGAATTCATAACGACGACAACTAAAACATTAAGTAGAATTAATCCATTCATTGCCATATAATATGACCCATTTTCGGCCAACACTACATATATACATAGTGATGATTCTCATCCATTTCTTCACTCTACAACATTCAAAACATGCTAACTAAACTTCAATTCATTACTTCAACACAACACAACACACACACACACTACACGGCTATACACTACACACACACGGCCTCAACTCCAACATGGCATATTTCATGAATTTCCTCCATTTTAACATACTACAACATACATACACCCTTCATAACACATAAAACATGATTAAATCTTACCTTTCTTCTTCAACTTCACAAATAGGTTAGGGTTTGCGATCTACAAAACGGATGGTTTGATGATCCAAACAACACTTCCACACTACTTAGGGACCTCCAATTAGTGGATTTGCATCAACGAAATAATTTTGTGACGGCTCAAATTGATCTTCAATTTTTTTTTCTTGGCCGAGAGCCTTGTATTGCTCTTCAACTTCTTGCTCTTTTTTTTTCTAAGTATTGGATGATGAAGAATGAACTAGTAGTCATCTTTTACATACTAGTAAGACTTATACATGTGTCCATGGCCCACACACATGTGTTGGACCAATTAAAATTGTCCACAAAGTGTGTGGGACCAACTCAAGTTCACACGGTCAAGGGCCAAATTTTTGCATGATTTCCAACTTTCCATTATTCCAATTTTGGTCCCAAATTTTCCTAATTGTTCCATACCAACAAATTCATGCACAAGTTATGTCTTAAAATAAAATCGAAGGTCAAAAATCCCGACTTTGTATCCCGGAATGGTCTTGTCCCTAACTTATCATAGTTGAACCGGATTGTTCCAATGTTCAAAGTACGGGATATAACATCTATGATGAACATGATGATGATGATTCCATTTTTGGAGATTCCAAAGCTTATGGATTTGATGCTATTATGAGATTATTGAGCTTATTTCATAATTTTCTTGATTTTATTCATTGTTGTTGATCTCACCTTATGATAATTGTTCCTTCAAGGTGAGATATAGCGATGATGATTGTTCCATAATATAATCGAAGGCTACCGACCTTATGTCACTCCGATTGAGTTGTGGATTTTAATTGGGCTCTTATGCGTGCTTTATATATATTTATGTAAGTATTTTCTATTTCACCACGCCTTAATGGCCGGACAAGATACTATATATATTTCACCGCGCTTTAATGGCCGGACAAGATACGATACACCGCGCCTTAATGGCCGGACAAGATACTAAATATATTTCACCGCGCCTTAATGGCCGGACAAGATACTATATTTATATTTCACCACTCCTTAATGGCCAGACAAGATACTATATATATTTCACCACGCCTTAATGGCTGGACAAGATACTATATATATTATCGCGCCTTAACGGCCGGACAATATATATATATATATATATATATATATATATATATATATATATATATATATATATATATATATATATATATATATATATATATGACCCATTTGGTCGTTTAGCACTTTTAGGCCTAATATCCCTAAAACACCCTTTTCATGGTCTAATTTTGGTGTCTATAGCTTGCGATAACCGGTGATTCGGTTATTTAATTGACGAGTAAATTTTAGAATATATGTATTTAATGTGTGTGAATAGTTTATTCATAGAAATATTATTTGTACACATATAAGGTGTAACTGGGTAAATATGGTATTTAACGGAGTGGATAATTTTTAAATAAAACAAAATGGTTGAGTAAAAAGATTATTTTGGACAATGATTTTATTTGGGGAGTAATAGGACAAGCCCATAATTAATTATTTGAGTAATTGATTAATCAAGAGTTAGTGGAGACAAAAAGGGATATGCTATAATAGGCTAATATGTATGGGATATTCGATTTCAATGCGAGTCTAATATTAGTTATTAATCGATTAATATTAGGTAGTTGGTTAACCATAATATTAGATAGTTGCCCACTAAGTGAATATCGATGTCATGCCTTTCACACTTACCTATATAAATATTAACTTTACTATTATAAATGTATAAGTGGGTAGACCCCACTATCCACCAAGAAATAAATATAGTTAAGGTTCTT
>NC_081352.1:10410850-10455333 GCF_029784015.1 Lycium ferocissimum
TTTGATACTTAAAATTGGTCTTGAATTTCCAGAGAGCTTGGCTAGAATAGGCCACTTTTTTTCTCCTCCAAGTTTTCTTGATTTTTCTTGAATGAATTTGTTGATCAAGATGACTAAGTCATCTTTTAAATATTTAACATTCACCATCCATGTGGCCATGGACCACACCAAGGTGGCCGGCCACATGGTGCCATATTTTTCTTCTTTTTTTTTTTTGAATTTTCCACTTTCCATAAATAGCATACTTACTAAAAATGGAATATGACTCCAATATTTCCTTAACATTTTCATGACATTAAAATCATACACAATTTAAGCCTTTAGAACATACAAAAGTCTCTACTTCATATCTCGGAATAGTCTTGTCCCCAGCTTGTCGTAATTCACTCATGTTGTCCCGTTGTTCAAAATATGGGATATAACAGTTTTCCCCCGAATGCCACTCGGGAACATATCAAATAGAACTTTGGAAATCATAGATACGTATCGGAATCATAAGTATAAGAATCATCATATCAGATTCAACAGATAGGTATATGATCATACTCGGGGGTCGAAAAGATAGTCATACTCTGTGCTTTCAAAAGTCATCAGAATTACATAACGGAAAGTCGCGGGACCCACGGACGGGTATCTACCCAAGTCAACGCCATGCAAATTAATGTCATTATACGTCATGAAATCATTTGCGAAGATATCAAAGCGATCCGAGCCCTTTCTTGAAAGTTACGGTCGTTCGTAGTTTTGGGAATCGTTTAGGAACAAAACTTCTTGAAAACCAAACTTGTATGCAACTTTTGAAACTTAGTCATACAAAAGACATAAGGACCATAATCCGACTACATTAAGAATACGAATATCAAGAAACCAATAAGAATCATGAACATGCTCGGATCACCAGAATAGGGTTACCTCGAGATTCGTGTCATAACTTACTTTCAACTAATACATGCCAAAGAAAGAAAGGTTGAGCTTTACATACCTTATCTGCTTTCTAAGCTAATCCGAATTCAAATCTTGACTTCCCAAAATCTACAACAATGTCATTAGACACCAAAACATCGATCCTGACGCTTAGAAATCAATTCTAAGTTAGCATTCCATTTACGAAATTTGGGCGGCATTTCCCCCTATAAAGTCAACAACCCCAGAATTCAACTCGGCCAAATCTTCAACAACAATACCAACAATCATACTAACAACATTACGATCAATTCAAAGTGCATTCTAACGTCAATAACTCTTTTCTACACAATTCGACAACATTCAAACGACTCAACCAACATACCAAAATCCGAAACCTTCCAATTTCCATAGGAACATCAACAACACATTTCTTTCTTCCAACTTCATAAACTACACCAACAATCCACACATTAACAACATCATTTTCATAAATTCAAGAAACTATATTGAAATCACATTAGCTTCCAAATCGGCCCGCAACAATCACAACATCAACTTGAATCATTAAACTCTCATTTTAATCATAAAATCCATAACGACGACAACCAAAATACTAAACCGAATTAATTCATTCTTAACCACACAAGGGTGGACATATTCGGACACCACCCCAACCTACCCATTCATGATTTTCATTCATCTTAACACACTACAACAATCAAACATGCTAAATAAAATTAATCCATCACTCCTACATAACATAACACACACACGGCCACAACACAACACATGGCCACAACATCAACACCACACTTTCATGAGTTTCATTCATTTCCACACTCCACAACATACAAAAACCATTCATAACATATTAAAAAGAGGATTAAAACTCACCTTTTCCACTTTGTTCTTCACTTGGCTAGGGTTGAGAATTGCATGAACAAGGGATTTGTTTGCTCCAACAACTACCTCATGTTGTTTAGGACCTTCAATGAGTGGAAAACATAGAAGAAAATAATTTTTAGGGATCAAATTGGAGGGTCAAATTCAGCCCATCATGGCCGAATATAGTCCCTTTTTTTCTCCTCCATTTTTCTCAAGTTTCTAGAGTGGAAATGATGAACTAAGCTTGCTTTGTCATCTATTATATGCATACATGATTCATCCATGTGTCCATGGCCCACACATGGCTTGGATGAATTTAATTTGGCCACAAAATGTGTGGGGACCATTTCCAAGCCACATGGCCAATTTTCATGAATTGCCAACTTTCCATTATTTCACTTTTAGTCCCAAATTTTTTTAAATGTTCCTTGCCAACAAATTCATGAACAACTTATGTCTCAAACAAAATCGGAGGCCAAATGTCTCGACTTTGTATCCCGGAATGGTTTTGTCCTTAACTTTTCGTGGTTAACCCGGATTATCCCAATGTACAAAGTACGGTATATAACAATACCTCTCCTTGCTTAACTTAATACCATTCTCCACCTGACATCGGTTATTATTAAATTCCCAAAGAAAGTGGTCATAATTTAGCTACCTCTATAATTGACTGCAACTTACTATATCCATCTACGTTTGAAGCTTAGGTCGAGGTTTTTTTTTTCCAGGTTTTGGAGTCATCTTTTCAGTAACACTGTAGAGTAGGAGTTGTCTTTCCCTTGGGTAGATTTACCACCGCATATTGGTTCCTCTTGTTTTCTCTTCTGATTCTTATAGGTCTACTTTCACTCTTTATTTAGGTCGCATAGTCCGCCGCGTACATCTTTCTTGGAGTCATCATTTTAATCCTCTAACATGCACTATCTATAACATTCCTTTTGAATAGTTGAAAATGAGTTTCCTTCTTAGAAATGATTCTCGGTTGCAATACTCCCTTGCTTCCTCAGAAACATCCTTTCGAGAGATATAAGTGAGTCCCTTTCCTAATATGATCCTCCTTGATACTCGGACTCGTTGATCTTTTTTTTTTTGTTTTTTTTTTGTTTTGCTCGATAATGGTATTAAGTCTCACATGGTTTGCAAATCTCTCCCACTTTCTTTCTTCCATATGACCATGATAATGGTATTGATTCACATCTATAGAGTCTAGATAAATTCAATCCGAGATGTCCTGTCGTAGGTGTCCCTCGTCGACTCATCAGCGGTCTCATAATTTTTGAGAATTTCATAACCCTCTGGTAAACTGTTGGGAGTTCGCTATAACCACAATGATACAAAAATGAAAGTTCCAAGGCGTAATATTCTTCTGGTAACCCCCCTCCCCCTTATTCAACGATCCTATCGAATTCGTAAGTATCTAACACACCCCAGGGCTATCGTAGGAAACGTATAACACATATTTATATCATATTCAGAGTAATTGTCCTATTTGTCCTTAATGATAATTCCAACTCAACATTTCGACTCGATTTACCATATATTTTCCCTCAACTGACCCGAAGTATCACAAACACACTATTCTTGCTTACCTCTTATTCCTCCTTTTAAGTACCCAATTGGTTTTATTCTCGACATGTAAATACTTGTAGGTTAGATAACTGATCTTCTTTGATTCGAGTGTGAACATCTAATCTTATTCGTAAACTTCCCTTCCTTTGGTTCGTTCTATTTTAAGTATCTCCTACATACCAAAACTCTTTTGTCTTATCTATTGTAACTTATTTCGTCATTCTCTTTTCTTTCCTTTATTTGTCTCTTGATTATCACATCTTATATTCCACTATAGAAAACTTTATGTCCCTTCTTATTTTCCACTTATAAATCACAATATCATTAACAAATGACTCTACTGTCAATTCTTTTGCCTCTATTCCAGTATAGCATCGCTATCCTTTACCGTATTCCTTGAGCTATTTGCTCTCATCGTCATGTTGTTCAAGGTCTTCACGAATAATTTTCAGTACAGTCTCAGATACCCGCTCAATTATTGTTCATTTATTTACTAGCTATTAGACTCATTTCTGCATAACTCTCACTTTTTCATTTTAGAGTCTATATTATCACATCTTAGGATTCATCGTTTCAATCTCTACACTCGTATTTTCCTTACTCGCTTCCCCCCTTAAGGGTTTTACTTATACCATTCTCAAATCTGTTACCCCACTTCCAATCTTGAATTCATGTATTCCTTTCCTCAATTCCCTTATTATACTGCATCATATCCATGCCATTTTCCCTAATTTATAGCTACAGTGATCCATGTGTGAAGGCTTAACCTACTCATCTTGCAGTTTTGCGATCAAGTAATATAACCAACATATCAATCCAAACAAGGATGTATTTTACTTAGCTCAACTGTTAGTTATGAGTCAATGTCTACATCCACTCCAATTAACATTCTGTCCCATAGGGATACTCGAAATAGTAGTATGTTTAGCTATCCGTACCATCCATGTAACGTCACTCATCCCATTCTTCGATACTCAGAGTTCACTTATAGCGTCATCTTTCCCTTTTCTTCATATCTCAAGTTAATCATCTCTTTCCCATAATCGACTTATAGAAACCGTAAATGCATTTTCCTTAAACCCGCCATCTTTGTTTCAAGGATCTAAGTCTCAGGCGCAACTAATACCCTTTATGCCTCATACTCTTTTACTCTTGCGTGGCACTCAACATCGAGTTCAAAACTAATCATAATAATATCGTATTTGTCATTGATGATAGCCTTGCTTTATCGCTTTATCGTCGTACGGTAAACTCATAACTCATGGCTATATTTTTCTTTCCAACTTATTCCTTTACATCCCTTTCTCCTCCATTTATCTTATTACCTCCCGTTTTATAATCAATCCCTTATTCCTCGCACAAGGAACCCTATTCTTAATTCAGTACCGCTTTGTCCTTTAGAATATAGCACTTCTATACAATCCATTCTTCGCTTCCAAAACCTATTCTGGTCATTCTGATCATCCCCTCTCATCTTTATTATGCTGATCCTTTTACTAGCAATCGTTCTATTTCATTATTCATCTTTTCGTAGTCTTCGTCTTTTACATCTAGCCAAAGATATCACTCGTGATCTCGATTATACAAATCACAAATTGTTACTACTTTACCATATCACTTTTCTCTGATTTCATTTTCAAGTTGACTTTTCCGTTTTCCTTTTGCTTGCTATCATTTCTGTCATTATGAAACCTTCATGCTGGACTTTCCCTTAACAAGGCCTTATAAGCTTTCTTTTCTACTGCCCCATGGTTTGCTTATTGGTTTCACACTTGCATTCACTCTTTATTCATATAGAATATGCTACATCTTCAGTCGTGTCCTCGTTATGCTTTACTTACCTTGTATTACGGTTCTCACTACGTTCTTATTATATCCTGATCATATCAACTCTATAGAGTGCCACTTCTTGATCTCATTTGCAAGCCTGCTTATAAAGTGGAATAAACCTCGTGGAGTAAGCATATTTAACCTGTTATTCTTTCTGATCAGCCTATTACACTTACCACATAAGTCGTCTTACCAAGGTATTCGCATTCGTTATGACCCTTCGTATTTCGTACCCCTGTCTCAGTCATGCTGTTACTCTATTTTGCTAATAGACTTGTCGTATTTTACTTGTGCTTATCCATCCAATTAATACTTTAGTATCACACTCTATTAGAGTTACCCTTTCTCTTCTATGCCATGTTTTAATACTACCAGTCTCCCTAATTTACTCTAGCATTTCTCTTTACCATATCAATGTCAATCTTATAATTACCGTTACTATCAATTCAACAACATTTAACTCATCTCTTGTAGTTGTCAACGATACTCCTAACTTAATCCCGTCCTGCCATTACTTTTTTCGCAACATCCTTTCCCGTTAAGACATATTACAAGCTTATATCTTATCTCTTTTAAATTCTGGGAAAATTTCAGCAGAGTCTCCTCTATAGTTCTTACTATCCAAAACCTGCACGCAGCAAATACCAATAATGTCTCACAAGGCTAATATATATACGGCATATCTCAGTCGCACAGTGCTCCCAATTTCGAGTAAAAGTACAAAGATGTCGAAACTTACCTCATATATCACACCTTGAGATGTACCTGATCCTTTAGCGATTCATTTCGTTATACCTTCCTATTTACTTCCCCTTTCATTCTTCAGCTTTACATTTCAGTCATACCTCAATGTTCTTACCTTACCCGACATATTTCTTTAGTACCGTTGCTTACCTTTCTACTGATTCATTCAATTTATTTAGCTCACAAGCCTATAACTAAACTTATTATCAAGAGATACATTTAATCAATTCCTCTTTTGTACTTACACTAACTTACCTCTAGGACCCCTAATCCATTATCATGTAAATACATATTTTGATAACGTATCTTCAATGAAGTGACTTACCTCTGTAACTTCCAATATCATCACTCACTTTCTTCCGTCGATACTGTTCTTCTGCTGAAATCAAGGGTTAGTATAAGAAATCTCATTTCCTATGGCTTAGTATCGCACGATCTTAGATATGAAAGACGAGTAACCATCTTAAATGCCCTGTAGCCTCCTGTTTATAAATGTGGCGCGTAACACACCATAAACAAGACTCTACTAGACACGACTTTGCAGACAACCCCTAGGACGAACTGCTCTGATACCACTTTGTCACACCCCAATCCTGATAGGGCATGATGGGCACCCGACCCTTACTTAGAGCCGAGCAAACCCGCTGGTTCTCGTTATACTCATAGTCTCACTGGACTCTTAAATCATGAGATGAAATGCATGATGAAAGCTTTTCAAAAGCATTCTTTCTGTCTTTCTCAAATCGAGTAAAATCTGTAATCATATGAAATCTGTAAAGTAATGCATATTGATACATCGGCTTACATAGCTGCTCACAAGGCTGACGTACTGTATACATGACTCTGTCTGCAAAAGTCTCTAACGTAAGATATGATATCAAAACCTAAGTTGAGACAGGACCCTAACATACCCATAATGTATATGACTCATCTCATAAGGAGATACTCCGACGCGGCATCACTCCGAACCGAATGGAGTTTACCAATCTAGCTGATAGCCTGGAGCATCCTATAGTAAAACTCCTGGATAACTTTCCTGCAAAGCAATATGGGGCTGTGTGGCATAAGACACAGCGCCCCGTGCAAAGGGACGTCAGTACGAACAATGTACCGAGTATGTAAGGTATAATCAATAACATAATGGAAACATGAGAAATAACATAAGATAGAGAAGTCATGGGATAAAAGATCCATTTATACCTCTAGCGACGTTCATCACATTTACTTACCCTCTTTCTAATGGGAAACTTCCATTTCATACATTTATACATATAGTAGTATCATACCCGACCATAGAGGTTCGGTGTCTTGCGTACCCGACCATAATAAGGTTCGGTGTTATACATACCTGGCCCTACCAAGGCTCAGTGTCATCCGTACCCAACTGCATTGGTGTGCGTGCGATAGATATCGTACCCGGCCACATAAGCTTTGTGTTATATAATAGCCTTACATGTATATATATATATATATATATATATGTGTGTGTGTGTGTGTGTATATATATATATATATATATATATATATTTATATATATATATATATATATATATATATATATATATATATATATATATATATATATATATATATATATATATATATATATATATATATATATATATATATATGTATATATATATATATGTATATATATATATATATGTATATATATATATATATATATATATATATATATATATATATATATATATATATATATATATATATACACACATATAGATGTGTGTGTGTGTATATATATATATATACACATCTATATACATATATATGTATATGTACATAGGTGTGCTTAGGTCACGTCAACATCATCATCATCCTTGTCATTATTACTATTATCATCATCACTTTAAAGAACTTTCACCAAGGTATCTCAAAGTATCGAAAGTCATAAACATTCTAGCATTTCTAGGAAGAGGGCATTTCGAATATCTTAGATGGCATCCCTAGAATTTATCTTGTCATCACAATCGTTATCATTGTCATCACAATCGTTATCATCATCCTCATAAGAAACATTGTCAACAATATCAAGAGAATCTCGAGGGTCATGGGCTTACAACATTTATAGGAATAGGAATAGCGTGAATATCTCGTATGGATGCAATATGAGGAAAGCATGCCTTTAGAAAGAAGGGTTAGCCTTACATACCTCTTTGTCTTTCTTAACTACTTAACGTTCACCGTCGAAGCTCGAAAGTTCTACATTTAGAAGGATTCATACCATGGTTAAGCCTTAAAGATACTCTTAAATCCAAACTAGAATAATTCATGAGTTAATGAAAATTGGGCAGCCTTTCCCCTGTCGACTTCCACCATATTACCAAACAACTCTCAAACAACCATAATAACATCCACAATATCATAATCAAGTAATCACATTCCATTAAGCCTTCAAAATTCATCCTTATGTTCAACTTATACTAACAACTACACATCAACCCTGTGCACATTTTCATACAACACTTCCTCATCATCATGATTGCCTTCCATAACAAGATTATACCCATATTATACTAAGAATCATAACTCACGTTAGCTTACTACTCAAAAATTTCATAAAAGCCACATTTAGATCTCACTTTCTACTTTCTTCTTCTACCCAAGTTGTTCAACAACCAAGCATTCTTGATAACATGTAATAAGAATGAAAACTAACCTTTTATCTCATAATAATGGTCTTTGGAGCAAGATATCTCCTTGGGTGAAAACCCTAGCTTCAATACTCAAGTTGTTCTTGAAGTCTATTAACCCTAGTAAGCCTTCCAACACATGAACACCTTATATCTTGATATTTGATCTTGATTTCTCTTGGGTTTAAGTGGGAAATGTTTGGAGAAGGGTTTTGGATCTCTCAAGACTTGTGGAAATGTGGAAAATGAAATAAAAGAACAAGGGTCATCTATTTATACAAAACAAATAAAGCTGCCAGGTGGACTTATACGGACCACTTATACGGTCCGTATAATATTATACGGTCCGTATAAGTGGACCGTATAACACCACAATGAACATACCCCTTTCTCTAAGGGTCATGTTATACGGACCCCCTTATACGGATCGTATAAGTGGCCGTATAACTCACAGTTATCCGAAACATTCTCTCGTTGATTCGTTTGATCTCCAATCCTTGTGGAACCTCCTTGGCACTTATATAACACTTCATTAACCATACAATAGGCCCTATAGTATCCCCTGAAGATAGTACCAAATAAATATTAGCTCAATTATAGTGAAAAACCTTTCCGAACATGACTTACATTTCACTTCCTTCAACAAACTAGATTTTGCATATCCATATGATTTCAAAATCTTATAGTAGGAACTTTAAGCTATCTAATACTTCCCTTAATCTTGTAAGGACTTAATAATCACCTTAAGCTCACATTAGCCTACTCACAAGGCAACAAATCTGGAATTTTCGAGGTGTAACATGAACTTCCATATTACTCCACTCTTAGAAGCATAGGGAGTACTTCAGTCATTGAAGTTCATGTACCCCATTTATGATTGCTCCTTCTGTTCATGGGTCCAGCTTTATGTATACAGTTATTCATGCATTACATTCATTCATATATGTATTTTGACCCGTGACCAGAAGGCGTTATATACGCAAGCATTATATGTATATGGGGTATGGAAAATGGGTAGGCGTTATATACGTATTACCACCTAATCAGGTGGTGCACCTTGATGATGATATATGGATCGGGCCGTACATTCCTCTGCATTATTATTATATGATATATGGATCGGCCGTACGTTCCTCGGCATTACTATTATATGGGTTATGGATCGGGCTGAACGTTCCTCAGCGCTATGACCTATATTTACGTATATGAGCATGATTATTACTGAGAGCATGCATATTGTGCGCCCACAGAGGCTTAGTCAATTGTACAGGTTTATGCAGATAGTCATTTCAGCTTATGAGTTCAGATCTTAGTCATGATTCTTGTATATATATATATATATATATATATATATATATATATATATATATATGTTGCTCTTTTGCCTTTCATACTCAGTACATTATCCGTACTGACTCCCCGTTGCTCGGGGGGCTGCATTCATGCCCGCAGGTTCAGGTAGACCGACAGGTGGTCCAGCTTAGTAGGACTTCTATCCAGCAGTGGTCAGTGCGCTCCATTGATCCGGAGTTGCAGTTTATTTTGGTATGCTAGCCTTTTGGATATACATGCATATGGGTATGACGGGGCCCTGTCCCATCCTTTCTACAACTTTCATTCTAGTAGAGGTCTGTAGACAGTTGTATGTAGTAGTCAGATGATGTAGCCTTGTCGGTTTCCATTCTTTTGTGTACAGTATATGTAGCGGCCTAGCTGGCTTGCACTGTCCTTCAGTATGTTTATGTATATACAGATTGTACAGAGTTTGATGTTTCCCTTTTATGAGATCAGTTTATGCCATTTATGGGCCCTTGCTGTTTAGTATGGTTCAACTACGTGTTTAGGGGTGTTTGGTCGCTAGAGGTCAGACACTCGTCACGACTCATCGGTTTGGGTCATGACATTTATTCAGTTGAGCTGATCTTTATCACTTATACAATTCTTATTGAAGTACATCTCCCATTTTTTACATGTGCTGTTTCTTGAATTGAAAAGATAAAGAACATAGCGACAATAACGATAGTCGGAGAGTAACGACGATAAGTCACTCTGACTCTTCTTATGATATCTCTTCTAAGGTCAGTCTTGCATTATATATATATATATATATATATATATATATATATATATATATATATATATATATATATATATATATAAGTGTTATATATATTTATTTATTTTCATTCTTGAGCCGCACTATAGACGGCCGGATAGGCACTTATGTGTGCACCTAGACATGTTTCTTTCTTTATTGAGTCATATCGTAGACGGCCGGGTAGGCATGTAGCTGTGCATTGTCACTAATCAATTGGGCAGAGATGATGATGAGCTTACACCGCGAGAGGGTTTATTATTATATGCTATGATAGATGTCTCTACAGTGAGGAATGATTTTATGAGCATGTATTTACATTCATATCAGAGTTATGGGTGCCCACAGTGGCTTTGTTCAGAATTTCAGGTTGTCTCTCCGTACCTCTTCTTATGTTATCTATATCTCTTACGTTTGTGCTTACCCCATTACATACTCGGTACATCTTTCGTACTGACACCCTTTTTGTCTTGTTTGTGATCATGCCCATAGGTGCAAATATACAAGTTGGTGTGTCACCCAGGTAGGGCACCAGATGTTCATCGATTGGTTGTTGCACTCCGTTTCTCCAGAGTTGTTTGTCAGAGTCTTGAGTAGGAATGCATGGATGTATTTATATTATGAGCATGGCTATGGGTACGTCGGGGCTTTGTCCCGACCAGTTACGCATTGTAGTCCTCTTAGAGGCTTACATACTATCAGTTAGTGTACAGGTGTTGTGTTTGGCATTGCCAGACTTCCAACTAGTTTACTTTCTTTATTGTGGCCTTGTCGGCCCTAGTTATTCATATATATATATATATATATATATATATATATATATATCTAGTTAGGTCTTTTACGCTTACAGGTTATCATGTTTTATTCATATTGTCGTTAGTTGGCCGACTTGATAGCCCACGGTTCATGTTATGAAGTTCAGATATCACGGTTGGTTCGCTCGAGCCTTCGGGTCTCAGGTGTCGGCCACACCCCCCAAGGTTGGGGTGTGACAGGCATGAGATTTTATCCGTTTGGGGGTTGACTTGTTAAATCAGATCTCCGTTGGGCCTTTCGAGGCCATAGTTGAGTCGTAGCGGGTTTTTATATGTGTGTGCATAGTTGGTTTGTGTACGGGAGGCCTCACATTGATTTCGGGATTTAGGGAAAGACCTGTGAAAAAATAGATTTTTTTGGTTCTGGTTTGACCGTCTCGGAGGGCTTAGTGCCGCCATAGCGGTACCGCCATGGCGGGGTTTTGACCGTCATAGCGGTAGAATGGACTTTTTTGATTCCACCATGGTAGATTGTCTGACCGCCGTACGGCGCAGTCCTGGTCGCTATGGCGAGGGATGGCCTTTAATGATTTCCGCTATTGCGGAAGGCCCGTCTGCTACAGTGGGGTCGCCATGGTGATCCTGGTGACCACTGCAGTAGATCGATAGGACCAGAAACTCCTTTTATATTCCTAGGTTCGAACCATTAGTCCAACACTTCTAAAACCTAATTGTAAGAGCTTGGGGAGGTGAATATTGAAGAGACTTGGTGGAATCATCTTTGAGGGTAAGTTCTAAACCTTTATCTTGCCCGTCTACCTTCATTTCTTGAGTTTCCATGGTCGTTTAAGGTCCTAAAGTGTTAGGTTGAGACGTATAGGTTGAGACGTAGAATCCTAATCATGAAATCGTAAAATTGGTTATTGTTGATTAACTTATTATTTTTATCAGCTAGAAGTGTAGATTAACACATTCTAGGATGGAATTGTTCTATAGTTCAAGAATCTATTTATGAGATTTAGGGTTTCACCCCAATTTGGGGGTTTTGACTAATTTATGAAATTGAAGGGTCTAAAGTGATTAGAAGCCCATGAATTTGAGGATTATGTTTGTTAGGACTAAGGGCAGGGTAATTTAACCCTCAATTTCCGATTTTGCCCATGTGATTCATTAGAGGTATTTTGGGTATTCTTCCCCAAATTGATTCTTCTTCCAATTAGATGGTCTATCACTTACTTAGCGTTGCTATTGCTAGACTTTGAGCGTTTCGAGGCATTACGCAAGGGGAAAGCTTGAGTGGAGTAGCTAGCATTCCGATTCGCATTCGAGGTAGGTTATGGTTTACTTAAGTTAGACTTTGATTAGTAGATTATATATATATATATATATATATATATATATATATATATATATATATATATATATATATATATATATATATATATATAGAATTGATGGGAGAAAGCATGATTAGGCTTTTGGGAATGAAGTCCGGTTGGATATTACCTAGGTTGGTATGACTTCTGATTTTGTGGGCTTGTCGTTGTTACTTTATGTATTGAACCATAAGGTGTATTGTCACGACCCAATTCCACTAAGTCGTGCGGGTACCTACCTTTTCCAGCACTGTAGGCAGACCCTTAACCCAACATTCACAAAAGATAAAAAATAGCGGAAGAAAGTAAAATAACGTAAGTCTGACAATATAATATAAATAAGTGCAGAAGTAAATGAAATCCACCCCAGTATCTGGTCTGGTCATACAAGAGCATCTAAACCAAATACTAGAAGTCTGAGTAATAATACATGAATAGTCTCAAAATCATGTCTCAGAATGGAAAGCAAGACATAATAATAGGAAGAGTCTTTGGGAAGCGAACGTCCTTATGCTCACCCTGAACAGACTCGAATCAGCAATCCTCGAATATCAGCCACGAGGGGTAAAAGAAGATCCAACCTAGTACTTTGCATTCATAAAAGAATGCAGCAAGTGCAGGTCAGTACAAACAACGAGTATTGGTAGGTATCATAGGTCGACTAAGACTAGCTCATGTATATAAAGACAACAAAGCAAGATACAACAAGGTACAAGTCAACACGAATCCATATCCACAGTACAAGTCATCACCTATGTTATAGCATCTAAACCCAACTGTGACAAGTATCAGTCTAACCATTCCGAACAAGTATGTCACAATCATATCACAACAAGTCATCATCTATGTTATAGCATCTAAACCCAACTGTGACAAGTATCAGTCTAACCATTCCGAACCAGTATATCACAATCATATCTCAACAAGTCATCACCTATGTTATAGCATCTAAACCCAACTGTGACAAGTCTCGGTATAACCATTCCGAACCAGTATATCACAACCATATCACAGAAAACCAAGAGGTACAATGCAATGAAAAAAATGTATGAATGATGAATGCAATGCATATGCACCGTACACATGCAATGAAAAAATGTATGAATGATGAATGCAATGCATATGCACCGTACACATGCACTCCGACCGATGGAACATCACATCTCGGCAGCACAACCCATGGGGACCTACGAAGTCCATGTACCAATCACTCCACACACAGCCCAAAGATGATTCATTCCCACCTTTTCCCTCATATCAATCATTCTGCACACAGCTCAGAGATGACTAGATAAATAATGTGCTTCAACGCATCAGTATTTCTTTCTCACTTTCCATCCTTAGTACCATAACAATGCAATACCAATGTATCATGGAAATGAGTATGAATACGATGCAATGTAATATGATCAACCAATTCAATCTCAAATCGTACCACACATAACACACAAGTAATATCAATAACAAGGCTACACAATAAGCCACAATGGAATCACAACTGTCACCTCAATATCAATCAAGTAAAGTTCCGCAATATCATAGCCATGATATATCACTAATCACCAATATCCGATGTCTCAATGTGGCAACGAGTCAATAAATAAATAGAACAGGCTAAGTCAACAACGCAACGGGGTGGCTAGCCCCCAAATCACACAACAAGGACCAACCTAAGAAAATATCCAATCCAACTTCATACCCGAAGGTTTACATGCATTCTACGAAAATATCATCTAAACATACGCTTCGCTAATCGAAGTCTCACCATAAGGTAAACCGTAACCTACTTGGAGAGTCAAGCAGCAAAGTCTCCAGTAGCCAAACCTTAGTCTTTCCCTTCCTTTAAGCCTCAAGATAACGGAAGTCTAATCATATCTGAATTATGAAAGTAGAATCAAGAAGAAACATCATTCAACAATTTATTTCTATTAAAGACCCAAATCTCAACCTATGGAATGAGGTTTATGAATTAAAAAGATGAAATTAGGAATCTATAGGTCTCAACTTAAAATTAATGTTCTAGGTAATCAATTCCCATCATTTGTAAGCTATAAGAACTACCAAATCACTTAAATTCGGATTCTAGGCAAAAACCCCAAATTTTGGTATGAACCCTAACTTCCAATTCCATAAATTAGCCACTAGTTAGGAAGGAATCATGCAATAATAGTTTCTAATCATCAATTCCATGCTTAATAATGCTAACCTAATCAATAATACAAGGTTTATAGCCTAGAACAAAGAACCCATAAAACCCTCTTTCAATCCACCATTTTTTAAGGAAACTAGCATGATCAATGGATTCCTAAGGTGATTAATGGAACAAGGAATGGAAAGGAAGGTGAAAGAACTTACCACAATGATTTTCTACAAAGAACAGTCTTGAATGCTTCCAAAAATCTCTAAAGTAATAGAGGTATTGAATGAAAGACTTAGGGCTTTTAACACACATTTAATGAATCTAACAGCCCGTCACCCGCTTCCGCACTCACATTAGAGCTTCAGTGGTCCCACTCCCTCGGTCTCGTGACTGCTTCTGTGGTCCATGTCAAAAGTACCAAACCGCTATAGCGCCAGGGCCACCACTAAAGTGGTACCGCTGCCGCGGTCCTGGTGTCGCCATAGCAGGCACCAGACACTCGAAACTCCCAAGTTTCACTAATTCAACCAGAAATCCTAACTATCATTAGAGGCCATCTGCTCATAAATCATATATGCAGACATACATAAAAATACGCTACGAACGCACTTGTGGCCTCGAAATTCCTAACAGAGGCCTCGTTGATCGAGTCAACCCCCGACACCTCATAACAGACTTCCCAATCCAAATCCCAAACTGCACCCGAGTGCATTGGGAATTGAACTAAATATACAAGTTCTAAAAGACCATCCAGGCCTCTCAAAGTTGGCGGATTCTCGAAAAAGGTCCGTTTACCCAAAAGTCAATTTTGAGTCAACTTTCTTTTCCTTTAAGCCCAAATTTCCCACAAAGTTACCCAAATCATATCCAAAGACCTCAAAAAATATGTCAATGGTCTGCTCGGGTTAAATGTGAGCTAAACAAGCTCGGGAAAGGGTCAAAAGCACCAAAAAGGCTATAACGACCAAACGGGTCGTTAAATGTATTTGTTGTGTTATTGGCAGGAAGGGGTTGATATATTTACTCTTCGTGTTGATTGAGATAGCTTGTATGTTTCATGCAATTATTGAGTTGATTTATCTGATTCTTGTTATGACTTGTGGCATTGTGACTTGTATTTCCTTGGCATTGATATTGTTGATTGATCAAGCTTACATTAGAGTGGTGCTTCATATTGGGTTCTAGACTTGAACCATGTCTTGAGACTTAGCTTGGGTGCGGACATATATATATATATATAAGGCACATTTAACAGGGGGTGAGGATGTGGCCTAGTTATGGGCTAGTGATTCGAGGTCAGTTTCAGAGCGAGTAGTACATGGACACATTGGGCCCCCCGCGGGTCATGACTATCGTGTGAACAAGGCCTTTATCATGTTTGTATGGTTGAGATACTTATCATTGGTTGCATTGCATTAGACATCATCTTATATCTGTGATTCATTGTTGATTCGTTGTTGTTGTTGTGCCTATCTATCTATCTTCTTTGGTTTTATGAATGTATGCATCATACTAATCTTAGTCGGCCTATGATATCTATCGTTACATAGTGTTTGTACTAATACTACCTTGTTGCACCCTTTTTGAGTGCAGATTGCATTCCAGAGTCGTCTTCTATACCTCGCATCTAGCCTGAGCCTACTTCCTGACCAGATCCGAGGGTGAGCTCCTATCCATGCCATACCGCTGAATATATCTCTTTATTTGATGTCTATTTCATTTCTAGACATTATTGTTATATTCAGACACTTTGTGTTTCTTAGACATTATTTATAGTTAGAGTCTTCGTACGATGACTTTCGGATTTTGGGGTTGTAATATGTAGTATTCCACACTTATTTACTATCTATGGCATGACTTAGACATATTATTATTGATTTTGTTTTTCTTTAACTTGTAATTGGATAAATGAATGATTAATTGGTTAAGGGGATGGTTCACCCACTAAGGGGTTAGTGAGGGTGCCATCACGACTGGTTGGGTCGTGACAAAGTTAGTATCAGAGCCCTAGGTTTGTCCATATTATTGCACAATGACATGTCTAGTAGAGTCTTGCGGATCGGTACAGAGACGTCTGTAATTATCTTCGAGAGGCTATGCGACACTAGGAAAACTCAAACCATTTCTTTCCTTCGTGCTACTTGATTCCAATTGATATTTGGATGATTTAAATTGGTATCTGACTTTTCATTCTATTCTCTCACAGATGGTGAGGAATCGTGCTAGGACAGTCGTTGATAAGGTACCAAAGTTGGTTGCCGGGGCTGCAGCTCGTGGTAGAGACCAAGGAAGAGGTCGTGGACGCGGTAGAGGCCGGGGAGCAACACAAGCTAGGAGCGGGGCTCCTGTGGCTGGTCAAGCTGGTGCTAGATGAGTTTTCCTCGCACCTCTAGCAGTTACGGATGAGGGGACATATTTTGAAGCGGCACCAATTCAGCCAGATATTATAGCTACTCCAGTGTTATTAGATGTTATGGTTTGTATGCTGAACCTGCTAAACGGATTGACTGAGGCAAGTGTATTACCGCCTACTCCAGATGGCCAGAGTGTGAGATTAGCTGACTATATTTCGTGCTCCAGGAGCACAGCACACTGCAACAGTGGCTCCACGTTTAGATGGGGCTCCAGAACCAGAGATTTTTCCTAGACCAGTGGCAGGACCGGTGATGACGGTGAGGAGTATGATCTATTTTGGATATTCACCAAGATGAAGCCTCTCATATTCTATGGCACAGAGTCCGAGGATGCTTATGAGTTTATTATTGATTGTCATGAGAGGCTGTACAAGTTGGGGGCGATTGAGAGCCATGGTATAGAGTTTTGACCTTCCAGCTCTTAGGTGATGCCAAGTTATAGTGGAGAGCTCATGTGGAGTGTAGACCAGCTGGGTTTTGTTACACCCCGGAAAGTTTGCGTTACCAAGACTGTCGATGGCTTAGTAAGAGCTCAAGGGAGAGCAGAGTTATACAAGAATTAGGGATGAAGATTATATTATCTGCGTATAAGAGTGTACATATGACATTGGAGATCGTATGGAGTAAATCGTTAACAAGTTACACGATGATAGCCCTCGTAACCATAAGTTAAGGTGGGGCCCACATGTTGAGATTTTATAAAGGACATATGAAGAGGTATATGGGTAGTACATGTGAAGTGGAGCAAGTCCTAAGAAGGACCCATAAGCCAAAAATGAGTGTAAGCCCTCCAAAAGGACGATTTAAGAAAATATTTTCGGGTGATCTGACTTCGAGGGGCCAAAACGGTATTATGAGTTTGTAATTTGGGAAAACTCCCAAAATGAAAGTTTTAGATAATTGAAATATATTTCCAACCATAGGTCGTGGGTTCACAGGCGACATCGGGATAAGAAGATATGGACATTTTAAGGGAGAAAGGTCGGTGGGCCAGCCCAACCCGAGCCATTTGGGTCGAGCCCATTACCCACACCTTTTTAAGTAAAATTTCAGCCTTTTCTCCTCATTTTTCATACCAAAACACCCAAAAAATTCTGGAGAAAAATAGAGAGGAGAGCCTAGAGAGAAAAACCAATTTTGATCAAAATCTAAGCCCCGAATTCCAAAGCCCATGAAGAGAAAAGTGTCATACATCGCGTTGCCTTCAATTTGAGCTAAAAATCAACCAAGAAGAAGAGTGTGGACGTGGTGGATGCACACTTGAGGTAAGATTAATGTTCCTTTTCATTGTTAACAAGTTTATTCAGAGTTTTAACGGATTAGAACGGAGGGAATAGTGTGATAAATTCGTTTGTTGGTGTTGTCGGTTATGAATTTAGGCTTGAAAAGAAATTTGGATAAAAATATATGTATTTATTTTGTATGATATTGAATATGTTGTTATCGATGTTGTTGGTATTAATTTCGGCTTCCTTACGGAAATAATGTTATTAATTAGTCGTATCGCGAGTTGGTTGGTTGAGAAAATGGGAAAACAGTGTGTGGGCTGTTTTATGGCATATGTTGTGTTGGAAATGATGTTATTACTATTGGTATTTTTGTGGATGTTGTTGGTTATTGAATTGGAATTTCGGACTAGGCATATAAACAGGGGAGATGCTGCCGAAATTTCGGTAGACTGTAAATGAATTTATTTGAAGGACTAAGACAAGCGTGTAATAATGAGTCTAATGATTGTGTAAATCCTCTTAAATGTAGACTTGCGAGCTTGGACGAAGAAGCGTAGCTAATAAGAGGTGGAACAGGTATGTAAAGCCTATCCTTTCTTTCTTTTGGCATGTCTTAGATGTAGGTATGGTACGATACGAGCCTTGGGGTAACTCTATTCTTACGATCCGAGCATGTCTACGATTCTTATTCACTTCTTGATATTCGCATTCTTAATATAGTCGAGCTATTGCCCTTGAGTCTTTTGTATGTTTGGATAGCAAATGATGCATAAAGAAATCCTGTTCCAAAAGTGTTCTATAATGTATGATGTCCCTAACTTTCATAAACGGGCTCGGATTGCTTTGATATGTTCGCAAAGGATTCTATAACGAATAATGTCCGCAACTTTCATAGGAGGGCTCAGATTGACTTGATACATGTTTATGATCCCTGAGACGTATTTGATATAGTTCGTAATAATATTCAAAGAGTACTGAGTATGACTATCATTCGGATACTCGAGCGTTGATTTGTCTACTTATCTATTGAATCCCAAAAGGATGATTTATATGTATGTAGTTACTTATTACTCTGCTCATGCGTATGATTGTTACATCTTTCACTGAGTCCCGGGCCAGGACATGTTTTCGTGCACAGCTCTACTGTATTATTCACCGAGTCCCTCACTAGAGGGCCGGGACACGTTATATATATGATGATATGATGATGGCGCCAACCCATAGGATGGGCCGAGTATGATGTACACATGATGGAGACAGGATCTCCTCCACCGAGTCTCTCACTAGAGGGCCGGGACACGTTATTCACCGAGTCCCTCACTAGAGGGCCGGGACACGTTATTCACCGAGTCCCTCACTAGAGGGCCGGGACACGATATATGTATACATGATGGTGATATGATCTTATTTACCGAGCCCCTCACTAGAGGGCCGGGGCACGTTATATGTATACACATGTGCAGAATGATTGTCTGATTGTGTCACTAAGTCCCATAACAGGTTGGATATGATATTGGTATGCATGATTTGTGTTTAAGAGCAAGCAGGTTGGATATTCTGGTTATCATCCTCGTTTCTGTACTTTTATCTCAGTTATGACTCTGTTACTGTATTTCATGCTTTGCATACTCAGTACATATTTCGTACTGACCCCCTTTCTTCGGGGGCTGCGTTTCATGCCACGCAGGTGCATTCAGATGAGTAGAGGATATTAGTAGAAGATGTTCCAGCTGCATTGGCGAGCTCCATTTCCTCCCGAAGTGATGCCGAGTCAGAGTATCTATGTTATGGTATCTTGAGTTATGCTAGAGACTTTGCAGACAGTGTCACGTATATGGCATGTCAGTCTTGTAAGCGGCTCTGTAAGCCGATGTATCATTATGCATTATGTTACAGATTTCATATGATTACAGATTTTACTTGATTTGAGAAGGACGAAAAGCATGTTTTTTTAAGAGCTTACATTATGCGTTCATTTCATGATTTAAGAGTCTCGTAAGATTATGAGTATCGCGAGGATCAGCGGGTTCGCTCGGCCCTAAGTAAGGGTCGGGTGCCCATCATGCCCTATCAAAAGTTGGGGTGTGACAAATTGGTATCAGAGCGATTCGTCCTAGGGGTTGTCTGCAAAGTCGTGTCCAGTAGAGTCCTGTTTATGGTGTGAAGCGCGCCACATTTATAAACCGGAGGCTACAGGGCATCTAGGGTAGTTACTCTTCTTTCACATCTGAGATCGTGCCATATAGCCAAGTCATAGGGAATGAGATTCCTTATACTAACCTTGATTTTAGCAGAAGAATGGCATCGACAGAAGAAAGTGACTAGCGATATTGGAAGTTACAAAGCACGCAGGTAAGCAAAGGTATGAAAGATATATGTTGGGTAAGATATTGAAGTACGATTGAAATACAAGTTGAAGATTAAAAGGGAAAGTGAACAAGAAAGTGTAACAGGTGCAGTTTGAGTTGGGCATACGAGGTATGTTCATCATTTTAAATCTTGTTGTTGATATTGGGAGCCCCGTGTTCGTGATATGATATATATATATATATATATATATATATATATATATATATATATACATATGTTGGCCCCGTGAGGCATTATTGGTATTTCTGCGTGCGGTTTTGAGATAGTAACAATTACAGAGGAAACTCTGCCAAAATTTTCTTAGAAATAAAGAGAGAATGAGATATAGGTTTGTAATATGTCGTGAAAGGTCGTGCCAATAGTAATGGTAAGATTTGACTAAGCTACCAGTACGGCCGACATCGAGAAAGAAGTTAATTGCTGAATCGAGGATAATAATAATTAGAAGGTTGATATCGATTTGGTAAACGAATTTGGAGAGGGCTTGTAATCCTAAGAGATGATTCAAAAAAAGCATTCGGCAAATCGGATGGAGTGTTATTTAAGGTACCGACCGAATTGATAGCGAGGATGAAATATGACGAGCTTATAATTAAAAGAAGTAATAGTATGATTAAGACAAGAGTACAGAGGAAAAGATTGTGATGAATATGAAGGTATTGATAAGACAGCTTGTGATATATTAAGGACAAAGTTGATCAGAAAGGGTAAAGGGTTAAGAAGTGTTACATTATAGGATTGATTACGAATAAGATAAAATGTGAATATAATGAGGATTGTTATGAAAATAAGTAAAGCCTAGTGAGAAAGTGGCCAAAGCTATGATGTGATCTATGTAGCTAGAATATAAAGGCAAGTGTGAAACGGAAAAGCGAGCTATAGAACGAATAAGGAAGGCTTATCAAGTTCTGTAGGGGAAGTTTGGAATAAGGGTTATATAATAACGGAAATGATAGCGAGTGTAAGGAAAGAAAGGGTAATTGGAAGAAGGAAATAAGAACAAAGCGAGATAACAGTGTAGTAATGGACCATGACATGTGTAGCCAAGGATACGAGTACTATAAGTGACGGGACTGTGAAAGACTCGGTTATAGAAAGGATGAGGAACGAGGTAAAATGAGAGCGAGAAATCAAAGGCCGATAACCAAGTATTTATAAGTAACGGCGATCAAGGTGTGTTCCTCACCATTGGGAATACGGGAAGTCTAGGACGGGAAGTAGTCATATCCATAGGTGAAAAGTGAATATTGAGGATTGAAAAAGGGCTAAAATAGTAAGCTGTGGAGTCGCAGAAGAGTAAGAGACCCTTTCTAATTCGGAGGGAGATGTGTTATGAGAACGTTTCGAAATCTGTTAAGACTTCAACTTACTCCATATTATGTGATGAAGGTCATGCGGTGAGGTGAACGCTATCATACTAGCATTAAAGCATCGTATTTCATCAGAGTTCCAAGGTTAAGCGTGCTAAGGTGAGAGAAATCTTAGGATGGGTGACCCCCTGGGAAGTATACAAAAGGTTCCATAAATTCAGGCATAAGAGACAAATGAGAAGTTAGAGTAGCCTAAAGAAATTAGAGTATGCGGAGTGGTTAGAAACCTTAAAAGAGGTCGCGTGTTCGAGGCGGATTAGAAAAGCGGAATGTGGGATCAAGAAAAAAATTCGATAAGTGGGGCTAAAAAGAGTAGTGACCACGACAAAGAATGTGAACTAAGAGAAAGAAGTCGCAGGACATTCGGAAAACTTAGATGTGCAGCTACCACACAAACGCGTAGTTAAGAAAAATTATGAGTAAGTGAGCTAAATGGGCGAAAGGACTAGTAGTGGATGGAAAGGTATATATATTGTGAGAATGATTATATAGACATAAATGGAAGAAGAACTCAAGATAAGAAGGATTCCGGATATGTTATAAGCAAGGTCGGCAATAGAAAAACAAGGGTAAGGCATAATCAAAGACTTCATAAAGGACGTGGTGAATCTCAATGTCCCCATTAACTTGTGTGCTGAAAAAGGATAAATAAATAGACCATACGACGATGGAACCACGGCCCTAAGAAGATCATGGAGGACGGTAGATAATTGCGAAGACGATGGGTACACGAAAGTCGTTGATGTATAAGAACCTCCTTAATAAAGGGATAAGGGAAAGTTCGAAGAGAGGTTTCGCGATGACGGGACCGATAGCAAGCATAACGGAAGAGGGAGTCAACTCAAAAAAGAAATCGGGAAAGGCGACATAGCAAAGTAGTGGCGAGAACCGAGATCACGATCACCGATATTTCGGAATTTGGATGTAAAAGATTAAGACTACGAAAAGATGAATGACTAAAAAGAATGATTGTTAGGAAAAGGATCAGCATACTAAGGATGAGAGGGAACGAGTAGGATAAGTGTTGGAAACAAAGAGCGGATCGTATAGAAGTAATATATTGTGAAGGACAAAGCGATACTGAGTTAGGAATAGGGTCCCTTGTGTGAGGAAGAACGAAGTAATTATAAAATAGAGCGAGTATGGGTATGGAAAGAAAAGGAACATGCGAGGTACACAAGCTTAAGAAGTAGTTGTATTATGAGAAAGAAAGATGTGTCTCCTACGAACACCCTATACTAAGACAGAACAAGTAAAGTACATAAAGGAACAAGCAGGAAAGAAGAATGTGGCTATGAGTTGTGATTTCACCACGCGACGATAAAGCGATAAAGTGAGGCTATCGCCAATAGCAAGTAAAGCTATGATTATGAGTGTCTTTGAAATCAATGCTGAGTACAATACAAAAAAAAAAAGTATGACGTACAAGGGGTATTAGTTGAGCATAAGAGTTAGATCCCCGATAAGACAGATGGCGGTTAAGGGAAATGCATTTACGGTTACTGTGAGCCGATTACGGGGAAGAGAGAAATAACTTGAGATGAAAAAGAAAAGGGAAGATGACTACCTTGAATGCTAACTATTGAAGAATGGGGTAAGTGACACTACATGGAGGGTACAGACGGTTTGACATACTAGTATTCTAAGTATCCCCATGGGACAGAGTTGTTAATTGGAGCAGAGGTAAACATTGACCCATAATTAACGGTTGAGTCAAGTAAAATACATCCTTTGTTTGGATTGCTACATTGGCTATACTACTAAATTACGCTACTACAATAAGATGAGTATGTTAAGATTTCGCACATGAATTATTGCAACTATAAATTATGGGAAATAGCATGAATATGATGTAGTATGAAAAGGGAATTGAGGAAAGGGATACATGAATTCAAGATTGAAGGTAAGGCTGGATTTGCGAATGATATAAGTAAGACCCCAAAAAGGGGGGAAGCAAGTAAGGAAAGTATAAGTGTAGAGATTGGAACGACGAATCCTAAGATGTGACAATTATAGATCCTAAAGCAAAAAGTAAGAGTTATACGAAAATGATATGGTTGTTATCGTTATCCATTTCAGTATGGACATTAAGTGAATCGATGAAAGAAACGTATTGGGCTTAAAATTGAAAGTAAGGATTGAAGATCGAAGTGTGAATTTATTTTGAAGGCACCGTAAGGTAAGACTCATAAGGAGGAAGCGAGTGAATAGAGTGCAAAAGGTCCTAAACGCATTCATATATGGAGAACAGATGTGGTTCGAAGTGAAGAATTTTGTGGAAGCAAGTCAATAAGATCTAAGGGTTAATCAACGAAGGAATAAAGCGATGGCAGGGTATCTTTTAGGATCGAACTGGAATTAATTTGTGAGGAATAAAAGGAATTAAATGGTATCCCAATGAAGGGGCAAAGATTGACAAGATATTGAAATAACCACGATGCTTACTATGGTATGATCACCCAGTAAAGGGAGACTACAAACAACAAGAGTTGAATAACTAAATGACCAGGTTGTAGGAAAAAAAATGATGCAATAACACATCAATTACGATAGTATTAAAGGAAGGATTGGAGACGAAAGTACGAGACTAGGGTAGCACAAAAAAAAACCCGGTAGCACAAAACATTGGATATCTAAGATCAACGCGTACAAAAAAGATAGCTCAAGGTGGCACCGAAGGGGTAAATGCAAAGATGGCATCGTGGGTTCAAGCGCAACATTCGAGGATGAATGTTTTTAAAGGGGAGAACGATGTTACACTCGAAAAGTTTGCGTTAATAAGATCGCTCGATGGCTTAGTACAAGCTCGGGAGAGAGCAGTTATACAAGAATTAGGGATGAAGATTATATTATACGTATAAGAGTGTACATATGACATTGGAGATCGTATGGAGTAAATCAGTTAACAAGTTACCTAATGATAGCCCTCGTAACCATAAGTTAAGGTGGGACCCACATGTCAGGATTTTATAAAGGACATATGAAGAGGTATATGGGTAGTACATGCGAAGTGGATCAAGTCCTAAGAAGGACCCATAAGCCAAAAATGAGTGTAAGCCCTCCAAAAGGACGATTTAAGAAAATATTTTCGGGTGATCTGACTTCGAGGGGCCAAAACGGTATTATGAGTTTGAAATTTGGGCAAACTCCCAGAATTAAAATTGTAGATAATTGAAATATCTTTCCAACCATAGGTCGTGGGTTCACAGGCGACATCGGGATAAGGAGATATGGACGTTTTAAGGAAGAAAAGTCAGTGGGCTAGGCCCAACCGGGTCAAGCCCATTACCCACACCTTTTTAAGTAAAATTTCAGCCTTTTCTCCTCATTTTTCATACCAAAACACCCAAAAAATTCTGGAGAAAAGAGAGAGGAGAGCCTAGAGAGAAAAACCAATTTTGACCAAAATCTGAGCCCCGAATTCCGAAGCCCATGAAGAGAAAAGTGTCGTACGTCGCGTTGCCTTCAATTTGAGCTAAAAATCAACCAAGAAGAAGAGGGTGAACGTGATGGCTTCACACTTTAGGTAAGATTAAGGTTCCTTTTCATTGTTAACAAGTTTATTCAAAGTTTTAACGGATTAGAACGGAGGGAATAGTGTGAGAAATTCGTTTGTTGGTGTTGTTGGATTATGAATTTAGGCTTGAAGAGAAATTTGGATAAAAATATATGTATTTATTTTGTAGGATATTGAAGATGTTGTTATCGATGTTGTTGGTATTAATTTTGGCTTCCTTACGGAAATAAAGTTATTAATTAGTCGTATCGCAAGTTGGTTGGTTGAGAAAATGGGAAAACAATGTGTGGGTTGTTTTATGGCATATGTTGTGTTGGAAATGATGTTATTACTATTGGTATTGTTGTGGATGTTGTTGGTTACTGAATTGGAATTTCGGACTAGGCATATAAACAGGGGAGATGCTGCCGAAATTTCGGTAGACTGTAAATGAATTTATTTGAATGACTAAGACAAGCATGTAATAATGAGTCTAATGATTGTGTAAATCCTCTTAAATGTAGACTTGTGAGCTTGGACGAAGAAGCGTAGCTAATAAGAGGTGGAACAGGTATGTAAATCCTATCCTTTCTTTCTTTTGGCATGTCTTAGATGTAGGTATGGTACGATACGAGCCTTGGGGTAACTCTATTCTTACGATCCGAGCATGTCTACGATTCTTATTCACTTCTTGATATTCGCATTCTTAATATAGTCGAGCTATTGCCCTTGAGTCTTTTGTATGTTTGGATAGTAAATGATGCATAAAGAAATCCTGTTCCAAAAGTGTTCTATAATGTATGATGTCCCTAACTTTCATAAACGGGCTCGGATTGCTTTGATATGTTCGCAAAGGATTCTATAACGAATAATGTCCGCAACTTTCATAGGCGGGCTCGGATTGACTTGATACATGTTTATGATCCCTGAGACATATTTGATATAGTTCGTAATGATATTCAAAGAGTACTGAGTATGACTATCATTCGGATACTCGAGCGTTGATTTGTCTACTTATCTATTGAGTCTCAAAAGGATGATTTATGTGTATGTTGTTACTTACTACTCTGCTCGTGCGTATGATTGTTACATCTTTCACCGAGTCCCGGCCGGGACATATTTTTGTGCTGGCTTCATTGTATTATTCACCGAGTCCCTCACTGTAGCGCCGGACACGTTATATATATGATGATGTGATGATGGCGCCAGCCACGGGATGGGCCGAGTATGATGTACACATCATGGAGAGGGGGATCTCCCTCCACCGAGTCCCTCATTAGGGCCGGGACACGCATTCACCGAGTCCCTCACTACAGGGCCGGGACACGATATATGTATACATGATGGTGATATGATATTATTTACCGAGCCCCTCACTAGAGGGCCGGGGCACGTTATATGTATAAACATGTGCAGAATGATTGTCTGATTGTGTCACTAAGTCCCATAACAGGTTGGATATGATATTGGTATGCATGATTTGTGTTTAAGAGCAAGCAGGTTGGATATTCTGGTTATCGTCCTCATTTCTGTACTTTTATCTCAGTTATGACTCTGTTACTATATTTCATGCTTTGCATACTCAGTACATATTTCGTACTGACCCCCTTTCTTCGGGGGCTGCGTTTCAAGCCACGCAGGTGCATACAGATGAGTAGAGGATATTAGTAGAAGATGTTCCAGCTGCATTGGCGAGCTCCATTTCCTCCCGGAGTGCTGCCGAGTCAAAGTATCTATGTTATGGTATCTTGAGTTATGTTAGAGACTTTACAGACAGAGTCACGTATATAGAATGTCAGTCTTGTAAGTGGCTCTGTAAGCCGATGTATCATTATGCATTATGTTATAGATTTCATATGATTACAGATTTTACTTGATTTGAGAAGGATGAAAAGCATGTTTTTTTTTTAAGAGCTTACATTATGTGTTCATTTCATGATTTAAAAGTCCCGTAAGATTATGAGTATCGCGAGGATCAGCGGGTTCGCTCGGCCCTAAGTAAGGGTCGGGTGCCCATCATGCCCTATCAAAAGTTGGGGTGTGACAGGTTTCCTCCGTTGACTTGGACTCAGTTTTATTCAGTCTTTTTGGAGAAGTACATTCCGTGTACTTTGAGGGATAGGAGGCTTGAAAAGTTCAGTCACATCGAGCAGGGGAGTTCTTCAATTGCTGCTTATGAGGCCCGCTTTCACTCCTTATCCCGTTATGCTCTACAGTTGTTGCCTACTGAGGCTGAGAGAGTTGGTAGGTTTGTGAAAGGGTTGAACACTCCTTTACAGTTATCAGCTCTTTAGCTTATAGCTACAGAAGCTTCCTTCCAGGATGTGGTGGATCATGTCACCACAGTTGAGGGTATGAGATAGGATAGCTATGGCAAGTATGCAGATAAGAAGGCCAGCAAGGGTGGTAATTTCAGTGGTATGTCCTCCCGAGGGCAGGGTCAGCATGAGCAGAGTTCCTAGGTTTATTCGAGTTATCCTATCCAGTCGGCTATGCAGGTTTCTATTGGAAGGCCATCAGGGGCCGGTCATTACTCTTCGGCGGGTTCACATTCCAAATTTTCTGACAATGATGGTTATTCTACTTCTTCTGCTTCTGTTCAGTGACCTATGCTAGACCGTGGATGTTTCGAGTGTGGCGGCGATAGGGCATTTCTGTCACGACCCAACTATAGGGCCATGACGAGCACCCGGAGCTAACACACCAAGCACGCCTAAACATACATTGCATAAATATTTCTGGGTGAACCATAAAGATAGCCCCTGTATATCATGATCTGTAAGGACATATATCACAATATAACGGCACATCTCTATATAATATTTAATAGTTATGTCCATCATCACCAGCCGACAAGGCTACTAAATTGTTATACAATGATATGGACCGGTAGGGTCATGAAATGTCTAACTATACACACATGTCTACGAGCCTCTACATAAAATACAAGTGACCATATGACCCAATACCAATATCTTGTAGCTCACGGTAAGTGGAGTGCTCCTGAGAATCTGCTGATAAATCACCTACGGATCTAATCCGTGTACCTGTCTACCTGCGGGCATGAATGCAGCGTCCACAAAAAAGGACGTCAGTACAAATGAAAGTATGAAGATAATGTAATATAAAAGAGATCAGGCTATGCCTCTGAATGCCTTTTTAAGACGGATGTCGTGCACGCTTAGCTTCTTAAAAAAAGACTTTTCCATATATATATATATATATATATATATATATATATTGTCACGACCCAAATCATGGATCATGCGGGCACCCACACTAACCCTCTCTGGTGGGCGAACCCTTCAGATAACTACCTTAATTTGATACAACATGCGGAATAAATACTTTTATTATAAGAAATTCCAAAAAATCTTCTAGACTCATACAAGAGCTTCCAAGAAGTTTACAATTTGAATAGATAACGGAACTCGCCCCCGGACACGACTTCGTTTAAGGATAGAACAAGAAATCTAAGGAGAGACTCGGGGTTGCAATAGCTCATCCAAACGTCTTTGACGAATGCCTCGAAACGGTCGTGAGACTCCGAACATCACGAAAATAACTCTATACTCCGGAAAAGGGTGTAGCAAGAGTAGTATGAGCACAACACAAGGCTCGTGGGTATCATGAGCCGACGATGGTTGGTTACGCATATAAACAAGAAGCAACTAACAAGTAGCGGATAAGTAATCAAACACGATCCACACATCTAGCACGAGAAAGTCTTGCATTAACGATAGTCACAAGGGATCTCAATATCTCGGATTATAAGCCTAGGAGAATTCTATAAACCTCGATTCCATCCAACCTTTAAAATAAATACTCACAAACAACAACTCGGTAATTCACAAATCAAGAATCGATCGAGAGAATGTGCCGTACAATGACATGAATGACATTTCAAATGGAGTGCTATGCAATGCAATGTCGTGCTATGTAAATGTTATGCAATGCGGTAGTCACCTCTCACACTCCACTCCCGTGCCTGCACATCCAAGTCATGACCCGTGGGGGACCCGGCAGTCCGTGGCACCACTCGTGCTCAGCCCCGACGAAGCCTCGGAGGAGCTATCAATCACTCTCGATCTCCGTGAAACCTGGGAGTCTCTCTCATCCTCTCGATCTCTAGGCGGGGGAAACCTCGGGTCTCTCTGTCACTTTCGATCTCACGGCGAGGAAACCTCGGGTCTCTCTGTCCTCTCAATCTCCCGGCAAAAACCTCGGTCTCTCAATCACTCTCCTCACCATTATAACAACATAAGAGTAATATGAAAGCGTGTCATGCCAGATATCGGTCTGACTATATCATGATATGCAATAAACAAGTACAAGTCATATTATTGCCCACGGCTCAATCATCAATATTACCTTCCCTTTCATAAGGTGAGGGAGCTAGTATGTGATAAAAGATACAACTAGGTGATAATTACATCACATAGCACATAGAATATGGGAAGCATGCCTCGCGTAAATCAACCTCGATAATCACGCATTTATAGGTTCCATGATTCATACTAGGAAGTGTAATTCAATATTCAATTTCTCGGTGATAACCTTCCTCTTCCATATGACCGGTGAGATAACAAGAGAGAGAGTACATGAATTCGCAATACGGTCAAATACATGAAATCACAATAATGGCGACGCTCATGCTCTGATATCGTAATAATGGCGACAAGCCCGCATAGCATAATATCACAATAATGGCGACAAGCCCATAAGCCTTGTCACAATAATGGCGACAAGCCGCGTAACGACAATATCAACCTAGATGGAATTTACCTCCGCGCCGTACACGAAGACTGTATCATCTTTCCCCGTCAATCACTACTATCTACATACGTTTTGCTAGCCGGAGTCTAGACATAAAGTAAACGTAACCTACCTCGATGCCGAACCAAGGTGTCACGAACTTTCACGCCAAAGCTTTTTCCTTCGAAGTGCTTAGATCGGACAAAGTCTTATGTGCCAAGAAATAATAATTTGACGTTCTTTGGATATGGTGAATAGATGCATCAAGGTGTTTTATAATTGAATAGCTAATACTTATGAACTTGCTTCCATATATACATATACTAAAAGTGGAAGAGAATCGGATCTCCAAGTCGTTCTTGATATTTTGTAGGAGCGTGATATATTTCTTGAGCGAGAATATTACTTTCCCTTCCCGTAATATAGTGAGCCTTGTTGTATATATCCTTTTTGGACGTATGATGAAAATGGTTTGATGCTATATATATTTAATAGTTCTTTCCATATGTAACTTTACATGAAATATGAATAAAGGTTCAATGATGAATGTCCTTTGTTCCCACGTGGACAATGTCCGCTCGTTCAATAAATCATTGGTCTTCAATGACATATATATATATATATATATATATATATATATATATATATATATATATATATATATATATATGCATCCCACTAATTCTACATGTCGCACTATGGCATGGACAGTCGGATTTGACCATGTTGTGGTGAGGTCCATTTAGCACTCGATTAGCTTATAATTTACAATCGGGATTAAAAAGGTCCTCGACAAATATTATACTTTACTTTGCTTTCCAATTAGCTTTCTCTATACTATGAGTTCATCCAAATGTTCTAGCAAGCTGACCCATAATTAATGACATTCGTGAGTGACTTTACCGTAGTCATGTTAATCACCGGAACTTGTCACTTTATTCCTTAACTAATAGACTTGTCTCCTACTACAGATGTTTCTTTATTTAATAGCAACAAAATAAGATAATTTTGGTGAAATCAAGATGAGATGATTAAGTGCTGTTCATTATTTCCTTAGTGGGTGTGGGATCCACACCCCACTTTAAGCCATAACTTGACACATTAGTTGCCATAGTATAGCTGTTCTTAACATAATTGTCACCAATTTGTTTATTTACACAAATACCATGCGTCCCTTTTTATCTCCATGTCCCACATAGTACCAATTATCTCCATGTCTTTGATTAATTCAATATTTATCCAATTGCAATGAAATGAAATAAGGTCTTAAGGACCATTTCCCACCTTTATACGTGTCATCCATTCATTTAATAGCAATGACCTTATATGACCATGTATTATATTATATCATTTGAGTTGTGCACTATCTGTAGTCACTAAATAATTGAAGCAACACCTTTGCATATACTCTTTCCCTTTCTTAAGAAATAAAAAGAACCTTAACTATATTTATTTCTTGGTGGATAGTGGGGTCTACCCACTTATACATTTATAATAGTAAAGTTAATATTTATATAGGTAAGTGGAAGGGCATGACACGATATTCCACTTAGTGGGCAACTATCTAATATTATGGTTAACAACTACCTAATATTAATCGTTAATATTAATATTAGTCTCGACATTGAAATCGACCAATATCCCATACATATTAGCCTATTATAGCATATCCCTTTTTGTCTCCACTAACTCTTGATTAATCAATTACTCAAATAATTAATTATGGGCTTGTCTTTATTACTACCCAAATAAAATCATTGTCCGAAATAATCTTTTTACTCAACCATTTTGTTTTATTTAAAAATTATCCACTCAGATTAAATACCATATTTACCAGTTACACGCCTTATATATGTGTACAAATAATATTTCTATGAATAAATTCACACACATTAAATACATATATTCTAAAATTTACTCGTCAATTAAATAGCAAATCGTAGGTTATCGCAAGCTATAGACACCAAAATTAGACCATGAAAAGGGTGTTTTAGGGATATTAGGCCTAAAAGTGCTAAACGACCAAATGGAGTCGTTACATTAATCATGCTTCGGGACCACAAAATTTCAATATTTTATATAGAACCCTACTTATTTTTGTGCGTTTAATTAGGTAGGATCAACACATCAAGGATACACAAAGTTCGGATGGCCAGATTTTAGAGGTTGAAAAGTGCTCGAACGCCATTTCGTTCAAGGATCGGTGACATTAGCTTGAAGTTAACTTTACGAATACTTAAACTTGTTCATTAATAATTAATCAAAAAGTTAGTCAAAATGGCGGCGTTCATGCAAAAAAAAAAAAAAAAACTTAATTAAATTGCATCATTCATAACCTTGAGTAGATGAAAATACTTAACACACTAATTCATTAATAAGAAACCCATGATATATTAAAAATACAATCACAACATTCTTGAAAAAAACTTAATACTTAACAACCCTTTGCAATGTTTTTTTCGAGCTGAAAATCATCCCTTTTTCAATATGAGCCTTTTGTTTTACCAGATCCACTGGCTCTTTCCACAAATTTTGCCGAATATGATCATCATCCCTAGTAAAGACAAAGGCATCTGGGCGATCTTGAAGATGATCAAGATATGGGATCTCATCTCCAATGCCTTTGAATCCTGGTCGACTCTTCTTGCCGTTGAAATTGGCTTTACGGGCCGAACCGGAGTCGTATTCTAACATTCAAATGGTTGCTGTGAATTCGGTTCCTCCGGTGCGATCGTTCATCATGTCTTGCAACAGTTACTTGATGTTGACGATTAGTTCGACTCTTTTGCTTTCATCGTCACTTTCCTCCGCATTAGGTATTTCCTCACTATCGGCCGGGGTGATGTCACTATATAATTCGGATAACTGGACCATCCATAGCACGCCTTTGCCTATAATTTGGTGCGACCCATATTCTCCCCGCACAAGAAATTAGGGTGTTTTAACTACTACACATCAAATAACACTATTGATGTTAAAAAAATAGACGTACGATAGTAATCAATGCACCGAAACTTGAGGAAGGACCATCGCTTTGAGTTGTTGGATAAGCCGAGGATGTTCCAACGATTCATCCATCCCGATTGAGGAGACCGTCCGATATGATCCATATCGGGTGTATAACCCCTAAATAATATAATCAACATCATTAGTAGCATTCAAGTGCCATTACACATAATAATAATAATAATAACAATAACAATAATAATAATAATAATAATAATAACAATACTAATAATAATAATAATAATAATAATAATAATAATAATAATAATAATAATAATAATAATAATAACAACAATAACAATACTAATAATAATAATAATAATAATAATAATAATAATAATAACAATAACAATACTACTACTACTACTACTACTACTAATAATAATAATAATAATAATAATAATAATAACAATAACAATACTAATAATAATAATAATAATAACAATAACAATACTACTACTACTACTACTACTACTAATAATAATAATAATAATAATAATAATAATAACAATACTAATAATAATAATAATAATAATAATAATAATAATAATAATAATAATAATAATAATAACAATAACAATACTACTACTACTACTACTACTACTACTACTACTACTACTACTAATAATAATAATAATAACAATAACAATACTAATAATAATAATAATAATAATAATAATAATAATAATAATAATAATAATAATAATAACAATACTACTAATAATAATAATAATGTAAAGAATGAATATTTACCACGCCGTCAAATTGATGACTTAAACTATCGTAGGCATTTGGCTAGTCAAAATGCTTTGATAGGTACTCATGTCGTAGTAATTGTGTTGATAAGTAGGTTCCGCTTGAGTGACTTGGCCTGAATTATAGACGGGGCTTCCGAGGAGCCTAACCATGAATTCAAGTCGATTAATGGGGACCTTCTCTATATACATTTCAAGGACGTTTAAAGTTATGCATTTCCTATAATCATAAGGCGCCTTCAAAAATCAAATAACGATTCATCGTCTTGAATGTACCATTGACCATAACTAGTTACACCTTGCGGCGTAAATGACGTTGGATATTTTCCAATTATATTTAGATCAAAATCACTTCTACTAATTTGTAATCTATTATACAAGGCTTGGAGTAGTTTTGAGAATTTTAAGTCAAGTGGAAACTTAACATGGTATTTTGGGGAAGAATCATAAGCCTTAATTATTTTCCTCGAATATAATTTGTCCGTCCCAGAATAAAGAAACTTTAATTCTTGGAACATCTGCCATACTTTGAATAATTTAGGAGGAATACAAAACGCAAAAACTAGATGAAACTTTGAACTTTTTACTTTTTTGCGTTATGCGAACTCGGTATTTATAACCAACCAACGCATGCATGCAATTACAGTGTTACGTCTAATCAAATAAGTGTGGAGGTGATGCATAACGATTATTTTACAGCGTCATGCTACTTTTCAAGCAGTATAGCGCAAGATAAAATACGCGTTATGACGGTATAGCGTTATAAAAAATCCGCGCTATGACGGTATAGCGCAGATAAATTCTTGCGTTATGGCCGTATAATGCATAATTTTATCTTGCGCTATACAGCTGCTCCATTGTCACCTCACCTATCAAATTAAAAACGTCATGATTGAATCAAACTTTATATAACGTAATTTGACGAATAGTTGTTACCAACCACACAACATTTCACACAAAATTGAGCTACTATGTCATTTTTTGATCAATTTAGAGATATTAACCGTGTTATATCATTCACTCCAAACAAACATATTTGAAGCAATGGGTAGGACCTTTGGGAACTAGATGATGATGATTTTCATTACTCAAATAACCCTAACGATAGATTCAATCGAGAATACAATAATAAAATGACGAGTGGGATTGGCGTGTTAGGGAGGGCTGCGCACTTTGGAGCACAAGTTAGCGTCGGTAGGGCTTAAACGCCCAAAAAACGTGCTATGTCAATGCCTCGCGGAACTCCCCAAAGAGTTTAATTTGGCTCTTAATCGTTTTCGCGAAAAGAACAATCGGATGCAAATACGTTACCATAGGGTAGAATATGGTATATATGGTAGCACAAGATTTAGATCCAAGTGGGATTCGGACTGTGAAATGTCCGATGGAGATTAACATTTTCTTACAATAAGGTAAGTAGGTAGGGTCATAAAGACCCTTCCCCCCCCCCCCCCCCGAGGGTACTTGGGGGTTTGCAACTATATAAGTAGCCCTTTCTTTGTTATTAGACTACACCATATTCAATGTCGAGTAGTAGAAACTCAGCTTGGTCTTTACTCCTTCCAAAAGAACCAAATAGCAGTGACGATGAGAGTTCAAATCATAGCAGTTTTTCGAGCGATACTAGTGATTTCAAACTAGATGAGCTAAATCCCCACCTTCTTATAAGCGTAATGATGATTTACCAAAGGTGAAATATTCGCATCCGCGGGAATATTATTGCGGTTTACGCCGAGAATGGTCACGTCGGCTTGCCGAATCGAACGTCTTGTTCGTGACTTGGAAAATCTCAACGCTCCAATACCAACGAGGTACTCCTTAACCATGCCTCAAGTAGGTGCGTAAACTTGCGAGCTTGCCGTGCAAAGGATTAGAAAAGAAAACAACAGAATGCTGGCAAGATGATGTAGATTTTACATGCTAAAGTTGGCCGAAGAACAAGCATCATCAACCGGTAGAGAACTAACTGCTACCGAAAAAAGATGTGTCTTAAGAAACCGCCAATATTTTTCTGAGGACGATATTGAGGACTTGTACTCTGATGATGATTAAGAATGTTGTGATTTTAGTTTTAAGTTTAATATATCGTTATGCTCTTAGGTATTAAATGTTTTTTAAGTTTTTTTCAAGAATGTTGTGGTTGTATTTTTAATATATCATGGGTTTCTTATTAATGAATTAGTGTGTTAAGTATTTTCATCTACTCAAGGTTATGAATGATGCAATTTAATTAATTTTTTTTTTTTGCATGAACGCTGCCATTTTGATTAACTTTTGATTAATTATTAATGAACAAGTTTAAGTATTCGTAAAGAACTTCAAGCTAATGTCACCGATCCTTGAACGAAAATGGCGTTCGAGCACTTTTCAACCTCTAAAACGGTCATCCGAACTTTTTGTGTATCCTTGATGTGTTGATCCTACCTAATTAAACGCACAAAAATAAGTAGGGTTCTATATAAAATATTGAAATTTCGGGGTCCCGAAGCATGATTAATCTATGGTCAAAGTACGTTAAAAAGTGTAATCTAAAGAAGGGTTAACCAAAAGAGTTAAAAGAAAAAAAACCACTATAGCGCAAAGAATTACTGCGCTATAGTAGTTAACTGAGCCGTGTCCGTTAACTCTTTAGTGCAGTAATATCTTCGTTTAAAGGCATTTTCGTAACATTTTTTTTTGTTGGGGTATTTTGGTCGAAACTGTTTTTTTTGCTATATTTTGGTTCCGGACCCCTACCGCCGCCCCATAAGATAACTAGATTAGCTCTTCCATACAAGCAAAAAACAAGGTAAATCCTTTAGTTCAATTTTACGTTTACGGTTGCTAAGTGCAAGCGACTAAAAATGGGTTAATTGTACCGTGTTATAAACTTTACCTATTTAGTGGTCTAGGCATAAAAGTAACTTTTTGTATCGTTAAAATTAGGGGTGTACAAACGAAACCGACAAACCACACCAAATCGATAATCCGAATCAAATCGAGAAAAAAACCCGACTAGTGGATTGGTTTGACTTGGTTTGATTTTAAAAAGAAAAAAATCTTGACCACCATTGGTTTGGTTTGGTTTTAACTAAAAAAGGTCAAACCGAACCAACCCAACCCGACATTAAAATTTCTAAAATATTTTATACATAAAAACATATATTATAATGTAATTTATAAATATTTCTTAAACTTTTCCATAGTTTTTTTGTCTTTTAACATATTATTTCAAGCTTGAATTTAGAATTTTAAATGATCCAATAAGTTTTATAACCCATATATGTTAGTAACTCAAAGAAAACCCAATAAAATCAAATCAATATTAATGCTAAGAAAAGAAATTCAATTCTAAATGACAATAATGTTGGATATCTATTCTTTAGCTTTATGTTGGTTTAGAAAGTGAAAATACATAACTTAATTTTATTTTTTCTTTAATAGCTAGTCATGTAATTAATACTTATTAGCCGTACCATTTTAGCATTACTTAGTACTTTTAGATTAACATCATTTTCTGTATGCCTTAAAAATTAGCCGTGTTTATTATAGCATGATTTAGTACTTTTAGATTATGATCGTTTTATTTTATGCAATTTCATTACTTTTTTTGTTGTTGAATATTTTAGTACAATGTCATCTCTCAGCTCGCATTTTGTGTTATTTTCTTAATAAAAATCTTAATTAGATGGTCGTATCTTACTAGAATTAAAGAAATATTTGAAGTACAAGTTATATATTTTGTATGAAAACTTCACCTAAAAAAAAAACCCCGAAAAATCCAAGCAACCCGAAAGAACCGAGAAAACCCGAGGTTGAAAAACCCGAGGTTGAAAACCCGACTTTTGTTGGTTTGGTTTGGTTTGGTTTATAAATTAAAAACCCGATGCAATTGGTTTGGTCTTTAAAAAATCCGAATCAACCCGGTCCATGTACACCCCTAGGTAAAATTACTAAACTTCGTGTTAATAATCAAAAAAATATAATTAACTGAAAAGTTAAAATTTTCATCACCTAAAAAAAGAAATTCTCCACCTTGCTGATGGCTCCGTACGTGGTAAAAGTTAGGAGATCACAAAGAGCAGCTCTCATATTGCTGTCCATGAAAAGTTAAGAAACATGACCAATCTAATGATGGGGTGAAACAAATAAGCTCATAAACTTTGCAAATAGTTTAGAGACACATAATTGACTAGGAAAAAGATGAGGGATTTGGTAGCCGTACATGCATATTCGAATATATATGTGTGGCACACAGTAAATCTCCAAATAAGTTGATGAATCTTCCTTTTTCTCTCTTCCTCTTCCTCCTCTTCCTTCTGCACACCCCCCCCCCCCCTCTCCCTCTCTCATCCACATAATTATGAATTTGAAAAGAACGAAACAGCAATGAAATCATGTTTTTGGAAATCAAAAGAGCAAAGAAAACACTTAAAAGGACCTCTAGACGATATGTATATAAAGTTTTTAATAATAACGAAAACAGTAATGAAAACATTTTTTGAATTAAATAGAAACTTTATACCTACGCAGTCCAATTTTAAATTCAATAGACAAGTTGCTGCTCAAAATTGAAAAATAAAAGATGCAAAAGCCTACGATAACTGAACTTCGTAACTAATTAATATCATGACATTTGAACTGTGGAGCTCGAACTTCAAGACATTGAAAATTTGTCCAGTGTTTGTCAAATTTGTGACTATTCTCAAAGGGATAAAACGCGCACGATTAAATTAATTTGCGTGTGTGTATATATATATATATATATATATCTTATGAAGCAAAAAAAAAATTGTGTGTGTGTATCTTATGAAGCCAAAAAAAAAAAAAAAAAAAAAGGTACAAAGTAGCGGTGGACCTTGCAGTTAATTCCATGAGATAACAACAGTTTACTATACGGAGTACTATACTAAATATGGCATAGAACATCATAAAGAATTCACAGCAAACGAGAAATAACTTAATACGTAGTAAGAACCATAAGCATAATACTAATACACATGATGAACTTTTGACAACTATAGTACTAATTAATTAAGCAACAATTAATCTTCATGTATGACTTAAAGTTAGCTTCCTCTTCGACGTTATTGGCTTCGTTAATTCCTCGTTCGATGTCTTCGTGATCTTCTTTATTCATACATGTTGCAGCAATGACTAAGTTAAAATATGGAACGGCATACAAGATTGCTCGCAAGGAGAGTATGATGTTTTGTAACGCGTTAGAAAAGCAAGTAGTGCACGAAAAGAGTAACATGAGGGTGGGGTAAATGTACCAGAAGAGCATTTCTGGAAGAAATATTAAGGCCAAGAAAGAAACCATGAATGGTGGAGAGATATGTGTAACTTGGATACGTACGTAATTTGGGGGAGATAAAGGAAATTGAATTGAGACAAAAGAAAAAACCAAGAAGAGAATGCAAAGAATCCAAAATTTGATCCAAGTAAAGTTGTCAATGGTGTTAAATGGATCCCAATCCCAAGGATTACTACTTTAAGACTTTAGAATGTTCATTATGGATAGCATGGCAAACTTAAGATCAAAGTATGCCATACTTAAAAAATTGGTGTTTACTTGGCTAAATAATTGAAGAGTTCATTTTTCTCTAGCATCATATATATAGGGTTGTAATTGTAATAAGGTAGTCCCATTAAAGTTGAACTCTTAATTTTCTTTTTACAAAGAATATGCTCAACCGTTAGTGCAAATTATAAAAAATTAAGTTTACTTTTAGAAATGCTGAGATGTAAGAGCAGAAGACATTACAAGGTCGACAAATTAATTTCAAAGCCTGACTAAACGTCATATGTCAAACCACTTGATGACTTAATCTGGACTTGTTACTTTGTTACTTGTTAGTCTTCGAAGATAACATTTTTGTAGTCGTACTTCAATAGTTTAAGATACTATAATTTGATAATAGTCCAACCTTAGGTCAGGATCGGAGGGATAAAGCTCTTCTTGTTTATATTTACTCTGTCCGTCCCAAATTAGTTGTCATATTTCGAATCTCGAAAGTCAATTTGACTAATCTTTAAAGTTAATTCTAAATCGGATTGAATCAATTCAAGATTTTATAATTAAAATTTAAATATTTAAAACTTATGCAAAGTACTGCTAGTTGTAAAAAAGTTCATGTCAATTTGAAGAAAAAATATTTTTTAAAATGGTTGTCAAAATTCACATAGTTTGACTCTCGATAAAGAAAACATGACAACTAATATGGTTCTCAGAGGGAGTATGCATAATATATAGTGGTGTTCGGATGGTCATCCCACATAGATTATTTCATTAAATGGTTGCTATATTTTACGCCTCTCACATGTGTGAGTTTGATTAAACTGAATTTTTTAGGCCAAACCCATCGGGAGACACTTGTGGTTGGCGGGATTTTTCACTTAGACACCTCAACTAAACGTTATACCTATTGAGCACTCAGACTACATCAAATTTGTTCCAATCAGACATTTTTTGCTGACATGGCATGGTGAGTGTAATACACCCAAAATCAGCGCGTGAGAAGCTTTATCCAGCCAAATTTTATTTTTATTTTTCAACTTGTTTTCTCCATTTCTTCAGCCATTTCCCCTGAGCTTATTAAACCCCTTCAATGGAGATCGAAATTGATCTCTTCAGTTGCAGACTTGCAGTAGCCAAATTGAAAGAGGATGGATCATTCTATTGTTAAAATTAACATATTAATATATAAATCTCAACTTCTTTTTTCTAAAGGATAGAGAATAAAATCAAAGGGGAAAAAACAATTTGAGCTCTGTTCAATTTTTTGGTGAAGTCTTTTTCCAATCTTGGTTCACCTGCAGAAAAAACAAACATTATAGAACGGGCTAAAGGGGATCGGGAGGCTGTGGTAAAAACAACAGATTTCAAAACTAAAAACACAAATCAAGAAAGTACAGTTTGGGCTTTTTGGGTCCATTTTGAAGAGACTCAAAGATCGAAATAGCAACAAAAATGGTGACAATAGTGTAAGGATCTCAACAACTGTAGAAGCAAGAAATGCAAATGACAACTCTAATTTTTCTTGCTCTTGCAATGAAGAGAAGTCCATGGATTTGGAGACTTCTAGAAATAATGGTGATTTTAGATTTGTGCCTTTTTACTTTCGTCATTAACTATCCGTGAGTCATTGGTTGGAGTTCGCCTAGAGCAAGTGAGCGTAGTCCGATGGGGGTGCGCGAGGTGGGGTGTGGGGATTTAAGAAATAAGATTATTTATTTATTTGTTTTTATTTAAAAAAAGCTTTTCTTTTTATTTATTTTTAAATTACTATTATTTTACAACGAAATGCCACGCGTCCTCGTTTAATTAGTCATCATGCCACATCACCCGCAAGTGTATTACAAACACTTTGTGATTTTGGCTGATGGTCGAAAAAGTGTCTAATTGGAACAAATTCGATGTAGTTTGAGTGGTCAATAGGTACAACGTTTAGTTGAGGTGTCTAAGTGAAAAATCCCGCCAACCACAGGTGTCTCCCGATGGGTTTGGCCTTCTTTTTGATAACGGATGCCAACTAGATTAGAACACAAGACATGTGCTTGCTTTGAAATCATGCATATTAAAGCGTGTGACCATTATATTTAAAAGTTTAAATTATATATATACACACTTGTTAGTAATAGTTTGGCGGGCACAAGTTACAAATGAATAAAATGTCGACCGGTTGAGTTAAAAGTTTTTATATATGCCATAATTCTCAATTTTGTGCATCCTTGCTTACTAATTTTTCTTTTATTAACAGTTGAATTTCTTTCTTATAGCTTAAAAGAAAGAAGAGACGTTTGTTTATCTGTTTTGTCTGAGTTCACCTGTATATTTCTTTTCTACTATATAGAAACATGAGTTTCTATATAGGATCGTCGTCCATCCCAGGGGATCCACTTCCTATATAGAAACATGAGTTTCTATATAGTAGATTTTTTTTTTTTTTTTAAAATTAAGGGTCCACTAGGGCCCACTCTTCTATAATTTAAAAATAATAATAATTCCAATTTATAATAGTAGAAATAAAATATAAAAATTAAGCGCGCATCCATTTGGATAATGCAACAAAAAAAGATAGGATATTTAAATAAGTCAATGCATTTTCTCCCTTCAAAACCCTTATTCTCAGATGGCCCCGAGGTGTTCAAATGAGTCAAATATTTTTATTTTGAAAGGTTAAACTCAAAACTTGGACTGAATTAATGTAATCGTTCCAATTTACTTTTGAAGAATAATATTATTTCATTTGGAAAGAAGCGAGATCTATCCTTCGGGCCAATATGGTTAGCTTTTTCCTTTTTTGACATTGTGATAGGAACCTTCGTGGTTAAATCAGAAAGAATTCTTGTAAAAAAAGACCCTGTGATAGGAACCTTCATGGTTAAATCAGAAAGAACAAAGACCCAAAAAAGAGTGAATGAAATCATATATAAGTGGAAAGATCTAGTCATGTTCGTCTGCGTTAAGGTTAGAAATGTCTTGTTGGAAATATTATCTCTTAAATTTGAATATTAAATAATTAAAGTTATTTATTTTTCTTAGTATCTCGAATATATTTAATCTCTCTTTACTTAACCAACAACTAATCCCTCTGTGCCAATTTATGTGATATATTTTTCTTTTTAATCTATCCCAAAAAGACTGATACAATTCTATATTTAGAAATAAAGTAACTTAAAACATCTTCTTTTTTTACCCTTAATGAAATGATTTACGATATAAAAATATCTATAGCTTGTTTTAGATAAAGTTTCAAAAGTTTCATTTATTTCTTAAACTTCGTGCCTAGTCAAACTATATCATGTAACGTAAATTGGGACGGAGGAAATACCCGATTTCTAAAATTTTACCGTATCATAATAGTAGTATATTAACAAAATATAAAAGCCTTCTAATTTATATGATGTTGAATAATCACTTACTTGGGCCATTTAACTATCGGTGACCCTTAAGTCTTTTTATTGAGTGGAGGTAACTCAAGTTTTAATTATTGAGTGGAAGTGATGTTTTTTTATTAGTGATTAAGAGGTTTTGACCTTGCCCAAAAGTTTTTATTTTGATACTTTGACCCTCAACTTTATTTTTAATACTTTACCCTCAAGTTTTATTTTTTAACACTTTGACCTAGTCAATATAAGCCCTAAAATACCAAAATGGGTCCAAAAAAAAAAAAAGGGCGCCAATAGCCGCACCTGTTTTGCTCTTTTCCCTCCAGTGTTCTTCTTCTTCTTCCTCGGTTCGTTCTTCTTCCTCCTTCTTCTTCTTCTTCTTTTCAATCACTTTGTTCTCATTCTTTTCTCTCTCCATTCTTCTTCCTCATCTTCCATTGTTGCTTCCATAACCTTCTTCTTCTCCATGTCACGTGCCATTTGAAGAATTTGCTCAACAAAAAAAAAGCTAAACCACCAGATTTGCAATTTTTTGGCCGGATTTCGTTAGTGTCTACATGGGCATTACTTCATAAGTATTCTCGCTTCCCCCTCGCTTCTTCTTCTTCCATTAGTGCGGCATTTTGAAGAATTTGTCAACAAAGAAAAAATGAAACCAACAGATTTTGCAATTTTTTGGCCGGGCATTACTTGAAGTAATTTCCGCTCATTTGGTAAGTAAAATATTCCGTTTTGTTTCAATTATTTATCCGGGTTTTGCCGCTGATTTTCCAACAATTTACGGTAGCAATTATACTTGTTGCAACAAGTGCTAAAGCCGGCCGTATAAGAGCTTCTAAATTTTTCCAACAAGCTTTGTAGTTTCTGAAGTGCCGCCGTAGTTTACGCAACAACTATTGTAGTTGTCGCCACAATTACAATGATTAAGTGCAGTTATTGCAACTTCTAGACTAATTGTTGTTAAATACGTAGTATGAATAAGTTGCACCATGTATTTGTGAGTTGTTGCAAGTAGTGTTAATTGCTGCAACAAGTATCTTACTTGTTGCAACAACTCACCGATCCGTTGGATTCGCCAGTCCAACAGAACCCAAAATCGGACCCAAAACTCGTAGCTGACTCAACAGATTATTGTCACGCCCCGAACCATGGCTCGGGCGTAACACGGCACCTAGCTCGTTTACATGTGTCCGAGCGAACCTCATGGCTTGCTTGTCAACATGGCATCAAACAAAATAATCTATAATGCAATTTAAATAA
>NC_081352.1:10455433-10485013 GCF_029784015.1 Lycium ferocissimum
CTTAGTACGATCGTTCTTCTCTTGAGGGTCCGTACTTATTCCGTCTTACTCCGGGTATCGCGTTTTTCTAGAAATCACCACCTAGTATACTCTTGTTCACTGTTTCTTACTTTCCTCTCGGAAATTTTCTACTACTAGCAACCACTTTATTGCCTATATCTTAACCTCTCGTTCCCGTACAGCCGTTCTACCCTTCACAATGTTTCCATAAGCTACTTGTTACTTCCCTTTATCGTATTTCCTCTTTAGGTCTCCTTTTCCTAATATCATGCTATTCCGGATATCTACAATTACTTCTCACCGCCATCTTGATTGTTATCCTGACTTCTATCCCTTTACTGCTGGCTTTTCGATCTTCCTAGCTTATCTCAGCAAGGAACTTTACCCGCGGCCCCAAGCATTCGTATCCAGGACCTTGTAGCGTCAATTGTCTTCGTCTTGCACTTGTATCTCTCTCCCTCGCTTCCCCCCTTTAGGGGTGTACTTATACTATCGCCCAATTTTACCTTGCCCTAAACCCGTATTTCCAATCCCGTTTAAGCGGTACTTTTATCCCAACATTTTAATTCCTTGCCGTTCATTTCCTCGCTTTTCTTTCTTTTTCAACTATCGTTGTATTAGCACTTTCTAAGCTTCACTTGTAGCGAAAAAAAGCATCAACTTGCCTTATAACATTCGTGCCATTCATATTTTTCTCCTCACTTGAACTTTGTTACCGTCCGATTAGTGCCTTCTATATACCGCCACCTTGACACGGGATACATATATATCCGCCGATCTAACCCCCGTACAGATATCCGTGCGCATCTATGTACACATATAGTCCCTACTATCTTGCTTACAAGATATCTCCATACACTATTCCGACTCACTTTAGTTCTGGGGACGGGATGCACTTTCTTCTCTCTTTATCGGTCCTTCGCCTCGTTCGCGCGACCTTTTAGGTTTCTCGCACTCCCAGGACTCTTAATTTGTCTTTAAGTCATTCTAACTCCTCATTTTCTTCTTGCATCCGAATTTGCGGAACTTTCTTTAAAACTTCCTGTGGGGTCACCCATCCCCTGAGATTTCTCTCGCTTCGAACACGCTTAACTTCGGGAACTCCGATGAAATACGACGCTTTAACGCTGGTATAATCGCGTCCATTTCACCACATGACCTCCGTCACGTGATCTGGAGTAAGTCGAAGTCTTGACGGACTTTGAAGCTGTTATATCTCTCATTTTGGTACGTCGGAATATTTCAAGTGGTTGCGACGAGTTAAGAACAAGGCTACTTTTTTTCCAACTTTGTGTTAAGGTAGGAGTCACTTATGATTTTATGGGATGGAAATATTAAGGAAGATTTGGGGTGAAAAGTGGAATTATGGAAATTCATGTTTCATGAAATATGGGACTAAAAATGAATTATGGAAGGTTGAACACTTCATGAAAACTTGGGGCCAAAAGTGAAGATTTGGAGACTTAAAAATTCAAAAAAAAAAAAGAAAATAGAGGGAGGTGGCCGGCCACATGGTGATGTGGGCCATGGCCATATGTTGTAAATATTTAAGAGGCTAAGATGATGATAAAAATCATTTTCATCACTTGCCTCCTAGAAACTTCAAGAAAGAGGGAGAGATGGAGAAAAAAGAATGGAGAGAAGCGACCATATGGTGAACCATGGGAACCAAGCCCATGGTTTTGATCATGGAAAAAATTGTTCTTCTAGTTTTCATGTCAATTAAAGGGTCCTCTATATCATGGAGTAATTGTTGGGACATGTAAAACATTCTTTCTTGCAAAATGAAAGCTAGCCGAGTGAAGGAATTGGGAGAAGAAGGTATGCTTTAATCTTCTCTTTATTATGTTATGCATGGTTCATGTATGTTGTTAAGTATGGAAATGAATGAAAATTATGGAGATATGGATGTTAAAGTTGAGCCATGAAAGCTAAGGTTTGGCCGTGTATTGTGTGTTGGGTGGAGATGGTGAATTAATTGTGTTTAGCACGTCTTTGTGTTGTCGTAACGTGTAGAAAGTGAACAAAATTCATGAAGTTGTGCATGAAGATAAGTTGGCCGTATGGTGGCTGTTTTATGTAGAGGAGAAGGATAAATTTTATTTAATATAATTTGATTGTTGTATTGTAAATTCTATGACGTAAAATGAAGGTTTAACGATTCATGTTGAGATTGTAGTGTTGCGGGCTGTTTTGGAAGATTTCTATGATTTTAATATAGTTCTTGAAATTATGGAAAATGAAGTTGTTAGCATATGTAATTGTTGATAGAGTTTGTGAATTTGAAAGAAAGAATTAAGTTGTTATTGTTCTTGTTAAGTTGGAAGGTTTCGGGGAAGATTGGATGTTGGTTGAACATCTTGAATTGCTTATCGATATTGTTATTATGATTGTTGGCATTGTTGTTGATAGATTGGCCGGGTTGAATTCCCGGATTGTTATTGATTGAAATTGGCTAAGTTGAATTTTGGGGATGGTGTATGTACAAGGGAAGTCTTTGCCGAAATTTCGGTAGACAAGTCGTACCTTAAGATTCAATCTCTAAATGCACTAATTACTGTTTGGTAAATGTGACCAAAATGTAGATTTTGGCGAATTTGGAGCGTGAATTTGGAGAAGTGCAAGAAGCGGAAAAGGTATGTAAGGCTTTACTCTTCCTTCTTTGGCATGTCCTAGACATAATAGGTATGAACACGAGCCTCGGGGACCACTCAATCTCTAGAAACCTAAGTTGGAACTCGATCACTATTCATTCAGTACAATTGAATTAAACTTGCCATGTTTCATTGGAAAGGTAGCTTGAATATATGCAACTTTCGCCGACGGCATCGGAATGTCCTAAAACTTTGCTAGATAACTTTATTAAGCCTAGGATTCTAAGACAAGTATTCCTTCGGAGATTCGTAAATGTTCTCCGGAGGTCCATGTGTTGCAAAGACCAAAGTCTAAGAGGTCGAAAGCCTTTATCCCTGAAACGATGAATATGGCTTAAAATGGTAACAATGACGTCAAATGTGGAGAAATGCCTATGACGAATATGTCGACGATACGTTTCTACCACGATTGTAATTACGTGAGATGTGCTAAACGTTTCCATAACGATTTTATTTTCAAAAGCTAGAAATAATGGTTTTAACACATGATTTCTTTCAAGAAAAAAAAAGGGTTTGCAAATGTTTTCCAAAATATTCATTTTTCTCCAAAACCAAATTTGAGGATTTCAAAAGCTTTTATGACTAAAACGATGAACATGATTCTATGATGACAAGGATATGTATATGAACATGGGATGGGGGTAGGGATACATGGAAAAATGGGAAGGAACTATGATTCATTGCCACTGGTCGGTGGCTTATCATCCGGACGCGGGATGCCGGACGCGGGATATATGGGCGAGCCGAGGTATTTCGGCGCTATGTGGGCGAGCCGACGTTGTTCGGTGCTATGACATGACATGATATGATATGCCATGATATGCTATGCTATGACATGATATGCTATGCTATGACATGATATGCTATGATATGACACGAAACGCCATGACACGACACGATACGCTATGCTATGACATGACACGCTATGCTATGCCATGACACGCCATGCTATGACATGACACGCTATACTATGCCGTGACACGCTATGCTACGACATGATACGCTACGGTATGACATGATACGCTATGACAGGATTTGATATGCTACGACATGATACGATACGCTACGATATGACGTGATAAGATATGATGTGACATGATGCCACATAAGTTCTACTTTCGACTCCTATGAAAAGAGACTTTTTAAACAAAAAGGAACAGGTTATTTACTTACCTCATTATCCGTTCTATGATCCCATGATGTTTATATTCATGTTTTATGCGCTTTTACGTACCTTACATACTCGGTACATATTCCGTGCCGCCCCCTTTCTTCGGGGGCTGCGTTCATGCCGCGCAGGTACCCGGAGTGCTGAAGACATTAGCAGAAGGTGTTCCAGCAAGAGTGGCGAGCTCCATTTTCTCCGGAGTGCTGCTGAGTCAGTGTATACATATGTTATGGTATCTGATTATGTTAGAGACTTTGCAGACAGAGTCGTGTGTATAAGACGTCAGTTGTGAGCGGCTCTACAAGCCGTCGTATTGTATACATGATATTACAGATTTTGTACAGTCGCAAGTTATGTTGATTTGAAAGGTACACTGTATATTGTTTTAACAAAAAAAAAAAATTTCATTACGCACTTATGGCCGGTTAGGGGCCCATTATGACTACGAGTGCTATGACAGTCAGCGGGTTCGCTCGGTCCTAAATAAGGGCCGGGTGCCCATCACACCCTATCGAAATTGGGGTGTGACAAAGTGGTATCAGAGCAGGTCGGTCCAAGGGTTGTCTGCAAAGTCGTGTCCGGTAGAGTCCTCGTTTATGGTGTGAAGCGCGGCACATTTATAAACGAGGCTACGGGGCATCTAGGATGGTTACTCTTCTTTGGCATCTTAGATCGTCTTTGTGAGAGCCAAGTTATAGGAAATGAGATCCTTTGTACTAATCTTTGATTTCGGCAGAGGAATGACATTGACAGGCGGAAGCGATCAGCGGTATGGAAGGTTATAAAGCACGCAGGTAAGCAAGAAAATGTGGTATGTGTAGTCGTGCTGAGTATATGAGGTAAATTTAATATTTTCGGACCTTTGTGAATATTGAGAGCCCTGTGTGGCTATGATACGATACAATATGATATGATATGTATATACGATAATGGCCCTGTGAGGCCTTTGTTGGTATTTCTCGCGTGCGGTGTTTTGGAATAGTAAGAAATACGAGGAAACTGCCGAAATTTTTCTAGAAATAATATGAGAATGGGATGCAGGTTGGAAAATATTTTGAAAAAGCCGGGATAATTATAGCGATGGAAGTTGACTGAGCTGTAAAGTACGGCTGCCCTCCAGGAATAAGTTAGCTGTGGAATGAGTAGTGAAACAGTCAATAAGACGGCGGTGGAAATATGGTAGTAAGGAAATTTGGAAGGACTTGTGCTACCAGGAGATGATTTAGAAAGGACTGGCAGGTCTGGATAAAGTGGTATGATCAAGATAAGCGTACGAGGAAAAAGAATCGTGACGAATAGGGATGTATCGATCAGATAGCGGGTAAAATGTGCTGTGGGGACGTTTCGAAATCTGGTAAGGCTCCGACGTACTCTAAAATATGTAATGAAGGTTGTACGGTGAGGTGGACGCGATCGTGCCGGCATTAACGCACCCGATTTCATTAAAGCCTCAAGGTTAAGCGTGCTGAAGTGAGGGCAATTTCAGGATGGGTGACCCCCCTGGGAAGTTTTCTGAAAATCCCACAAATTCAGATGTAAGGAGCGAATAAGAAATCGGAGTAGTCTAAGAGGGGTTAGAGTATGCGGAGCGGCCAGAAACCTTAAAGGGACACGTAAGACGGTGTGAATCAGGTCGGCGAAGAGAAGGAGTTTGCGGAAAGAAAGGAACAAAAAGGAAGCGAGACAATAGTGAAGTAATAGGTTATGATGTATAACTGAGGGCACGAGTATCATAAGTGGCAGGATTGTGAAAGGCTAAGTTATAGAAAGACAGGAAACAAGGCAGAATGAATGCTAGGAAATGATTGGGATGATACGGGTAAAACGTGAGCGAACAGAATACGTTTTGAAAATGAGAAAAGGACTATGTAAGAGTAGTGTGTTCCTGTCACGCCCCGATTTCCGAGGGACGTGATGGGCACCCGACCCCATACCCGGAGCCGGGCGAACCCACAGACTCCTATCACACACATAATTTTTTTCAAAACTCAATACTGAAAAATTATAAAATACATAATGAGGCTTACAAACTTAACGAAATCTGTAATTACACAAAATTTATCACATAACACACATCGACATGTCGGCTGATGGAGCCGCTGACAGACTGACACATCGTACCCACGACACTGTCTGCAAAGTCTCTAATGCCATCCAGAAGACACAACGTACATACTCGGACTCGGCGTTGCTCCGGGAGGGTGGAGCTCACCAATCATGCTGGAATATCTTCAACTCATCCGTGGGTACCGCGTGGCATGAAACGCCCCCGAAGACAGGGGGGTCGATACGGAAAACTGAGTATGTAAAGCAAGAAAACCAACAACAGAGTCATAACTGGGATGAAAAACCACAGAAAACAAATATAGGAACTGGAGAGTCAAAACTTGCCTGAGCAGCACTTATCCTGGACATACACACACCGGTGAGCAAGACATATCATAATCATATTATTTCGGAAACCATAGGCGAAGTACAGAAAATAGATTTAGTGATCAGAACGTCAGAAGGCTTAGCTTAATTTCTTTCCTTTCGGAAAATGTTTACGTCTTACATAAATAGAAAATAGATCAAATCATCACAATATTGAACCGTCATATTATCGGATCATCAGATTACCATAGTATCAGACTTTCATATCATCAAATCGTCAAGACTATCGCATCATGGGACGGACTCATTATATTGTCGATTTTCGCTTTATGAAATCGTTATATCATCAGATCATCAAACAAATATCGTACCCGGCCCTCTCGCGAGGGACTCGGTGAATTAATCACATACCGTACCCGGCCCTCTAGTGAGGGTCTCGGTCGTACCCGGCCCTTTCGGGACTCGGTGAATTATCATACCAACTGTGCACGAATGCGTACCCGGCCCGGGACTCGGTGAATGATGTCATATTAGGCACGAGCAGAGTAACCAGAAGTCACATACACATACACACGATTCATCCTTAAAACTCACCAAATAAGTAACAGATCAAAACAGACTATTATTCCAGAATACAAACAGTGATCAGATCAGATTTCTTACGAATGTTGTTCGGAACGTATCAAATGTAACTTAGTCATCAGAGTTACGTATCAGAATCATATACATACAATTTCTCATTTCAGACTTAGCATATAAGTGAGTGATCATATTCGGAAGTTAGATTATTTGCCATATTAAGTTATATCAACAAGTTGCCAAAACTATTCAACGAAACGTCTTGCGGGCCCACGGGAAAGTACCAACCCGACCCGAGCCCGCTTATGAATGTCGGGGATGTTATACATTAGGGAACCTCCCGCGAGCGTTCCGGAGCGATCCGAGCCCTTAGTCAAAAGTTAGGGACGTTCGTAGTTTCTGACTCTTTCATGAACATACTCTTTTAAGCACATTCTTATTCAGTCATGCAAAGGCATAGAAACCATAATTTGACTACATTAGACATACGGAGGTCAAGAAACAAATAAGAATCACGGGCATGCTCGGATCGTAGGAGTAGAGTTACCTCGGGGAGCATATCATAGCCTATTCATATTAAGACATGCCAAAGAAAGGAAGGTGAGCTTTACATACCTGCGCCGCCTTGCTAGCCATACTTGTTCATCAACTTGCTCATCTATATTCAAAGGATCCATATGATCATTAGATTCATCGACTTATGTTTGCCTTAATTTTTCATACAAGTTCACTTATAGGCTACCGAAATTTCGGCAGCATTTCCTCTGTAAATGCACCGTCCCGAGAATATGGCTCGGCCCAAATCAACATACAGAAATCCGGGAATTCAACCCGGCCAATCCAACAACAATACTAACAATCATAATAACAATATCGATAGATAATTTCAAGATGTCCAAACCAACCTCCAATCTTACCCGAAACCTTCCAACTTAGCTAGAAACATTCATAACACATTTTCTACTTTCAAATTCATAAACTATGTCGACAATTCCATACGTCTTCAACAATATTTTCACAATTTCAAGGAGCTATATTAACCTCACATTAATTCTCCAAAACAGCCCACACGATTTCTCACTTCAACTTGGATCATTAACCTTCATTTTCACATCAAAATTTCATAATGACAACAACCAAAACACTAGGAAACATTGGCTTAATATGGCTGCCCCAAAACAGTCCATACACGGCCAACATCCAACCACAACACAACGATCAAAATATTAAACAAAATCCATCCATTTGTTCTATACAACACTTAATAAATTTAGTTCATCATTTCCACACCAAGGCAGCCCCTATTCCCCACCCCCTTCACCACACTCCATACATGATTTTTCATATATTTCCATATACCATAACATGCACAATTCCATGAACCTCATTTGTTTCAACACATTATAACAACAACCAAAACACAACACAATCACACACACATGTACGGCTACCTCTACTACTTCACACATAACACCATACTTTCACAAACTTCTTTCATTTCTACATTTCACAACATATACAAATCATGCACAACACATGAAAAATGAGATTGGTCCTTACCTTTCCTTCACTTCACCTCCACGGCTAGCTTGCTCCCTTGTACAAACCAAGATTTTTCTTGCTCCAACAACTACTCCACGACGACGAGGGCCTCCTAATTGGTAAGAAAACATGAAGCAAATAATTTTGTGATCCCTTTAGGGGAGGGGCTGGTTCGGCCAGCCCTCCCTTTTTTTTCCGTTTTGCTCTTCTTCTTTTTTTTTCCTAACTTTCTTTCTTTCTTTCCCTCCTCTCAATTAAAAGGATGACCACCTTATATATATATATACTTATATATAGCATGTGAGGGGCACATGCCCTCACTCTAGAATTTTCCTTTCTTTCTTTTTTTTCTAGAATTTTCTTCAAAGGATGACTTAACATTCTTGCCATGCAAGCTTTGTCCACATGCATAATTGTCCCCTTTTTTTCGGCCAATCATGGCCTTTCCATGAAATTTCAAGACTTTTGTGAATTTACTATTTTGTCCCTCGTCTTTCCACAAAATTACCATAATGCCATTTTGCAAATTTCCCTTTTTGCCCTCAGTCTTCCTCAATATTTCCACGCTAATAATATTTTCCAACGACTTACGCATTACATCGGAACCGAAAAATAACCTTGCCCCAAACTTTCCGCCATTGTCTCGAAATATCCGGAAGTGCAAAATACGAGGTGTAACAGTTCCGAACGACACAGAGGTAGCATAAGATTTCTCGCGTGCGGGAAAAGAGGTAGGCATGAATGGATAATGGTATAAGCATACCCCTAAAGGGGGGAAGCGGGAGAGAGAGATGCAACAATGAGATAGAAACAGTATGATTGATATGGATGCTTGGGCTACAAATGAAACCCCCTCCATGGAAACGAGTTAGTAAGATCGGAAAACCAGTAACAAGCGGATGAGAATCAGAATGGTATTTAAGGCAGTGTGAGGAGTCTTGCAAAAAAACTTCGAATGACAGGACACAAAAAATGGACGTGTATGAAGAAAAAGAGTATGACAAAAAAAATAGTATCGGACAGCTTAAGAGATAGTATGAAGGATGGTTATAGCTATGAAAGGGAGCTCCCCCGAGGTGCTTATGAGACCTCGTACGACTAGTTGAACATTCGAGGACGAATGTTCTAAAGGGGGGAAGGATGTTATATCTCGCATTTTGGTACGTCGGAATATTTCAAGTGGTTGCGACGAGTTAAGAACAAGGCTACTTTTTTTCCAACTTCGTGTTAAGGTAGGAGTCACTTATGATTTTATGGGATGGAAATATTAAGGAAGATTTGGGGTGAAAAGTGGAATTATGGAAATTCATGTTTCATGAAATATGGGACTAAAAATGAATTATGGAAGGTTGAACACTTCATGAAAACTTGGGGCCAAAAGTGAAGATTTGGAGACTTAAAAATTCAAAAAAAAAAAAAAAAAAGAAAATAGAGGGAGGTGGCCGGCCACATGGTGATGTGGGCCATGGCCATATGTTGTAAATATTTAAGAGGCTAAGATGATGATAAAAATCATTTTCATCACTTGCCTCCTAGAAACTTCAAGAAAGAGAGAGAGATGGAGAAAAAAGAATGGAGAGAAGCGACCATAAGTGGGTGGTCGAACCAGCCCCATGGTTTTGATCATGGAAAAAATTGTTCTTCTAGTTTTCATGTCAATTAAAGGGTCCTCTATATCATGGAGTAATTGTTGGGACATGTAAAACATTCTTTCTTGCAAAATGAAAGCTAGCCGAGTGAAGGGAATTGGGAGAAGAAGGTATGCTTTAATCTTCTCTTTATTATGTTATGCATGGTTCATGTATGTTGTTAAGTATGGAAATGAATGAAAATTAAGGAGATATGGATGTTAAAGTTGAGCCATGAAAGCTAAGGTTTGGCCGTGTATTGTGTGTTGGGTGGAGATGGTGAATTAATTGTGTTTAGCACGTCTTTGTGTTGTCGTAACGTGTAGAAAGTGAACAAAATTCATGAAGTTGTGCATGAAGATAAGTTGGCCGTATGGTGGCTGTTTTATGTAGAGGAGAAGGATAAATTTTATTTAATATAATTTGATTGTTGTATTGTAAATTCTATGACGTAAAATGAAGGTTTAACGATTCATGTTGAGATTGTAGTGTTGCGGGCTGTTTTGGAAGATTTCTATGATTTTAATATAGTTCTTGAAATTATGGAAAATGAAGTTGTTAGCATATGTAATTGTTGATAGAGTTTGTGAATTTGAAAGAAAGAATTAAGTTGTTATTGTTCTTGTTAAGTTGGAAGGTTTCGGGGAAGATTGGATGTTGGTTGAACATCTTGAATTGCTTATCGATATTGTTATTATGATTGTTGGCATTGTGGTTGATAGATTGGCCGGGTTGAATTCCCGGATTGTTATTGATTGAAATTGGCTAAGTTGAATTTTGGGGATGGTGTATGTACAAGGGAAGTGCTGCCGAAATTTCGGTAGACAAGTCGTACCTTAAGATTCAATCTCTAAATGCACTAATTACTTGTTTGGTAAATGTGACCAAAATGTAGATTTTGGCGAATTTGGAGCGTGAATTTGGAGAAGTGCAAGAAGCGGAAAAGGTATGTAAGGCTTTACTCTTCCTTCTTTGGCATGTCCTAGACATAATAGGTATGAACACGAGCCTCGGGGACCACTCAATCTCTAGAAACCTAAGTTGGAACTCGATCACTATTCATTCAATAGAATTGAATTAAACTTGCCATGTTTCATTGGAAAGGTAGCTTGAATATATGCAACTTTCGCCGACGGCATCGGAATGTCCTAAAACTTTGCTAGATAACTTTATTAAGCCTAGGATTCTAAGACAAGTATTCCTTCCAGAGATTCGTAAATGTTCTCCGGGAGGTCCATGTGTTGCAAAGACCAAAGTCTAAGAGGTCGAAAGCCTTTATCCCTGAAACGATGAATATGGCTTAAAATGGTAACAATGACGTCAAATGTGGAGAAATGCCTATGACGAATATGTCGACGATACGTTTCTACCACGATTGTAATTACGTGAGATGTGCTAAACGTTTCCATAACGATTTTATTTTCAAAAGCTAGAAATAATGGTTTTAACACATGATTTCTTTCAAGAAAAAAAAAAAAGGGTTTGCAAATGTTTTCCAAAATATTCATTTTTCTCCAAAACCAAATTTGAGGATTTCAAAAGCTTTTATGACTAAAACGATGAACATGATTCTATGATGACAAGGATATGTATATGAACATGGGATGGGGGGTAGGGATACATGGAAAAATGGGAAGGGAACTATGATTCATTGCCACACTGGTCGGTGGCTTATCATCCCGGACGCGGGATGCCCGGACGCGGGATATATGGGCGAGCCGAGGTATTTCGGCGCTATGTGGGCGAGCCGACGTTGTTCGGTGCTATGACATGACATGATATGATATGCCATGATATGCTATGCTATGACATGATATGCTATACTATGACATGATATGCTATGCTATGACATGATATGCTATGATATGACACGAAACGCCATGACACGACACGATACGCTATGCTATGACATGACACGCTATGCTATGCCATGACACGCCATGCTATGACATGACACGCTATGCTATGCCGTGACATGCTATGCTACGACATGATACGCTACGGTATGACATGATACGCTATGACAGGATTTGATATGCTACGACATGATACGATACGCTACGATATGACGTGATAAGATATGATGTGACATGATGCCACATAAGTTCTACTTTCGACTCCTATGAAAAGAGACTTTTTAAACAAAAAGGAACAGTTATTTACTTACCTCATTATCCGTTCTATGATCCCATGATGTTTATATTCATGTTTTATCTCGCTTTCGTACCTTACATACTCGTACATATTAAAAAAATCGACCCTTTCTTCGGGGGCGCGTTCATGCCGCGTGGTACCCGTGTGTTAGAGACTTTGCTATACGATTATGTCGTGTGTATAAGACGTCATTGTGAGCGCTCTACAAGCCGTCGTATTGTATACATGATATTACGAGATTTTGTACGGCCGCAAGTTATGTTGATTTGAAAGGTACACTGTATATTGTTTTAACAAAAAAAAATTTCATTACGCACTTATGGCCGGTTAGGGGCCCATGATGACTACGAGTGCTATGACAGTCAGCGGGTTCGCTCGGTCCTAAATAAGGGCCGGGTGCCCATCACACCCTATCAGAAATTGGGGTGTGACAGAAGCGCTCTTATAGCATAATTACTATTTTACCCCTCCTTGGATCCTCGGTATTCACCTTTCGTTCTGGGCTTCCAAATTCTCGATGGCGATGAACACGCCCCGACCGCCGTTATTTATAAATCCTCAGTTACCAGCCTTCGGATTTCTGCTCTCATTTTCACTTTATTTCTGGGGAAATTTCGGCAGCAGTCTCCTCTCGAATCTCATTATCTCGAACTCGTACACAGGAAATACCAACAATGCCTCACAGACCAACATATATATACGCATATCGTAGCATATCACCTCAGGCTCCCGACATCATTGACAAGACAAAAATAATAAGCATACCTTGTAGGCCCAAATTTCAAACTCGCACCTATTACACTTTCTTATTTACTTCTTCTTTGATCCGAACTTGTACTTCCATCGTACTTTAATATCTTACCCGACATAAGCCTTGCATACCTTTGCTTACCTCGCGTACTTCGTAGCTTCCAATATCGTTAATCGCCTTCTCGCGAAATCAAAGGTCAAATGTCGGGATCTCATTTCCTATAACTTGGCTCTACGGCACGATCTAAGATGTCAAAGAAGCGTAACCATCCTAGATGCCCCGTAGCCTCCTGTTCATAAATGTGGCGCACTTCACACTATAAAAGACTCTACCGGACACGACTTTGCGTACAACCCCCTAGGACGAACCGCTCGATACAATTTGTCACACCCTAATTTCCGTTAGGCGTGATGGGCACCCGACCCTTATTTAGGGCCGAGCGAACCCGCTGACTCACATAGTTCTTATAATCACACTGGCCCTCAGATTATAACACAAATACATAATGAAAATTTTGCGGAGAATAGTGTACATTTTTCCTTTCTCGAATCAATGAAAATCTCGGAACATATAAAACAATATAGGACTTATAATACAATGCGTAACAAATCGTCGGCCGACATAGCCGCTTACATAACCGACGTCTTATACCCACAACACCGTTCGCAAAGTCTCTAACATATACAAACCGTCATAACATAATGCTCGACTCGGTAGCGCTCCGGAGGAACTGGAGCTCGCCGATCCCGCTGGAATGTCTCCTACTAAAGTCTTCACTATCCGGGTGTACCGCGCGCACGAAACGCACCCGAAGAAAGGGGGTCAGTACGGAATATGTACTGAGGTGCGACTGAGGTACGGAATATGTACTGAGGTACGGAATATGTACGAAAAGGGGGTCACCCAGATATTTAGATATCAGGGGTGAGTCTAAGGGAGGAAAAAGACAAAAGTATCCCCGATATCCATTCCATTCGGCAGGGAGTGCACCTCCGCGGTTTTCAGGTCCGAGATTTGATTGATCTTCTTATTCCGGAGCAGGCCAGAGTTCTAGAGCTCCGGGTTCTCAGTATAGACCGGAGTCAGGCCAGATGAGACCCATTTTGCCGTGGTGTGCCCAGTGTGGAAAGTTACACGCAGGTCCATGTCGGCTAGGATCAGATATTTGTTATGCTTGTGGCCAGCCAGGTCATAGTATGTGGCAGTGTTCGATGAGAGAGAGCGGGGGTATTGTTTAGCCTACAGGGTCTATGGCTAGTTCTTCTTCTGCAGTACGCCCTTCAGGGCAAGTTCTCCAGACACCAGCAGGATAAGGTAGAGGGAGGAGTACAGCATCCAGCTCGAGCGGTCCTCAGCACCGCGTATATGCACTAGCCGGTAGGTAGGCTCGTGAGTTGTCTCCTGATGTCATTACAGGTATATTATCAGTCTCCTCCTATGATATGTATGCACTGATTGACCCAGGTTCCACTTTATCATATGTTACTCCATAGGTCATTGGTAAGTTTGGGATAGAACCTGAATCGATTAAACCGTTTGAGGTGTCGACACCAGTTAGTCATAACTAGGCGGATATATCAAGGCTATGTAGTGATAGTTTGTAATCACCATACCTTAGCAGATTTGATTGAGTTAGACATGATTGAGTTCGATATGATCATGGGTATGGATTGGTTGGCTTCCTGTTACGCTAATGTTGATTGCAGAACGAAGGTAGTTCGATTCCAGTTTCTGGGCGAGCCAGTCCTTGAGTCGAAGGGCAAGGCTGCTTTGCCAAGGGGTGGGTTTATTTCCTACCTTAAGGTGAGGAAGATGATTAGAAAGGGGTACATTTATCACTTGGTTCGGGTCCAAGACGTACAAGCAGAGTCACCGACCCTTCAGTCTGTCCCTGTGGTTAATGAGTTTTCAGAGGTGTTTCCAGATAAACTTCCAGGCATTCCGCCAGAGCGAGAGATTGATTTCACTATCGATTTATTGCCAGATACTCAGCCAATATCTATTCCTCCTTATAGAATGGCACATGCGGAGTTGAAAGAATTAAAGGAGCAGTTAAGGGATTTACTTGAGAAGGGTTTTATTAGGCCCAGTACATCACTATGGGGAGCACCGGTATTATTTGTAAGAAAGAAGGATGGATCCTTGCGAATGTGTATTGATTATAGGCAATTGAATAAGGTGGCTGTACAGAATAAATATTCACTCCCGAGAATTGATGATTTGTTTGATCAGTTACGAGGCACCAAATATTTTACGAAAATATACTTGAGATCGAGATATCATCAGGTTAGGGTGAAAGAGAAAGACATTCCGAAGACGGCATTCCGGACCAGATATGGGCATTATAAGTTCCGTGTTATGTCATAAGGATTAACTAATGCTCCAGCTGTGTTCATGGACTTGATGAATCGCGTATTCAGGCCCTTCCTAGATTTGTTCATGATTGTGTTCATAGATGATATTTTGGTTTATTCACGGTACGGGGAATCATGCAGAACATTTACGAGCAGTGCTTAAAATCCTTCGAGACAGAGAGCTATATGCCAAATTCTCCAAGTGTGAGTTCTGGTTGAACTCTGTGGCTTTTCTTGGCCATATTATTTCAAATGAAGGCATTAGAGTGGATACTAAAAAGATTGAAGATTTAAAGAATTAGCCAAGGCCCACGACACCAACAGAGATACGTAGTTTCTGAGCATGAGTGCTAGGTATCTTCGGCCATGGTAGCGGATAGATCGATGCACCGCGAAATTTGCAATATGGATATTGCACGCATCCAAGCCCATGCTCAAAATTTAGAAGAAAGCTTGCAACAACAAAGAAGCGAGCGTGATAGAGGGCATAGCAAGAGGGCTAGATCTTCGGGTCCAATGAATGAGTATAGAGGTGGGCACAGACAGCATTCTTCTAGACATTTGGGCTATTCTATGACTAGTGCGCCTCCACGGTATTCAGGCCAGAGATTTGATAGATCTACTCATCCCGGGCCGAGTCAGAGCTTTACGGGGTCTCAGTTTAGAGGTGATTCGGGTCAGGCGAGGCCGCCCGTGCCACGATGCTCCCAGTGTGGGAAGTTACATTGGGGTCCCTGCAGATTGGGCTCCGAGGGTTGCTATTCATGTGGTCGGCCAGGCCATATTATGCGAGATTGTCCCTCAGTTAGTGGCAGAGGTAGGACCCAGCCTTCAGGGTCAGAAGTCGGATCTTCAGCATCTATACGCCCTATGGGGCCAGGTTCACACGCGCCAGTCGGCCGTGGTAGAGGCAGGGGAGAGCCCCCAGTTCTAGCGGTCCTCAGCACCGTATTTATGCTTTGGCTGGACGCCAAGATCTCGAGTCTTCTCCTGATGTGGTCACAGGTATATTATCGGTACTTTCTCATGATGTATATGCTTTGATAGATCCCGGCTCCACATTGTCATATGTTACTCCGTATATTGCGGGTCGGTTTAAAATCAAACCGGAATCGATTAAACCTTTTGAGGTGTCCACACCCGTTGGTGAATCGGTAATAGCTAGCCGAGTATATAGAAATTGTGTAATTGTGATTTGTGATCGCCGTACCATGATTGACTTGCATGAGTTAAAGATGGTAGATTTTGATGTTATTATGGGTATGGATTGGTTGGCTTCTTGCTACGCCAATGTCGATTGTAGAATGAAAATGGTTCGTTTCCAATTCTCGGGAGAACCAGTTTTAGAATGGAAAGGAAATACGGCGTCACCAAAGGGTAGGTTTATTTCCTATCTAAAGGCAAGGAAAATGATTACAAAAGGTTGCATTTATCATCTAGTGCGAGTTCAAGATGTAGAAGTTGAACCGCCGACTTTTCGGTCAGTTCTCGTAGTGAATGAATTTCGGATGTATTCCGGAAGAGCTCCCAGGCCTTCCTCCCGAGCGGGAGATTGATTTTGCTATTGATGTGTTGCCAGACACTAAGCCTATATCCATTCCTCCTTATAGAATGGCTCCCGCAGAATTGAAAGAGTTGAAGGAGCAATTGAAAGACTTGCTCGAGAAAGGCTTTATTAGGCCTAGTTCATCCCCGTGGGGAGCACCCGTATTGTTGTTCGAAAGAAAGATGGCTCTTTAAGAATGTGCATTGATTATCGGCAATTGAATAAGGTGACGATCAAGAATAAATATCCTCTTCCGAGGATTGATGACTTATTTGATCAACTACAAGGTGCCCAATGGTTTTCCAAGATAGATTTGAGATCCGGGTATCATCAAGTAAGAGTTAGGGAGAAAGATATCCCTAAGACAGCTTTCAGAACAAGATATGGCCATTTTGAGTTCCGGGTGATGTCATTTGGGCTAACTAATGCACCGGCGGTGTTTATGGATTTAATGAATGATGTGTTCAGGCCCTTTCTAGATTTGTTCGTGATTGTGTTCATCGATGACATCTTGGTGTATTCTAGATCCGAGGCAGAACATGCGGATCATTTGCGTACTGTCCTCAGAGTTCTTCAGACTCGAGAGTTATTTGCAAAATTTTCTAAGTGTGAGTTCTGGTTGAACTCGGTAACATTTCTTGGGCACATTGTCTCGGCCGATGGAATTCGGGTAGATAGCCAAAAGATAGAGGCCGTAAAGACTTGGCCAAGGCCTACAACTCCTACGGAGGTACGTAGCTTTCTGGGCTTAGCAGGTTATTACAGAAGATTTGTTGAAGGTTTTTCTTCTATTTCTGCCCCACTTACAAAGTTGACTCAGAAATCAGCAAAGTTTCAATGGACAGATGCTTGTGAACGTAGTTTCCAAGAGCTAAAGGACAGATTGACTTCTGCGCCAGTCCTGACACTTCCAGAGGGATTGGAAGGTTATGTTGTTTATTGCGACGCTTCAGGCGTTGGGCTAGGCTGTGTGTTGATGCAACATGGCAAGGTGATTGCATATGCTTCAAGGCAATTAAGAAAACATGAAAAGAATTATCCAACCCATGATCTTGAATTGGCTGCAGTGATTCATGCATTAAAGATATGGAGACATTATTTATATGGTGTTCATGTAGATATTTATACAGATCACAAGAGCCTTCAGTATATCTTCAAGCAAAAAGAGTTGAATTTGCGGCAACGACGATGGTTAGAATTGTTAAAGGATTATGATGTTGATATTCTATATCACCCCGGAAAGGCAAATGTTGTGGCCGACGCTCTTAGCCGCAGATCTATGGGAAGTTTATGTGATGTACAATCAGAGAAACGAGAAATGACTCGTGAGCTCCAGCAGCTAGCTAGCCTAGGAGTTCGAGTAGTGGACTCAGGCAGCAGGGGAACCACCATTCAGAATTCAGCAGTTTCGTCGCTAGTAGTAGAAGTGAAGGAGCGACAATACGAAGATCCCATGCTAGTGCAGTACAGAGATACACTCCCTCAGAAAGAGGAGTCATCATTTGAGATTACAGGAGACGGAGTTCTCCGATGTCGAGGCGCAAGTTATGTGTTCCTAATGTGGCAGGTTTGCGCCACCAAATATTGAGAGAAGCTCATTGTTCCCGTTATTCTATCCACCCCGGAGCAACGAAAATGTATAATGATCTTAAATCCATGTATTGGTGGAATGGGATGAAGAAAGATATAGCAGAATTTGTAGCTCAATGTCCCAATTGTCAACAAGTGAAAATCGAGCACCAAAAGCCGGGCGGATTATTGCAAGCTATAGAAATTCCAACTTGGAAATGGGAAGTGATTAACATGGACTTTATTACAGGTTTACCCCGTTCTCGACGTAAGTATGATTCCATATGGGTGATTGTGGATAGACTCACCAAGTCGGCTCATTTCTTGCCGGTCGAACGACGTATGTAGCAGAGGATTATGCAAAGCTCTATGTTAAAGAGATAGTGCGACTTCATGGTGTTCCAATATCTATTATCTCCGATAGAGGTACTCAGTTTACGGCTAATTTTTGGAAGTCCTTCCAAGAGGGCTTAGGGACTCAAGTGAGCCTTAGCACGGCATTTCATCCACAGACTGATGGACAAGCTGAACGTACCATTCAGACTCTCGAGGATATGTTACGAGCATGTATGATAGATTTTGGTGGAAATTGGGATGATCATTTGCCACTCATTGAATTTGCTTATAATAATAGCTATCATTCTAGCATTCAAATGGCACCGTATGAAGCCTTATATGGGCGAAAGTGTAGATCCCCAATTGGGTGGTTTGAAACGGGAGAGGCTAAATTGATAGGGCCGGATTTGGTCCAACAAGCCATAGAGAAAGTCAAGCTTATACAAGATCGATTGTTAGCAGCCCAAAGTCGTCAAAAGTCCTATGCGGATAATCGTCGAAGGGACCTAGAGTTCCAAGTTAAAGATTGGGTGTTCTTGAAAGTGTCGCCAATGAAAGGCGTTATGAGATTTGGCAAAAAGGGGAAGCTTAGTCCCCGGTATATTGGGCCTTATGAAATTGTGCGCAAAGTAGGCAAAGTAGCTTATGAATTAGATTTACCTCCTGATTTGGAGTCAGTCCATCCAGTGTTCCATGTCTCGATGCTACGTAAATGTGTTGGAGATCCTACTAGGATCGTCCCATTAAATGATGTTCAAGTAACAGAAAAGTTAGCTTATGATGAAAAACCCATTGCCATATTAGATAGGCAAGTACGGAGGCTTAGAAACAAAGAAGTGGCCTCAGTTAAAGTTTTATGGAGAAATAATAATCGAGAAGAAATGACATGGGAAGCGGAAGAAAGCATGAAATCCAAATATCCGCACCTATTTCAGCCCCAGAAGAGGGCCAAGATGAGACGTCAAGATCATAAGGTATGTATGCTTTTCTTTTTATGTATTTGGGTCGTGTGTGGCCAAATTATATTGCTATTATGTTGTGGCCCTGTGAGGCATTGATATTATGGGTTGTTGTGACAGGGCGGTAGTGCCATATTATAGGGGAAACTCTGGCGAAATTTTTGTAGAATCCCCGAGTGCTTAACATTCGAGGACGAATGTTCCTAAGGGGGGAAGAATGTTACACCTCGAAAAATTTTCCGTTGATGCACAGTGAATAGGCTAATGAGAAATATGAAGTATACGATGTTTCAATAAGTAAGACATAGCAATTGATGATTCTAAATAAGATTTGAAAGACATTCGATGTTAGATAAGAAAGTTGCCAAGAGAAGGCCATGTATACGATAAGTTTCGGAAAGGATTTATGAGTAGTAAGTTGATGACAACTTAATGATGTGTTGGGGAAGAGTTATAATGCCCCTTAGATTGTTAATGAAGTGATAAACAAGTGCTAAGAAGGTTCCATAAGGATTGGAGATCAAACGAGACGACGGGATCAAACTTGGTGGAACAGTGAGTTCCACGGTTGGTTCCACGGCCAGCAGTGTGTTCCACGGACCGTGGATGGGTCCGTGGAACTGCCAGCAGAGAAGGCAGCTGGCTGGTCATGAACCACGACCAGCTCCACGGACAGCATTGGGTTCCACGGACCGTGGAACAGTCCGTGGAACACCCGACGGGCTGAAATGTTTTAAGTGTTTAAATGTGTTCCCAACTTCATTATTTCATTTCCAACATCTCTCTACTTCTCTCTAAAGTCTCTAGGGTTCCATATATGTTCATGAACAAGGATCCAAAGGAAATCAAAGGTGATTATCATCAAACCAAGTGAATCAAAGTAAGAGAAACCATTAGAGTTCATCAAAAGCAAGAAAATCAAGTGAAGGAAAATCTAGGGTTTGGCTCAAGTGAGGTTTATGCAACCAAGGTTCAATCCTACACCATCTAAGGTAAGTTTTATGATGTTTCCATGTTATATAAAGTATTTAGAAGATGAAACACTTGGATTACAAAAGAATATAAGTAATGGGTCATGAATGTGTGAATAGTAGCACTTTTGAGTAAACGTTTGGAACGAGTTATGATTCTTGATGCTTTATGAATATAATCATGTTATAAATGATATTGAGAGTATGGAAATCGACATTGTATGTGAATGAACGTATTGTCGAGTTATGACTATGAATATGGATAAAGTGAAGAGAATTGTGAAGTAAGAGTAATGTAGATGACTAAAGGCTATTGTGATGATATTATGAATGTTATTATTGATGTTTGGGAGTTGATATGTAATACGAGGAAAGTCGTATAAATAAAGGAGATGCTGTCCGATTTTCTCTAGAATTAGTCATGAATGCTAAACGCTATCCATCATCTAATATGAGTATGCACTTCAATGAAGGTAGAACGTGAGCTTTGAAGAAGAACGCTCAAGTGATAGAATAGTTGCACGAAAGGTATGTAAGGCTAACCCTTCTTTCATAAGGCATGGTTCTTTGGCCAATTGTTCATCTCTTATGAGTTCATGATACTTTCTAATGATCCTAGCTCGAGAAGCTATTAAGCCAATGATGCTCAAATGATGCGATTGTACTAAGTTCCTTATACGACGAGTAATGCTCTAAGGATAGAATGTAATGAATGACGATAGTAAGAAGGCTAAGAGATAGATATGAGTTAGCATGTATGTGTGCCTATGAGAGGCTATTGTGAACCCCGAGCTTATATGGCCGGGTAGAATATGATAAATATATATATATATATGTATGTATGTGTATATATGAGAGGCTATTGTGAACCCCGAGCTTATATGGCCGGGTAGAATATAATGAAATACGTATATATATATATATATAACGACGCGCGCGCGCATATATTGGGTATAATAATAATAACCCTGAGCCTTGGTAGGGCCAGGCACTGAGCCTTGGTAGGGCCAGGTACGTGAAACACCGAACTTATTGGTCGGGTACGCAATATAATAAGCTATATGTATGACATCTATATGGTCGAATAAGGTATGTACGAATAAGCTATATATGACATCTATATGAGTACGAATAAGCTATATGTATGACATCTATATGAGTACGGATAAGCTAAGTATATGACCTCTATATGAATACGATTATGCTATGTATATGACATCCATTAGAGTACGAATATGTTAAGACTATGTAAGTGCCAAGTAAGGGCTATGAATATGCAATGTATATGATATGAGCATGAGTATGAAAGGAGACATGAATACGAATATGAAAGTAGATACGAAAGGTAAATGAGCAAGGATATGAATGTATGTACGCGAGTACGAAATAGAAATGGAACGTCCCTATGGAAAGGTAAGTGCTATGATGATGATGCCATTATCTCCCATCTTATGTTATTTCATATGTTATCCATTATGCTTCCATATTGATATTGATCATGCTTTACATACTCAGTACATTCTTCGTACTGACGTCCTTTTGTTTGTGGACGCTGCGTCATGCCCGCAGGTGGCCAGGGAGACAGATTTGATCCATAGCTGTATTTTCTCAGGGACTACATAGCAGAGCTCCATTTCATTCGGAGCTGCAGCTTTTGGTATAGATTCTTTTGTGTATATATTCATGGGCACGGCGGGGTCCTGTCCCGCCCATATGTTATGATATGATGTACCCTTCTTAGAGGCTCGTAGACATTGTGTATATGGTTAGATATGTTCGGCCTTGTCGGCCTATATTTTGGGATGTTGTTTTGATCGCCTTGTCGGCGCATGTACATTTATATGGGCATAGATGTTATTGATGATATAGATATGTTATTGCCCGATGTGATTAGAATGATGATGAATGAAAAGCATGATATAATTATGTGGCTCACCTAGAATGTGATCGGGCCGCATGTTCCTCGGTATTATTATATGATATATGGACGAGAGTTCGCATACGTTCCTACGACATTATTATATGATGTATGGATCGGGCCGTATATTTTCTCGGCAATATCATATGGGATATGGAAATCGGGTAGGCGTTAAACGTTCCTCGCGCACCTCGACGATGATATACGGACGGCCGACCTATATTTATATACATGAGCACGATTATCATTATTATAAGCACGGCGGCCGTATTATGTAATATCATATGGGATATGGTATTGTCGTTCCTATACATTATACTATGTTAATACAAATTTATCATTTAAAGCACGTATTATGCGCCCGTTAGCTTTGAGTTCCAGATTCCGTTCATGATTCTTATGCTTATACTTATGTTACTCTTATGCCTTACATACTCAGTACATTATCCGTATTGACTCCCCTATTGTTCGGGGGGCTGCGTTTATGCCCGCAGGTTCAGGTAGACAGACAGGTGGTCCTACTCCGTATGATCTCTATATCCAAAGGTGGTCGATGCGCTCCATTTGATCCGAAGTCATACTATTTTTGGTATGCCATTCTTTTGAGACGTATATGCATACGGGTACGACGGGGCCCGTCCCGTCCTTTATAGCTTGATATTCCGCAGAGTGTACGTACGTACGTGTATGTGTATGTAGATGATGTAGCCTTGTCGACTCCTATTCTTTTATGTACAGTATATGTAGCAGCCTAGTTGACTTGCACTGTTCTTTCACTTGTATGTATGTAAATGTACAAACTTCATGATGTCGCCCTTTCATGAGGCAGTATGAGATCAGTTTAAGTCACTTATGGGCCCTTGATGTTCAGTATGGTTCAGCTATGAGTTAGGGGTGTTTGGTCACTAGGGGTTAGACACTCGTCACGACTCATCGGTTTGGGTCGTGACACCTTATTCCTCCCATTCCTTATATTACATTTCCTTAGCATCTTGGAGGCAATTTGAGGAGGGTTTGGTCAGATTCTTATGAGGGTAAGTTCCTCTAATATCTCTTTTCATTTACCTTTTCTACAAGAATTCATGGTAGTAAATTCATAGAACATGATGAATAAAATGGGGTTTTTATGGTTTCTTCTTTAAAGGTTTTTAGCCTTCCTAATGAGAAATTTGTAACACCTCAGACCTTTAACTTAAGCTTTGACCATGATTCTAGACTTAGAAAACCAGATAAAGAATGTGGAAATTGGAAATTTCTCTTCAGTTATCAGATGGGGATTTATGCCCCAAAATATGGACGGTATTTCAGTATACGGCTCATATTTCAAATTGTAATTTGGCATCTAAATCACTGTGCATTCTGGAAATTGGCTCAGGAAATTTTATAGTTAAATACGGACCGTATTTTGAAATACGGCCCATATTTGACGGTCGTATTTGGGAAGGAGGTGCTATAGTGTTTCTGTCCTGTTGAACATGCTTAATTACGGTCCAGGTTTACGGACCATAATTCAGAATACAGACCGTATTCTGGTCCGTATTTCTTAGCCCGTACCAGAAACTATAAATGCTTGGTTTCAGTTCTAATTTTATTTTTACAAGTTCCTAAAACCCTAGCACGACTTATTTCTCCTCTCCAACCCCAAGAACTCTAAGGTAAGCAAGTTCTACCCATTCCAATAAAATTCTATCATGTATTTAGATAATCTAAGATAGAATTCATTGTTCTTAACCTAGGGTTTTCATGAAACCCACGTATAAGGTTCGAGACACGGTGCTTTTGGGTTCTTCTCGTAATTCGTACTTTTAGATTGAGGATTGTGAAGCAAATAAGGTATGTGAGGCTAACTATCTACGTTAGGGAATGTTCATGATTCTCCCTACGCCTCATTCTTCATACTTATCAGTAAATTGACTCAGAATATAGTTTAGCTCTAGTTTCTTGAATAGTAGTAGAACTATTATCTTCTAGGCTTATAGTTTCAGAATTTGTTCGTGATAATTAATTTGAATATCATGAACTCAGTACGTAATCAATATAGACTTGTGAATTGTATCTCATGAGTCTCAATATGAATACTTAGAATTATTATGAACAGATACCAGTTTTATCTTCATAATCAGTAACCAGTATCATGTTATCAGTTATATCTCAGTCTTAGTGCTTGTTATTGAATACCTGTATTAGGGCATTAGGCTAACGGATATGGACCTAAGGTCATAGATTATGTATACGTATACTTAGGCATCAGGCCATAGATTTTGCATGCATATTATTATTATTGGACCTAAGGTCACATATAGTAAACAGGTTATTCATTACTCAGGACAGGGAGTATCCATATCTTTACTTCTCTGTTTTCAGTCCAGTTATTAAAATTTCAGTTCAGCTTATTATTTCATTCAGTTGCTTTACATACCAGTACAATTCTAGTGTACTGACGTCCCATTTGCTCGGGGCCTGCATCTCATGATGTAGATACCGATATACAGGGCACAGACGCAGCTCGCTAGGAGGCTTTCAGATTCAGCTAGTCAGTGGTGAGCCTCAGTTCTCCGAGGCCCTACCTTTATCTTTATATTCAGTCAGTTAGCAGACAGTATTTCAGTATTAAGGTATGCCGGGAGCCTTGTCTCGGTAGTCAGTCAGTATTTCCTTATTCAGTAGAGGCTTCATAGATCACAGTCAGTCAGATATTTCAATATTTTGTTGGATTGTTGAGTTAGCCCTTTTGGCTACTACTTATTCAGTATTGCAGACTTTTAGTGTTTCTTCCGCACAGATATATTTCAGTTAGTTTTTTTCACTCGATTAGCATGTTTTTATCTTACTTAGATATTAGTATTCCACATGTTGATCCAGCCAGCCAGTTGGTTCATTCGGTCACATGCAGAAGGCACCGAGTGCCGTGTTACGCCCATGCCATGGTTCGAGGCGTGAAAAAATTGATGATGAAATTGGTTAGTTTAACCATAGCAAATTGATGAATTTATTGTTGTTAAGTGATGTGCCGCGTAATTTTGGCACATGTAACACTTTTGGCGAAGATTTTTACTTGTTTTCAAGCAAGTTCGTGTCGTTTTATGTGGTTTTTATTGTATTTCAGGTATTAAGTGATTTGATGGCCAAAGTTGGAGAAGTTTGTGAAAATGCGAAAAGAAGTGGAGAAAATAACAAGTCACTGAAAAAGGCTGCTTGACGGAGCAATTAGACGGCCCGCAGAACTTTCTGCGGAACGTCAAAAGTACCGTATAACGGTCACAGTAAGCAGTTCACGGAAGATCAATCCTGCGGAACAATTATACGGACCATAGAACATTTGACGGTCCGTCAATGAGTAGCGTAGAAAAGTGCAGGAAACTGTTTGTCGGTTGAAGGGCAGCAATTTGACGGTCCGCATAATGGTTTTACGGTCCGCAGAATGAACCCGACGGGCAGTTTTATCTTTTTACTTCTCACTACTTGGACTCCTATAAATACCTGATATATAGGTTTTTTTTGTAGAGGACAATTCACCATATTTCAGTTTTTATTTTCCTTAGCACTAAATACTCATAGTTTTGGAAGTCTTTTGGGATTACAAACAATTGCAAGTAATTTCTCTTCAATTCCAAGCAATCATTCACAAACATTATGATCTCAATTATTTCTTATTGTTATTCTTCTTCTAATGAGTAGCTAAATTCCCTTACTAGGGTTGTGAACTCAATTGATGGGCGTTTTGTGATTGGGTTTTGTGATTGATATACGCATAATGGATTGTTAGGGTTTATTTATTCTTCGTTTTCATCATATAGTTAGTGGTTATAAACATTAGCTAATGCCATAAACTTTAGTTTATTTGGGAAAATAGCTAGGGTTAGGTAAGAACAAACAACAAGAACACAAGGCTTTAAACCTTGCTTAATAAATTCACTTAGGAATAAGAGAAATTTACTTGGCATAATTAACCGCTCTTCTTGCATACTTTCTTATCTTTGGAAAAAGCATAGAAAGAAATAATATTTTCTTATTGGGAAATAATTTAGATTCACATAGAGGCTAAGTGCATCCATACAAACGATCCATTAGAAGTATATCAAGATCGATACCCATGATCATACACTTTATCTGACGGGAACACAACCTTGGTTCATTTTACCCATATATTTACAACTTTAAATTTCTAGTCACTTTAAATTAGTCCACAAACCAAAAGAACTATAAAATCTTTTTTTCTGGAATACACCAGGACCGCAAGATTAGTATAGTATTTATTTAGTAAACTTTTCCCACCATATTCTCTGTGGGATTCGACCCCAGCCTCGTTGGGTTACTATATTTGACATCGTCCGCTTTACGCTATTAAAAGTATAAATTTGAGCGTATCAATAAGCTTATACCTTGCATTATTGGTGATTAACTTGAAGATTAAAGAGGGTCTTTGGGTTTCTTCCTCTAATGAGTTTTTTATTATAAAACCTTGATTTGTTGGTGGATTAAGCTTGATTAAGTATGGAATTGATGAGTAGTATCTATATAAACATGATTCCTTCATTATTAGTGACCAAGTTGTGAGATTTAAAGTTAGGGTTTATACCCAAAATGGGGGTTTCTTCTAGAATCCGAATCTCTCTAATCTATGAGTTAAATTGGCTAATTGATGATGGGAATTGATCACCTAGAGTACAAATTTCATGATTGACCTTTGAATTTCCTCATTTTTCCCATTCCATGAGTTAAGGTTTGGGACTTGATTAGGAATATGATAATTTGGGTATTTTCTTCTTGATTCTAATTTCATTTTTGGATATGGCTAGAACTTCATTAATTTGAGGTGCTACTAAAGGGAAAGGTTCACGATTGACACTTCGAGTTTGTTGTTCGGCCTTCCAGGTAGGTTATGGTTTACCTTATGGTGAGACTTCGATTAGCGAATCGTATGTTTAGATGATATTGTCGGAGAATGCATGTAAGCCTTTGGGTATGAAGTTTGAGATGGATATTGCCTTAGGTTGGGCCTCGTTGTATGATTTGGAGGCTAGCCGCCCCCTTGCGTTGTTGTCCTATTTGTTTTATGTACTTGTTGGCTCGTCGGCACGTTGAGATATTGGTGATTAATTATATATCCTGATTATGATATTATGGTACCTTACTTTGTTGTTATTGAGATGAGGATAGTGAATCTGTGGTGGCTTATTGTGTAGCCTTATTGATGATAATACCTGTGTTCCCATGTGTGGTACTGTTGAGATTGATTTGGTTTATTGATATTATACTTGCATTACTCATTTCCATGATATATATTGATATTGCCTTGATATGGTATGGGTGATGGGAAATGAGAAGGTAATATAGATGCATTGAGACATATTAATATGAGTCATCTCTAGGCTGTGTGCGGAGTGACCGGTATTCGTCTGAGACATATTGGATATTGAGTCATCTCTGGGCTGTGTGCAGAGTGACTGATATGGAAACACTTATCTTCTGAGACATAATGGATATTGAGTCACCTCTGGGCTATGTGCGAAGTGATTGGTACATGGACTTCGTCGATCCCCCATGGGTTGTGCTGCCGAGACGTGATGTTCCGTCATCGGAGTATATGTGTACGAGTATATGCATTACATACATATCATGTACATATTGCATTGCATCTTATCATCTCTCTTGGTTGATTGTGATATGGACTTGTGATTGAAATCTCTAAGACTTGGCACAATTAGGTTTAGATGCGTGATATGGTTTTGATTGATGGATTCGGAGTTGATATACTGAGACTTGGCATATATTTCTATTGCATTTTGTTGTCTCTCTTATGTGTTGAGCATAATTTAGATTGTTGTTGGATTTGATATGGGTTGTGTTGGGATCCTTGTATGTGACTAAATAGGGATGAGATACTGTAGTCATAGTTTGGTCTTGGGTGATTATTCTAAAGCTTGGAACATTTGGGCTTAGATGCTATAACATAGGTTATGATTGGTATTGTGGATACTTGTCTAGTAATGACTTGTACTTTCCTGTTTACGTGTTATTCTTACTTTATTATCTTCATATACATTAGCTAGTCTTAGTCGGCCTATGATACCTACCAGTACTTGTTGTTTGTACTCACCTACACTTGTTGTATTCTTTTATGGATGCAGAGTACTTACCAGGTTTCACTTCATCTCCTCGCGGTTGATTTTCGAGTTTGCTATTGAGTCCATTCGGGATGAGCATGATGACGCTCGCTGCTTGAAGACTCCTCTTTATTGCTTATGTCTTACTTCCTATTTCAAGACATGAATTGAGACTTTTATGTATTATTCATACTTATAGTTTAGTGGAGCTCTTGTATGACCAGACCAGATACTGGGGTCAGATTCTCATTACTTCCGCACTTCTTTATATTATCATTGTGAGACTTACATTATATTTTACATTCTTTCGCTTTATCTATGAATTTGAATGTTGAGATAAGGGTTGGCCTACCGAAGTAGGAAAGGTGGGTGCCCGCACGACTTAGTGAAAATGGGTCGTGACAAACAAGAAAACCCAAGTTCTACAAGCACCACGAGATTTCCAACGCAAGATTTACGTTATTTTCTTATGGATCTTCTCTTGAATGATTAGAGATCTCTTAGAGAGAATTTGGAGGTGTTTGGGAATTGGTTTGGGTGATAAATGACGAAGTACATAGCTGAAAGGCTTAAATATCCTTAAAAGATCGGCCAGCGCCTCAAGTGGGTCCCAAAGGGGCTGCCCGCGCGTATCCGACTAAAATGCGCATATCTCCCTTTCCCGACGTCATATCGAAGAACTGTTTAATGCGTCAGAAACTAGACTCGTAGACCTTCGATATGGCGGGTAAATCACCCCGTAACTCTAAGTGAATTGGGAGAAAATTTCAGCGACATCTGACCTAAATTTCAATAAACTTATGATTGTAACTTGCGATAACTTTTGCTGACTTTTATTTTACAACTTGCTTGACTTCAACGCTTAACATAAGACTATTATGTGATTCAAATACCTAAAACGACCTTCTGATCATATTAAGCATCGCTATTACCCCAAAAGTAAGGGTTATAACATCGGCCCGTACCTCCAA
>NC_081352.1:10485113-10497566 GCF_029784015.1 Lycium ferocissimum
TTTAATATATCCTGTTTGCTATAATAAAATTTTGTATCTAATTATTAATTGTTGCCATGAATTGAAACTTATTATAGCAATAATAACCCTTTAGCCACAAAAAGTTTTTAAAATAATTATTTATGCTGTGAGTACTATAAAGTCGTAGCAAAAAGTTGGCTTAATATCTATAATTTTTTTTTTCATGATGAAATGATATAGCCGCTAATTTATTGTTGTTATAAAAATTTTCAGCTAATAATTAATTAATTTTGATTATCTATTATATCGAATTTAGACAAAACTTTTAAGTTTCACTAAAGCTTCATATGATAAATTACTTGCAGAGTTGTTTTTTGACTCAGACCTGTTCCATCAGAATAATACCTTTTCGATCAAGTGTAATTAGAAGCAGCAATCATTCGATTCGATAAAATTTTATGGCCTGTAAGTTTCAAATATAATTTAAAAAAACAAGTGATTATATTAACTTCAATTAACTAATTATATCAAATTGAAACAAAACATCAATAAGTCATACTCAAGTTTCATCCTGATAAAGTGTTTCGAGAATTGTTACTTGACTAGAACATGTTCAATCAGAATAATACCTTTATCGATATAGTGTAATTAGATGTGTTATATAATTTTACAGGTCTTATGTGAGTTTCAAATATAATTTCAATAAATAGGTGATTATATTTAAGTAATTTTGATTAATTAATTATATCAAACTTAAACAAAACTTCACTAAGTCTCACTGAAGCTTCAATCAAGTGCTTTGAGAATTGTTATTTGACTCAGGCCCGTTCCATCAGAATAATTCCTTTATCATTCTAGTGTATTCAGAGGAATAAATAGTTCAATTTGATTCAATTTCAGTGCTTGTAAATTTCAAATATAATTTGAATAAATAAGTGATTATATTAATTTCAATCGACTAATTATATCAATTTAAAAAAAAAATTAAACTTCAATAAATCTCACACTCACTCAAGTTACATCCTGATCAAGTATTTCAACAATTATTATTTCACTCGAACATGTTCCGTCAGAATAATATATTTATCGTTCTAGCGTGATTAGAGGTGTTAATCGTTCGATTCAATTCAATTTTACAAGCCTTATTTGTAAATTTCAAATATTCTCAATAAATAGGTGACTATATCTAATTAATTTTGATTAATTAATTTCAAACTTAAATAAAAAATTAACTAAGTCTCACTAAATCTTCATCTTGATCAAGAGCTTCCAGAATTGTTGTTTGACGCAGACCTATTCCATCAGATTAATTCCTTTATCGATCTACTGTAATTAAAAGTGTTAATTGTTCGATTCGATTCAATTTTACAGCTTGTAAGTTTCAAATAGAACTTAAATAAATAAGTGATCAAATTAACTTCGATTAATTAAATTACATCAAATTTAAACAAAACTTCAATAAATCTCACTCAAACTTCATCGGGATCAAGTGTTTCAAGAATTGTTATTTGATTCAAATTTAATCTGTTGGAACAATAACTTTATCAATCTTAGTGTAATTAGAGGTGTTCATCATTCGACTCGATTCAATTTCACAGGATTTCACTTGTAAGTTTCAAATATAATTTGAATAAATAGGTGATTATATCTAATTACTTTTGATTAACTAATTATAGCAAATTTATATAAAACTTCACTAAGTCTTATTCAAGTTGTATCCTAGTCAAGTGTTTCAAAAATTGTTATTTTACTCGGACCCAATATATCTGAAAATACCTTTATGATCTACTAATAATTTGAATTAATCAATAATTAAGAATAGTCAAACTAGGGATTAATAATTGAATAGAAGGGTACCTATACCATAATTTATATCTAATATTATTAACTTTAATTAATGTTCAATGTTTAGTAAGTTATAAAATAAAATGAGTAAATCTAATTAGTGCCCATTGAATAGTGATGTACTGTATTAAATAAATAAAAAATTCTTAGCAAAGCTTCTTCTTTGTTGGTATGATTATTAGGAGGGAAGCAAGAATTCACAAATTGAAAAGAGAGAGAACGAAATAATCAAACGAAAAAAGTTCCCTCCAAATTACTTCCCTCTCATTATTTTTGTACCTAAATTATAGCCTTCCTTTCCTATTAGAGAGATTAGAGAGCAAAAATAAAGCTTACATGGAGGATTTTGTGCATATTTTGACGATATTACCCCAGTCGATCCGGTTTAAAGGGTATTCGGACATTTCTAGTGGAAGTTGAAAGAATTAGAACCCTTAAGTGAAATAGTTGGACCAATAGTTGACTTTTGGGTAAACGGAATTTCGTTAATTCTGTGAGGTTTGGAGGTTCATTTTATGACTTGGTGGGGTCGTTGGTTCGGTTCCCGAGGCTTTCAGGTACTTGGTTGAAAACTTGGTTTTAGCCGTTTGGGGGTTGACCGAGTCAACGTGACCTCCGTTGGGAATTTTGAGGTCATGGATGGATTCGTAGCATGTTTTTACTTGTGACTGCATATTTTGTTTGTATCCGGGAGGTCACGGATGGTTGTCGAGATTTTGGGTTGAGACTTGGTGAAACCAGAAATTTGCTGGTTTTACGGTGTCTCGCCCCTGTAGATCCGACTAAGCGGTATTTGGTCCGCATGAGCGGAAGTCTGACGGGTTTAATGAATTTCGCCCCAGCGGATAGGTATCCGCTGAGGCGAAATCGCGGAAGCGGAAATGGTTCGCCCCAGCGAAGATCGCTGAACCAGAATCCCTATTTTGTTCCTAATTTCAGATCATTAGTTTCATTCACCAAAAACCTAAGTCTAAGAGCATTGGGGGCGATTTCTAGAGAACTTTTAGTGGAATCATCTTGGGGTAAGTTCTTGAACCTTAACCTTGCATTTATCTTTCCTTTATTAGTATTTTGGTGGTTAATGGCTATTCACAGTGATGGGTTATGCAACCTAGGGTGTTAAAGATTAAACCCTCTAATCAAATTAGTTATTGTTGTCCTAATTGCTGATTCTATCATCTAAAATTGTGGGTTTATAGATTCTAGGATTGAATCTCTCTTAGCTTCTAGCATCAATTCATGAATTTAGGGTTCTTGCTAATTTGGGGGTTTTGGCTTAATTGATGAAATTGAAGGACTTGTTGTGGTTGGAACATAATGAAATTAATGATAATGACTAATTGGATTATGGGTAGTGTCATTTCACCCTTAATTTTCGATTTTACCCTCGTGAGTCGATAGAGATATTTTGGGTATTTTGAAGTAATTCCCCACCCATTTCTTTCTCCGTTTAGTTGGCTTGTTGTGGTTATTTACTTACTTATCATTGATATTATTAGACTTCAATCATTCTAAAGCACTTCGGAAGGGGAAGGCTCAGGTGGAGTAGTACGTGGCTCCTGTTTGGTATTTGAGGTAGGTTATGGCTTACTTTAGTTAGACTTTGATGAGCGAAACTTATATATGCGTAGAATTGACGGGAGAAATCATGATTAGGTCTTCAAACATGACGTTGGGATGGATATACTCTTAGGTTGGTATGGCTTCTGAGGTGATAGATTCACTATGATGATTGAACTCTATGCTGTTTCCATGTTCCATGGTTGTTATGATTTATGCCTGTCTTGTTATGGCTTATGGTGCTTTGTGATCTCCATAGTATACTCATTGGCTTGATTTCATTGAAATCTCATTGTTGCATTCATACATTCATGCATGATGGAAATGTTGTTGAAAACAGCGAGATGAAAGAATTATGGAACAATTGATGGAAAAGGACTTTGGAAACATATGATAGAAAGTGAAGTATGAAAGTCATCTCTAGGCTTTGTGCGGAGTGGCTAGTTTTATGGAAGTCACCTTTGCGCTTTATGCAGAGTGACTGGTACATGGACACCATAGGTTCCCCGCGGGTCATAACAGCAGAGACGTCGAGATTTCTGTCCGGAGCATGTGTGTACAGGTTGTGTTATTGGCCATTGCACTGCATTGACATCCATCTGATTGCAGTGCATATATCATCATCTCATTTTACATCTATTGATTGGATTGTGGTTGTACTGGTGTTGTGGCTATTCTAAAGAATAGTGAAAGACTTGGCAGACTTGTGTTTAGGTGCTACACCATAGGCTATGACTCGACTATTGATTATTTGTGATTTGTGTGTGGATGTTTGTGCCTGTCTGCTTATCTTGTCTGATTTTATGTTTTATATGTGTGAGCAAATCTTAGTCGCCTATGATGCTTACCAGTATGTGCGTGTATTGATACTACCTTCGTACACTTTTTCTGAGTGCAGATTGTGTGGCAGGACCTTCATCGAGACCCCGTTTCTAGCCTTGAGGCTATTTGACTGAGATTCCAAAGGTGAGCCATGTTCTAGCTGTGACGATTTCGGACTCTTATCTTCGATTGTCTACTACTCTATCCATTAGACAACATTTTATTATGTTCAGACAAATGTACTATTCCTAAACATAGTTTGAGTAGATGTTCTGGTACTAGTGACTTCATGTCCTTGGGTTGTATTTGACTTAGTTTGTCCGCACTTATTATTTATATCATGATTTAAACTCCTTATGGTTTATCTTGTTGATTTATCTATTTGTAAAATTTGTTAATTAATGAAATGAGAGGATGGTACGCCCACCAAGGGGGCAAAGAGTGGGTGCCATCACGACTATGCTAGTTGGGTTGTGACAAGTTGGTATCAAAGCCCTAGGTTCACTGATCTCACTGTATAAGAACATGTCTAGTAGAGTCTTGCGGATCAGTATGGAAACGTCTGTACTTATCTTCGAGACGCTCTGGGTCGCTAGGAAAACTCCAATTCTTTCTTTCCTTCGTGCTACTTGATTCAAATTGGTATCTAGTTGGTTAATTGGTATCTGACTTCTCCTTCTATTCTCTCACAAATGGTGAGGACTCGTGCTAAAGCAGCAGTTGATGAGGCACCAGTGCCGGCCGACGGGGCCGCAGCATGTGGTAGAGGTCAGACTAGAGGCCGTGAATGTGGCGCGAGAGGGGAGCCGCTGGGGGCGGGCGCCGTGGCTTTCGAGCCGTGATAGATCAATCTCTCCCAAGCCATCGATGGGTCATCATGATGAAGAGGCAGAGTAGGGACCAGCACCAGCTCAGCATGATATTATAGCTACTCCAATGTTTTTCGATGCTTTGGTTCGTGTGCTGAACCTGCTTGAGGGATTGACTCAGGTAGGTGTGTTACCGGCTACACCAGATGATCGGGGTTGAGATTAGCTAAGCATATTCCTAAGAGTTTCTGTGCTCTAGGGGCACAGCCTTCTACGGCAGTGGCTCCATGTATGGATGCAATTCCGGGGCCAGATATCTTCCCTAGAGTAGTGGTAGGCTCGGTTATGACCGGTGATAAGCATGATCTGTTTTGGATGTTCACCAAGTTGGAGCCTCCAGTCTTCTATGGCACTCCGCAGGAGGATGCCTATGAGTTTATAATGATTGTCATGAGAGGCTCCATAAGATGGGGGCGGTAGAGAGGCGTGTGGTTGAGTTTGTGACCTTTCAGCTATTGGGTGATGCCAAGTTATAGTAGAGAGCGTATGTTGAGTGCAGACCAGCTGGGTTGCCTCCGTTGACATGGACTCAGTTTTATCAGATCTTTTTGAGGAAGTACGTTCTGCGTACTTTGAGGGTTAGGAGGTGTGATGAGTTTAGTCACATTGAGCAGAGAGGTTCTTCAGTTGCTGAGTATGAGGCCCGTCTTCACTCTTTGTCCAGATATTCTCTACAACTGTTTCCTACAGAAGAGGAGAGAGTTAGGAGATTTGTCAAGGGGCTGAACACTCCTCTGAAGTTGTCACCTCTTCAGTTAGTATCTACAGGGTCTTTGTTCCAGGATGTAGTGGATCATGTCACTACAGTTGAGTCAGTGAGACATGATAGCTTTGGTAAGAGTGATGATAAGGGGGCCCGTAAGGGCGGCAACTTTACTAGTTCATTCTCCAGAGGGCAGGGCCAGTATTTGTGACTCAGATATTAATTATTTGTGATCTGTGTGTGGATGTTTGTGCCTGTCTGCTTATCTTGTCTGATTCCATGTTTTATATGTGTGAATTAATCTTAGTCAGCCTATGATGCTTACCAGTACGTGTGTGTACTGATACTACCTTGTACTTTTTCTGAGTGCAGATTGTGAGGCAGGACATTCATCGAGACCCCATTTCTTGCCTTGAGGCTATTTGATCAAGATTCCGAGGGTGGGCCATCTTCCAGCTTGCAGCCCTTGACTCTTATCTTTGATTGTCTACTACTCTATCCTTTAGACAGTATTTTATCATGTTCAGACAGATGTACTATTCCTAAACATGGTTTGAGTAGATGTTCTTAAACTAGTGACTTTATGTCCTTGGGTTGTAATTGACTTAGTATTTCCGTACTTATTATTTATATCATGATTTGAACTCCTTATGGTCTATCTTGTTAATTTATCTTTTGTAAAATTTGTTAATTAATGAAATGGGAGGATGGTATGCCCAACGGGGGGGGGGGGGGAGGGATAGAGTAGGTGCCATCACGACTATGCTAGTTGGGTCGTGACAATTCAGGAGATTAAAAAGCAAAAAACCCTAACTCTCATAACACAGCTGTTACTCCTCGTACTTTTGTATGCTGAGTTTCGTTGTGAGTTGGTCGTCGTAGATTTGGAGAGAAAGATTATCTTCGAGGTTATACGGGGTTATACATGTCTATCTTGAGTATACAATTGTTTAAGTTCATGCTTAGTAAGTATTGGAAGGATTAGAGGTTAAACGAATCGACGAGAATACGTTTCGACAAAAAGTGGAATTTGAAAGGCAGTTTGCGGCCGCATACCGGGTATGAGTCACTGCATATGGGCGGCATACTGGTCATTTTTGGCGACCTCCCTGCCCACCTGAGCCACTAGTATGTGGTGAACTTGTTGTGCAGTAAGTGGGAACTTGCAACCGCAAGTGCTACCGCATCTGGAGTCGGTGGGGCTGTTCTTTGGATTTTAAAGGTCGTCCAAGCCTCATTTTTCATCCTTATCACTCCCAAATCAATCCCTAGGCTCTCTATAAGCTCTCAAGAGGTTACTCTACTAGTCCAGTGAAGTTTAGCAAGGTTTTGGTGCAAATCCACCCTTGATAAGTTCGTGATACCATTAGACTTTTCTTCTTCAAATGTTGATAGTTGTAACTCGTCACTTATACTTGAGGAGGGTTAAATCTCGCAACCAAGGTAATATTTCACCTCGTTCTTATGTTCATGAGTTTATTTAGCCTTTAAACAACTTGTTAAAGGTCGAAATTGTATAAGAAAAGCTCAAACTTGTGCTAGAGCTTATGTAGAGTTTATGGACTATTTTGATCATGTTATTATTGTGTTATTGAGGTGATCTCCTTGTGTATGGATAGTAGTTGATATTATGGTTGTGTTGATGTTGAGATACTTGATGTATTTGGAAGACGAAAGAGTATAAAGTATCGTATACGAAGCGTATATTGGGCTGCTTTGATGTATATCTTTGGAAGTCAATGATTTATGTTTGAAAAGACTTATATGAGGTTGTTGTTGTTGTTGTTGGTTGCTGGTGATGTTGTGGTGATTAAGGAATTGGGGAAATGCTGTCCTTTTCATTTTAGAATAGATTTATCATTTGATATACGCGATATACTAGTGTTATCTAAGTTCATATATGTATTCCTTTGTTATAGGATTGGCGTAAGTGTTATGATAAGTTAGTTGTGGGGTTGTGTTGACGGCTTGAGGTATGTTGAGTCTAACCTTCCTTCTCTTAGCATGACCTATATGAACGGAACGTAAACGCAACGCTACTCCATAACGAATCCACTCTTAGTAGCTAGAAGTTTCCATGTTGATTCATGATCAGATAGTCTTACTTCCAGAAAGTTTATTCATGATTTGTGAGTCTTATAGAGTCATGTAATGATAATGATGTTAGTCTCATAACGATATTCGGAGGTGTAACGACCTTACATCACTCCGACAAACTCAGAATGTGCTCTTATCATACCTATGCATTTATATATACATATGATACTATGATAATGATGCCCACAAAGGCCGATGGCATTATATACCCATATATATGTACTACAGGCGTTATATACAAACCACTGATTAGTTGGCTAGGATAATGATGCCCACAGAGGCTTGGACAGGCGTTATATACGCATATATATATATATGGACAGCCTCTATATATGCATATGTACAGTACTTATGCATATCATGGCCCTCAGAGGTAATTTAGATATACAGATTGTATCTTCTTATCCTATGTTGATCTTATGTCTCCTTTTATACTACTTTCATGCCTTACATACTCAGTACTTTATTTTTACTGATGCCTCTTTCTCATGAGGGACGCTGTGTTTCATGCCAGCAGGTCTAGGTAGACAGGGTGACAGTCCAGATCAGTAGGTTGCCTGTTCAGCCGATATTGGGGCACTCCACTTGTCTCAGACTTGCTATCGTGTCTTGGTGTGGTATTTTGTTGTACATATGGGTATGGCGGGGCCCTGCCCTGACCTTATTATGTCATGTACTACAGTAGAGGCTTGTAGACATATGGGATACAGTAGATGTTGTATGGACTTCTCGGCCTATATTTTTTTGTACAAATGTCCATGGCGGCCTTGTGGGCTCGTAATATCATGTCCAGCATGTTTATGTATATATGTCCTTTTAGGCCTTGTCCCTTGCCAGTTTATTTCTTGTTTGAGTTAGCAGGTTGCCGTACGATGACCCTCGTGGTCCACCCTCATTTATGATTATGTTATGAAAATATGTCTAGCGGTGCTTGGCAAGTAAGGCTCGGGTGCCCGTGATGCTCCTCCAATTTAGGTCATGACAAACTTGGTATCAGAGCGTACTCTGTCTTAGGGTTGTCTACAAGTCGTGTCTAGTAAAATCTTATTTATGGGGGTGTTGTGCACCACACTTATAAATAGGAGGTTGTAGGGCATTTAGGAGGGTTTTTTTTCCTTCTTATCTTATATCGTGTGCTAGAGTTATGTCGTAAGAGTTCATCTTCTAATAACAAGTTTTGATTACAACAATGCCTGTGATGAGGAAAGCTTTAGCTAGCCAGAGAGGCAAGGCTATGGCAGATGAGGGTACCAGTTGGGTGCCACCTGTAGATGTGGGCTAGGGTGAGTCTTAAAGTGAGGCCCCATTTCAGTCTTCTCAAACTCTGCCCGCTCCATGGGAGCTCAGAGGGGTTGCAGCTACAACACCCCCTGTTCCTCCACCTGATACACCCGATCCGGAGATGCCAGATGCTATTAGATTACTGACTCGGTTAGTGGCCGCTCAGGCCCAGTGTCAAGGTATAAGTACTGGTTATGCTGATAGGGCTGTTAGTGCCAGGGTTCGAGCCTTTATCAATTTGGACCCCTCAGTATTTACAGGATAAAATCCAAATGAGTACCTATAAAATTTTATAGATGAGGCAGAGGACATTGAGCGTAATGCATGCTTCTGACACAGAGTCAGTAGAGTTGGCTTTTTACCGTTTGCAGGATATTGTCGTTCAGTGGTATGATACGTGGGAGTTTTCCAGAGGGACTAATGCACCTCCAGCAGTGTGGCAGGAGTTTACGGAGGCTTTTCTTGGACAATATCTGCCACTGGAGACCTAGCGTGATCGAGTCGATAGATTTTTGAATCTACACTAAGGTAATATGAGTGTCCGGGAGTACAATCTTCGCTTTGACTCACTAGCCAGGTATGCTTCCACGATTATAGCTGAGATAGAGGATCGGGTACACTGGTTTGTGATTGGACTTGGGCCGCATTTGATTAATGATTGCATGACGGCCTCACTTCAGGAGGGTATGGATACCTCTCGTATTCAGGCATATGCTCAAAGCTTAAAGGAGCAGAAGCAGCAGCAGCGAGCTGATCGAGAGCGTGATAGGGTCTTGGGTAACAGAGCTAGATCTTTCGGTTCCTTTGGCGAGTTCTGGGGTGGTCCTAGATAGCAGTTTCCTAGGTGTCCAGTCTATCCAGTGGCTAGTGTGCCTCCACAGTTTCCAGGGCCGAGGTACGATCAACCCACTTATTCTGGATCAGGCAAGAGTTCCACGGCTTTCGGTTCCCAGTATAAGGGCAATTCTAGCCAGATGAGGCCGTCTCTGCCACGGTCCACTCAGTGTGGTAGGTTGCACGCCGGACGATCTTGGATTTGGGTTCAGATGTGTGTTATACTTATGGCTATCTAGGCCATATTATGCAAGATCTGACGAGGGGTGGTAGAGGTGCAGTTCAGCCGACAGGATCTGCAGCTGGTTCTTCGTTATCTATACGCCCTCTTGGGTAGTGTTCTCAGACATCAGCCGACTGTGGTAAAGGCAGAGATGGAGCGCCTAGCTCGAGTGGTCCTCAAAATCGCATTTATGCATGGCTGGTCGGTAGGATCTTGAGTCATCACCTGCTGTCGTTACAGGTATACTATCAGTCTCCTCCTATGACATATGCATTGATAGACCCAGATTCTACTTTATCATATGTCACTCCTTTTATTATTGGTAAGTTCAAAATAGAACCCGAAATGATTAAGCCGTGTCTATGCCTGTTGGTGATCCGGTGATAGCTAGACGATTATACAGGGATTCTGTAGTTATAATTTGTAATAGTTATACCGTAGTAGATTTGATTGAGTTGGATATGGTAGACTTTGACGTTATTATGGGTATGGACTGGTTGGCTTCTTATTATGCTAACGTTGATTGCAGAACAAAGAGGGTTCGGTTTCAGTTTCTAGGAGAGCCAATTCTTGAATGGAAAGGTAATGCAGCTTCGCCGAGAGGTAGGTTTATTTCCTATCTCAAGGCAAGGAAGATGATCACAAAGGGTTGTATTTATCATATTGTTCGAGTCCAAAATGCAGAAGCAGAACCACCGACCCTTCAGTCTGCTCCAGTGGTTAATGAATTCCTAGATGTGTTTCTAGACAAACTTCCAGGCATTCCGCCAGAGCGGGAGATTTACTTTGCTATCGATGTGCTACCAGATACTCAACTGATATCTATTCTTCCTTATAGGATGGCCCCTGCTAAGTTGAAGGAATTGAAAGAACAGTTGAAAGATTTGCTTGAGAAGGGCTTTATTAGGCCTAGTACATCGTCGTGGGGAGCACCAGTTTTATTAGTAAGGAAGAAAGATGGCTCATTGCAGATATGTATAGACTACAGACAGTTAAATAAGGTAATGATAAAGAACAAGCACCCGTTCCCGAGGAGTGACGATTTATTTGATCAGTTGCGGGGTGCCAGATATTTCTCGAAGATAGACCTGAGGTCAAGTTATCATCATGTCAGGGTCAAAGAGAAAATATTTTGAAGACAGTATTCAGGACCAGATATGGTCGCTTCGAGTTTCTTGTGATGTCTTTTGGGTAGACTAATGCGCCAGTAGTATTTATAGATTTGATGAACAACATATTCAGACCCTTCTTAGATTTGTTCATGATTGTGTTTAACGATGATATTCTAGTCTATTCTCAATGAGAGACAGAGCATGCGGATCATTTACGTGCTGTATTTCGAGTTTTTCAGGATTCGAAGCTGTCACGACCCAACCGGAGGGCTGCGACGGGCACCCGGTGCTAACCCACCCGGGCACCTCTTATCATACTTTCACATTTTCATCTAGGTGAGCCACATAGCTAAATCATACTTTCCATCCATTATTCATACTAATTCCATTGGGCAACAGTACATATATATCATTATCAATAACAATGCCCATATAGATGTACATAAGCCGACAAGGCTAACAAAATGATATCCAAAATATAGGCCGATAAGGCTAAATACACCTAACCATATACCATGTCTACGAGCCTCTAAGGAGAGTATGTCATATCATATAGGCAAGACAGGACCCCGCCAGGCCCATATATATGTACCCAAAAGAATAATACCAAAAGCTGTAGCTCCGAATGAAATGGAGCTCCGCTATATATGTCACACCCTAATCGTACTAGGGTGTGATGGGCACCCGACCCCATATTCGGAGCCGAGCGAACCCACAGACTCTTATTACAAACGTAATCTTTCAGACTCTTAATTAGTCAAAAATGACACATACAAGAATATTTTTGGAAATGATCTTTTAGTATACAACTCGATTTAATTTGTAATTATATGGAATTTATGGCATAATGTAGAATGACATGTCGGCTGGAGGAGCCGCTTACAAATCGACATTCGGAACCCACGACTCTTCGCAAAGTCTCTAATACATAATCGAACATATAGCGTAACTACCCCGACTCGGCAAAGACTCAGAGCAAAAGGAGCTTGCCAACGCCGCCGGAACATCTTGTATAATAACCGTACTCATACGGGTGTACTCGCGGCATGAAACGCACCCCAAGAAGAACAGGGCCGCACGAAATATGTACTGAGTAGGTAAAGCATAAAGTATAATAAACAGAAACGTAGTCTGAACAAAGGATAC
>NC_081352.1:10497666-10536677 GCF_029784015.1 Lycium ferocissimum
CGGTCAAACCTTTTGAGGTGTCTACACCCGTCGGTAACCTGTGAATAGCTACCGAGTATGTAGAAATTGCATAGTTGTGATTTGTGACCATCATACTGTGGTTGACTTGCATGAGTTAAAAAAGGTATATTTTGATGTTATCATGGGTATGGATTGGTTAGTTTCTTGCTATGCCAATGTTGATTGTAGGATGAAAATGGTTTGTTTCCAGTTTTCGGGAGAACTAGTTTTAGAATGGAAAGGGAATACTGCGTCACCAAAAGGTAGTTTATTTCCTATCCAAAAGTAAGGAAAATGATCACAAAAGGTTGCATTTATCATCTAGTTCGGGTCCGTACGTAGAAGGCCGAACCGCCAACTCTTCCCGCTTCCGGTGGTGAATGAAGTTTACGGATGTATTCCCGGAAGAGCTTCCGTGCCTTCCTCCGGAAAGAGAGATTGATTTTGCTATTGATGTGTGTCCGGACACCAAGCCTATATCTATTCCACCTTATAGAATGGCTCCCGCAGAGTTGAAAGAGTTGAAGGAGCAATTAAAGGACTTGCTTAAGAAAGACTTTATTAGGCCTAGTTCCTACCCGTGGGGAGCATCCGTGTTGTTTGTCCGAAAGAAAGACGGCTCCTTGAGAATGTGCATTAGCTATCGGCAACTGAATAAGGTGACGATTAAGAATAGATATCTTCTTCCGAGGATTGATGACTTATTTGATCAATTACAAGGTGCCAAATGGTTTTCGAAGATAGATTTGAGATCCGGTATCATCAAGTGAGAGTTAGGGAGAAGATATCCTAAGACGTACCTTAACAAGATATAGCCATTTTTGAGTTCCTGGTGATGTCATTTGGGCTAATTAATGCACCGGCAGTCTTTATGGATTTGATGAACAATGTGTTCAGGCCTTTCCTAGATTTATTTGTGATTGTATTCATCGACGATATCTTGGTGTATTCTAGGTCCGAGGCAGAACATGCGGATCATTTGCGTACTGTCCTTAGAGTTCTTCAAACTCGAGAGTTGTTTGCCAAATTTTCAAAGTGTGAGTTTTGGTTGAACTCAGTGACATTTTTGGGGCACATTATTTCAGTCGATGCTATTCGGGTAGATAGTCGAAAGATTGAGGCCATGAAGACTTGGCCGAGGCCCACGACTCCTACGGAGGTTCGTAGTTTTCTGGGCTTAGCAGGTTATTACAGGAGGTTTGTAGAAAGCTTTTCTTCTATTTCTGCACCACTCACAAAGCTGACCCAGAAATCAGCGAAATTTCAATGGACAGATGCTTGTGAACATAGTTTCGAAGAGCTAAAGGATAGATTAACTTGCGCGGCCTCCAAGGGGGCCCAGGAATTGGAAGGTTATGTTGTTTATGTTACACCCCGTATCTTCGAATAACAATAATCAAATTTGAAACATAAGTACGTTGAGTTAGGGTTAAGTAAAACCACTTTGGAATATAAAGAGCAAGCATTATTAAGTATATTTAATGAGTGAAGAATGAATATAAGGTATACCGAAGGTTTTATAAGGAAATGAGTGGAAGAAATGAAGTAGTACGACTTTGGAGAAAGGATGGGTAATGTTTTGTGTGAAAATTTTGGTCCAAATTGGGGGATGAATATCTCTTAGCATATGAAGTGTTTTAAGATGAAACAAAAGCCTAAAATGAATTTCGTCGAGTCTAGTTTCTAATGCAACAAATCGCTCGTCGATAGGACATCGGAGTAGAGGATTATGGACGTTACAAGTTTAGCTGACATAGCAGAAACGTGTGCTACAGTACTATGCTACAGTTACCCCGCCCGAATTTGACCCTATATAAAGGGCAAAACCCCCTTTTTTCACCAGATTTGCCCAGAAAATTCCAGAAAATTGAAGAGAGAGAGAGAGAGAGAGGAGATCACAAAGTTAGCAATTTTCAAGCGAAGGAGTATTAATCGAAGCTCGGATAAACGATAGATGTGATTCTAGTATTGTTTTGCGGTGGATTTTAGCGTGGATATTGAGGGTATTGCTATCTTAACAACAAAAAAGGTATGAATCTTTCTCTTTTGATATTATTTAAGTTTTATTTACGGAGATAAAGTCGCTAACAATTGTGTAGTAAGTTGGTTAGTCATTGAAGTTGAAAAATAGCGTGTGGGCTGTTTTATGGTACATATTGGTGTTGGAAATGATGTTATTGATGTTGGTATTATTGTTGTTGTTGTTAGTTGCTGAATTGAGATTTCGCGCTAGGCATATAAACAGGGGAGATGCTGCCCGATTTTCAGCAGGATATAAAATAGCTTGACTTGAAAGCTTAGCACAAATATACTATGATGAGTCTAATGATAGTGTGAATCCTCTTAAATGTATACTCACGAATTCGGAAGAATACGTGTGGATAATTGGAGGCTGAACAGGTATGTTAAGGCTCGTCCCTTTCTTTCAAAGGCATGATTCCTATGGTACGATTTCATAACTTCTTTGTTTCCAAAAGTTAGATGTTTATGACTCCAAGGCATAATTCCTTTCCTAATAATTCATAAATATTTTCCAAAATGTTTGTATTTTCTAAATCAGAGATTTATGATTCCGTGAGCTCTTATGATAACAACGTGATGAACCTGTTTTCACAATCATAATGATGATGTCAAATATGGGAATATTTTCCTACGATGATTATGATGATGATGATTCCGTGTTTAAAGGTTTCAAGTTTACGATTTCAATGACGATATGAGAATGTTGAGCTATTTCTTAATTTCTCAATTTTATTCATGGATGATGACTATTTTTAAAGATTCCAAAGTATATGAATTGGTGCCTTATGAGATTTATGATCTTATTCTATATTTTCTCTTAACGCTATTCTTCATTGATAGTCTCACCTTATAATAATTATTCTTTCAAGGTGAGACAAAGCGACAATGATTAATATATAATATAATCGGAGGTTACCGACCATACGTCACTCCGATAGAGTTATAGCTTTTCTTGGGCTCTCATGCATGCTGCTTATATGATATATATGTATATGGGGAAAATGGGAAAAAGGGAGAGAGCGTTATATACGCGTAACCACCTGATCAGTTGGTATAATATGACAGGATATCATCCCGGACGCGGGATGCTCGGACGCTGGACATATGTGGTTAAATGGATCGGACCCGACGCCTCGGCAATATGATATGTTCTATTTTCTGTATATATGAACAAAAAATTTTTTTCAAAGAAAGCTAAGCATGCATGGCATCCGCCCTAAGGGGCACTCACATGTACTGTTTACTCTTTTTATCTCATGATATGCTCTATATTTCCATTATGTTATTATTCATACTTTACATCCCTTACTATGTTACTATTCATGCCTTACATACTCGGTACATTACTCGTTTTGACGTCCCTTCTGTGGACGCTCGCGTTCATGCCCGGCAGATCGGAGTAGCGGTCGGACGATCCATCGCAGGACCTCCCTCGCGGCGGTCGACGCTCCATTGATCCGGAGCTTCGGTCTGCCCTTTTTGGTACGCTATTCGGTTACGTGCATATATGGGTACGGCGAGGCCTTATCGTGTCATTTCTACGCTTGTACTCCAGAGGTCCGTAGACGCGATATGTAGTCGTGATATTATCTTTGCTCGTCGACGTGTATTTTGTTGTACGTGATATATGTGTGGTGGCCAAATCGGCTCACGTTGTTATTCTCGATGTTTATGTTTATATGTATGCGTTGGCCGTAGTTCCGTACGATGTCTTTTATGTTGATTGTTCGGAGACAAGATAGCGTAGTTACATATTGTGTGGGGCCGGGATAGTCGGTGAGCGATAAATGCAAGCATAGGAGTGCTTGGCCAGTAGTGGTCGGGCATTTGTTACAACCCATCAGTTTGGGTCGTGACAAAAGTGGTATCAGAGCAGTTCATCCTAGGGATTTTCTACAGACCGTGTTCGGTAGAGTCCTGTTTATGGGTGTGAAGCCGGCCACACTTATCAACGGGAGGTCGCGGGGCATTTAGGAATCATTGACCTTTCTTTCTATCTTAGATCGTGCGATAGAGCCAGAGTCTAGGAAAGATCGCTTCTGATCCTTTTTCCTGTAGGTAAGTGCAGATTGACGAAAGATGAAGAGATCAGCGTCGGACGGTGAGGGTGCTAAGAAGGCTCCCCGAACAGATCCAGGACCGAGCAGGAGGAGCCTCAGTTATTCTATTGAGACTGATCCTTCGGAGGACCCAGCGACGATTCCTCTAGAGTTTTTGACTTTCAGGGAGGAGCCCCTCCCCAGAGGACAGTTATGACATGGATCTGTCCGAGTATTCGTCTGGGATACCGGAGGAGGAGATTTCCGAGGCCATACTAGCTGCTCCTACGGTAGAGCACTACGTCGGACACATACTCCCCGGTGAGTGTTACGGATTACTCTAGCCCTTTATCCCGGCCGTCGGTAAACCGAGTTGCCCGGTTATTTATATCCCCGGACTCGAGATGAGAGAGATGATGAAGGCCGACGAGTGGATAGTGGGTAGACGATGACGAGGAGTACACTTCACCTTATAGTCCACCGACCGGACTGTAGGACCGATCGAACGGTATACGAGTCCTTATTGGAATTTTCTATGTACGTGCATTTGTCGCAGATTATTATTTAATAGTGGCTAGCTTAAACCCAAAGAGGCCGATAACCGAGTATTTATAAGTAACGGCGACCAAGGTGTGTTCGCTACCATTGAGAATCTGGAAATCAGGACGGAAAGTAGTCATACATACGTATGAAAGGTGCATATCGAGAATTAAAAAAGGCCAAATAGTAATTGTGTAGTCGGAAAAGTAAGAGTCCCTTTCTAATTCGGAGGGAGATGCGTTACGAGAACGTTTTGGAATCACAAGACTTGACTTGCTTTAGATTATGTGGTGAAGGTCATGCGGTAAGGTGGATGCGATTATACCGGCATTAACGCACGATTTCATCAAAGTTTCGAGGTTAAGCGTCTTTGGGGTGAGAAATACTAGATGGGTGACCCCCCGGGAAGTGTACAAAAAGTCCTATAAATTTAGATATAAGAGGAAAATGAGAAGCTAGAGCAGACTAAGGGAGATTGGAGTATGCGGAGTGGTTGGAGACCGTAAGAGGTCGCGTGGACGAGGCGAAATGGAACTAGGCGGTGAAGAGAAAGAAGGTGCATCACAGCTCTAGAATTAGGGTGAGTTTGAATAGCGTTTTGGAAATATTTTGTAAGCAAGATGGTAGTAATTATATATATATATTTATATACGTATGCATATGATATCCCATACATGGCTATATCAGCGGGTATGTGTATCCCGGCAACCAACGTTGCTGTATATGGAAGGCATTAATTGAACAGGGTAACGAAGTTCAAGTGACAAAAAAAATGAATGGTACAAATGTTACAAGGTAAGCTAATGCTATTTTCACTACAGGTTAGGCTTGGGGAGTTTTAATGTAATGACATCTGGAAAGAAAAGAAAGTGAGTAGATGGAAGGTAAGGAGAACAAAATGTCGGAAAAAGTGAAAAGTAAGAAACATGAGTGAGTGAAGCCTCCAAGAGGGATGACGGGCAAGCACGGGACTATTTGGGTAAAAAATTGGAAGGTAGGCATGTGAATTGGATAAAGTGTGGCAGTAAGGAACAAAAGAGGAATGTGTGGGGTCAGAGAATAGGCTTCAATAAGTGGGGCTAAAAGGATAGTGACCACGACGAGGAATGTGAAGTAAGAGAAAGAATGGTTAGGCCTTGCGACGATGTTAAGAGATTTCCAGCCCTTGAAAGGTATATAAAGAGATAAGTGTGTGGTCAAATTAACAGGGTTGCCTCGGACATGGAGAAGCTTTCCAAAAATGTGACTTAAGAATAGAACGGATTTGCGTGTTTAAAGGAATATTTCACGAACTTCAGAGCCGATACTGCAAATAACAAGAGGAGAAAGGTGCTCGAGGAGGAAGAAACCCAAAGAAGGTTAAGGATGAAAGTAGGAAAGGTATACTAATGGGTTGGTTGAAGGAAGAGGAGAGCATTTAGGAGTAAAGTAACTGGAAATCTTTAACCATGGGAGTAAGAAGGAAACTTTAACGAGTTGGCGGTGGGAAACCGATTACTCATCGAGGAACGAGGATGATGAGTCGAACCAATTGATTAGAAAATGAATGACATGGAATAAGAATTCAGGTGAAGACTGAGAGATTCGATCATAAAGGAAATGGAATTAAATGTAAGGAACGTGCATGGAAGACAACCTAGCCGTGGTGTTAGAAAGATGGATGAAGGCTCGATGAATGAGAATGGAGAGAGAGTAAACTGTAAGAATTCTGTGCTAAGAGCAAAAGTAGCAAGACGCTCGGAAAACTTGGATGCACAGCTGCAACACAAACGCGTAGTTAAGAAGAATTATGAGTAAGTGAGCTAAATGGGCGAAAGGACTAGTAGTGGATGGAAGGGCATGGAAATATTGACAAGAATGACGATATAGACATAAATGGAAGAAGAACTCAGGGAAAGATGTTTTCGATATGTTATGAGAAAAGTCGGCAAGAAAGACGAGGAGTAAGGTATAATCGAAGACTTCATAAAAGGACGTGGTGAATCTCGATGTCCCCAGTAACTTGTGGGTCCAGGACACCGTTAGTCATAAAAGACAGAGGTATAAAAAGACGAAAAAGAAGGCATCGGAATTGGATACCCTTATAAGTATTCCAATTGGATACAAGACTATAACTAGCAAGAAGATAGATAAGTCAGAGACCATACGATGACGGAACCCCGACCCTAAGAAGATCGTGAAGGGCGGCAGATAATTATCGAAGACGACGGTTACTCCAAGGCTATAGGCGCATAAGGACATCTTTAATAAGGGGGGAAGAACATACTAGACTTGAAAGGAACTATGACGTTTCGAGCTCCAGAAAAGGAGATTTATTAGCTCAAGGCCCAAGGTTTGAGGCATATTGGCATATCGGGAAGGTAACGGAAAGAAGTAGAAACGAATTGACAATAAGTGTACCATGAGGCAGACATAGGGAGAAAGTATGGAAGATAACTCAAGAGAGCACCTTATGCCAAGATGAACTACGATATTTTTAGACCATGATTGAATCCCTCGTATTGGGCAAAATTGCGCCGTACCTAAGTATGCAGTGACATGCCCAAAAGGGGAATGAAAAGAGCAAGAAAGGTCTCCAAGCTAAATTTACAAAGGGTGTCAGAGAGGATGATGAACCCAAAGAACACTTGGGATGACAATGATAATTGTAATAAAAGGAACAACGATTGGTAGTTTGGAAATTTTTTAAGGAAAGAAAGAATGCTGCTCTTATGAATGGAAATAAAAGAGTTCACCGGATATTAGAAAATAGTTCATGGACCACTAATTATACTGAACATGAGAGCATATGCTACGAAACTATATGAACCGTCAACGTGAAGCTATGCCCAACTACAATTGTAAGAAGGCCACACCGGAAAGCCAACAAGGAATAACGACTGACGAAACGATCGCCGATACAAGGAAATCGAAGATAAGTATACTTGTGTTGCAAGAGAGTCATAATAGAAGAATTTCCGTAGTCCTATGTTTCTGGGATTGTATTAATAGATGTGAGGGAAGGAAGTAAAGAAAAGTTACAGCAGGAGCTCAAAGATGTTGCGAGCTATGAAATTTGTTGAACTCGAATTATAAGTCTGCCATAAGTGTAACTGGACTGCGAAGGATAATAAATGGCGAAGAATTATTACGTATATACGTATTTCGGATAATGATATAACCGGCCTTAGAAAGGAAGATAACCATTAGGTTCACTAGCGACACGGTTATCTTTGGGTAAACATTTGGAATGTAAGGGTAAAAGAGATGGCGACAAGGATGTAAGAATTAGAGAGCCTGACTAATGGACAGTGTATATCTAAGATCAACGGGTACAAAAAGGATAGCCCGAGATGGCCCCGAAGGAGTAAACACAAAGGGGGCGCCGTAGAGAGAGAAAGGTAGCTGCCCACTGACAAGGAAACAAGGAGCGAGAAAAAAAAAAGAAGAAAAAGAGAGTACTTGTAAGACGACGAGTGATTATGGCATGATAAATCAAGACCCTGATAAAGAAAACAGAGCGAGCGCAGGATATGAGTTGATATCTGATTATGTACATAAGAGCAAAAGAGGTGATGGGGTGCATAGATGAGTCCAATGAAAGAGTTAAGAGCGCGGGAAGAAACTGATCAATGTATAGTATAAAGATATGGCGATCGGACTCTAAGAGGAAGGCAATGAGCTAACAGAGATGTTGTGAGTTGGCGACACTGTAACATTCAAGGATGAATGTTTCTAAGGGCGGAAGGATGTTACACCCCGTATCTTCGAAGAACACTTATCAAATTTGAGACATAAGTACGTTGAGTTAGGGTTAAGTAAAACCACTTTGGAATATAAGGAGCAAGCATTATTAAATATGAGCAAGCATTATTAAGTATATTTAATGAGTGAAGAATGTATATAAGGTATACCGGAAGGTTTTATAAGGAAATGAGTGGAAGAAATGAAGTAATATGACTTTGGAGAAAGGATGGGTAATGTTTTGTGTGAAAATTTTAGTCCAACTTGGGGGATGAATATCTCCTAGCATATGAAGTGTTTTAAGGTGAAACAAAATCCTAAAATGAAGTTCATCGAGTCTAGTTTCCAATGCAACAAATCGCTCATCGATAGCACATCGGAGTAGAGGATTATGGACGTTACCAGTTCAGCTAACAGAGCAGAAACGCGTGCTACAGTAAATTACTACAGTGACCAGACCCGAATTTGACCCGATATACAGGGTAAAACCCCCCTTTTTTCACCAGATTTTCCCAGAAAATTGAAGAGAGAGAGAGAGAGAGAGGAGATCACAAAGTTAGCAATTTTCAAGCGATAGAGTATTAATCGAAGCTCGGATAAACGCATAGATGTGATTCTAGTATTGTTTTGCGGTGAATTTTAGCGTGGATATTGAGGATATTGCTATCTTAACCAGAAAAAAGGTATGAATCTTTCTCTTTTGATATTATTTAAGGTTTATTTACGGAGATAAAGTCGCTAAACGCATTGTGTAGTAAGTTGGTTAGTTATGGAAGTTGGAAAACAGCGTGTCGGCTGTTTTATGGTACATATTGGTGTTGGAAATGATGTTATTGATGTTGGTATTGTTGTTGTTGTTGTTGGTTGCTGAATTAAGATTTCGGACTAAGCATATAAATAGAGGAGATGCTGCCCGATTTTCACCAGGATATAAAATAGCTTGACTTGAAAGCTTAGCACAAATATACTATGATGAGTCTAATGATAGTGTGAATCCTCTTAAATGTAGACTCAAGAATTTGGATGAATAAGCGTTGATAATTGGAGGTACGAACAGGTATGTTAAGGCTCGTCCCTTTCTTTCAAAGGCATGATTCCTATGGTACGATATCATAACTTCTTTTCTTCCAAAAGTTAGATGTTTATGACTCCAAGTCATAATTCCTTTCCTAATAATTCATAAATGTTTTCCAAAATGTTCGTATTTTCTAAATCAGAGATTTATGGCTCCGTGAGGTCTTATGATAACAACGATGAACCTGTTTTCACAATCATAATGATGATGTCAAAGATGGGAATATTCCTACGATGATTATGATGATGATGATTCCGTGTTTAAAGGTTTCAAGTTTACGATTTCAATGACGATGTGAGAATGTTAAGCTATTTCTTAATTTCTCAATTTTATTCATGGATGATGACTTTTTTTAAAGATTCCAAAGTATATGAATTGGTTCCTTATGAGATTTATGATCTTATTCTATATTTTCTCTTAACGCTATTCTTCATTGATAGTCTCACCTTATAATAATTGTTCCTTCAAGGTGAGACAAAGCGACCATGATTATTCAATAATATAATCGGAGGTTACCGACCTTACGTCACTCCGATAGAGTTATAGCTTTTCTTGGGATCTCATGCATGCTGCTTATATGATATATGTATATGATATATATATATATATATATGTATATGATATATATATATATGTATATGATATATATATATATATATATATATATATATATGGGGAATTTGGGAAAAAGGGCGAGAGAGTTATATGCGCGTAACCACCTGATCAGTTGGTATAATATGACATGATATCATCTCGGACGCGGGACATATGTGGTTAAATGGATCAGAGCCGACGCCTCGGCAATATGATATGTTCTATTTTCTGTATATATGAACCAAACAATATTTTTCAAAGAAAGCTAAGCATGCATGGCATCCGCCCTAAGGGGCACTCACATGTACATGTTACTCTTTTATCTCACGATATGCTCTATATTTCCATTCTATTATTATTCATACTTTACATCCCTTACTATGTTACTATTCATGCCTTACATACTCGGTACATTACTCGTCGACGTCCCTTCCACCGTGGACGCCGCGTTCATGCCCGCGCTTGAGATCGGGTAGCCGATCGACATTCCATCGCGAAGGACCTCCCTCAACAACTATCGACGCTCCATTAACCGGGAGCTTCAGTCCTTTTGGTACGCTATTCGATTACGTGCATATATGGGTACGGCAGGGCCTTGTCATGTCATTTCTACAGTTTGTACTCCATAGAGGTCTGTAGACAGTGATATGTAGTCGTGATATTATGCTGCCTCGTCGGCGTGTATTTTGTTGTACAGTATATATGTGTGGCGGCTAAATCGGCTCACACTGTTATTCTCAGTGTTTATGTTTATATGTATGCGTTGGCCGTGAGTTCTCGGTATGATTTCTTTTATGTCGATTGTTCGGGAGACAGTATAGCACAGTTACAGATTGTGTATGGGCTTAGGATAGTCAGTGAGCAGTAAATGCAAGCATAGGAGTTCTTGGCCAGTAGTGGTCGGGCGCTTGTTACGGCCCATCAGTTTGGGTCGTGACAGTTTATTGCAACGCTTCGGGCGTTGGGCTAGGCTGTGTATTGATGCAACATGGTAAAGTGATTTCGTACGCTTCAAGGCAATTACGGAAACATGAGAAAAATTATCCAACCCATGACCTTGAATTGACTGCGTTGATTCATGCATTAAGGATGTGGAGACATTATTTGTATGGTGTCCATGTGGATATTTATTCCGATCATAAGAGCCTTCAGTATATCTTCAAGTAGAAAGAGTTGAATTTATGGCAACGACAATGGTTGGAATTGCTGAAAGACTATGATGTTGATATCCTGTATCACCCCGGAAAGGCAAATGTTGTGGCTGATGCTCTTAGTCGTAGATCTATGGGAAGTTTGTGTGATGTTCGTCCAGAGAAGAGAGAAATGTCTCGTGAGTTCCAGCAGTTAGCTAGCCTAGGAATTCAAATATTGAACTCATGTAGCATGGGAGCTACCATTCAGAATTCAGCAGTCTCGTCGCTAGTAGTGGAAGTGAAGGAGCGACAATATGAAGATCCCATGCTAATTCATTACAGAGATACACTCTCTCAGAAGGAGAAGTCATCCTTTGAGATCGCAGGAGATGGAGTTCTCCGATGCCGAGGTAGATTATGTGTTCCTGATGTGGCAGGATTACGCCACCAAATATTGAGAGAAACCCATTGCTCCTGTTATTCTGTCCACCCCGGAGCAACGAAGATGTATCATGATCTTAAATATATATATTGGAGGAATGGGATGAAGAAGGATATAGCGGAATTTGTAGCTCAATGTCTCAACTGTCAACAAGTGAAAATCGAGCACCAAAAGCCGGGCGGATTGTTGCAAGCTATAAAAATTCCAACTTGAAAGTGGGAAGTAATTAACACGGACTTCATTACAGGCTTACCCCATTCTCGACGTAAATATGATTCTCTATGGGTGATTGTGGATAGACACATGAAGTCAGCTCATTTCTTACCACTCAGAACTACATATGTGGCAGAAGATTATGCAAGGCTTTATGTTAAAGAGATAGTGCGACTTCACGGTGTTCCAGTATCTATTATCTCTGATAGGGGAACTCAGTTTATAGCTAATTTTTGGAAATCTTTCCAAGAGGGTTTGGGGGCTCATGTGAGCCTTAGCATGGAATTTCACCCACAAACTGATGGACAAGCTGAACGTACCAGTCAGACTCTCGAGGATATGCTACGGGCATACATGTTGGATTTTGAAGGTAATTGGGATGATCACTTACCACTTATTGAATTTTCTTATAACAATAGTTATCATTCTAGCATCCAAATGGCACCCTATGAGTCTTTATATAGGTGAAAGTGTAGATCCCCAATTGGGTGGTTTGAAGTAGGAGAGACTAAATTGATAGGGCTAGACTTGGTCCAGCAAGCCATAAAGAAAGTTAAGCTCATACGAGATCGGTTATTAGCAGCCCAAAGTCGTCAAAAGTCTGATGTAGATAATCGTCGAAGGGACTTATAGTTCCAAGTAAAAGATTGGGTATTCTTAAAAGTGTCGCCAATGAAGGGCGTTAGGAGATTTGGCAAGAAGGGGAAGCTTAATCCCAGTACATTGGGCCTTATGAGATTATACGCAAGGTAGGCGAAGTGGATTACAAACTAGATCTACCTCCTGATTTGGAGTCAGTTCACCCAGTTTTCCATGTCTTGATGCTTCGTAAGTGTGTTGAAGATCCTACTAGGATCGTGCCAGTAGATGATGTTCAAGTGACAGAAAAGTTGACTTATGAAGAGGTACCCATTGCCATACTAGATAGGAAAGTACGGAGGCTTAGAAACAAAGAAGTGGCCTCAGTTAAGGTTTTGTGGAGAAACAATAACCGAGAATAAATGACTTGGGAAGCAGAAGAAAATATGAAGTCCAAGTACCCGCACTTATTTCAACCCCCGGAAGAGATCCAAAATGAGACATCAAGATCATGAGGTATGTATGTTTTGCTTTTTATGCATTTGGGTTATGTGCGGCCAAACTTTATTGCTATGATGTTGTGGCCCTATGAGGCATTGTTATTATGGGCTGTTGTGATAGGATGGTAGTGCCATATTACAGGGAAAACTCTGGCGAAATTTTTATAGAATTCCCGAGCACTTAACATTCGAAGACGAATGTTCTTAAGGGGGGAGAATGTTACACCTCGAAAAATTTCTCATTGATGCACAGTGAATAGACTAACGAAGGGCACGAGGTATAAGGTATTTCAATAAGTAAGAAATAGCATTTGATGACCCTAATTGAGATTTCAAAGACATTCGAGGTAAGGGAAGAAAGTTTGCCAAGAAAGGCAAGGTATGCGCTATGTATCGGGAAGGATTTATGAGTAACAAGTTAATGATGGCTTAATGATGTCTGGGAGAAGAGTTATAGCATCCCTTAGATTGTTAATGAGGTGTTGAACAAGTGTTAAGAAGGTTCCATAAGGATTGGAGATCGAACGAAATGACGGAAACCATTTCAGGGAAGTGAAGTTATACGACCACTTATACGGTCCGTATAACTTTATACGGTCCATATAAGGGGTCTGTATGACCCCCAGCAGGAAGGTGATTTCCCTGATTGTGAACCACGGCCAATTATACGGACCGTACAATGTTATACGGACCGTATAAGTGTCCGTATAACCCCCGACGGGCTGAGTTATTCTCAAGTGTATAAATGTGATCCAACTTCATTATTTTAATTTTAACACTTCTTCACTTCTCTACAAGTCTCTAGAACATTCCATACATTTTATATACAAGAATCCAAAGGAGATCCAAGGCTCATATCATTAATCTAAGGGAATCAAGCATAAGGAAGCTCTTAGGGGGTTGCTAGAGTCAAGAAAACTTTATAGATTGAAGCAAGGGTTTTTCCTCAAGTGAAGTGTTTCCACCCAAAGTCCATTCCTACACCGTCTAAGGTAATTTTTATGGTCTTTCCATGTTGTTTAAGGTACTGAGAGGTTGAAAGACTTGGATTGTAGAAGGAGATAGAAAATGGGTCATGAATGTAAGAATAGTGGTATTTTTGAGTACTAGTTTGCAACGAGTCATGATTCTTGATATGTTGTGATTATAATTATGCTATAATTGACATTAAGAACATGGGATAGGCATTGTATATGAGTGAATTTAATAGTGTGTCATGACCATGGATATGGATGATTTGAAGTGAATTGAGAAATATGGATAAAGTAGGTGAATAAAGACTCTTGCTTATGATGTTGTGAATGTTATTATAGATGTTTGGGAGTTGATATATGATATAGAGGAAGTTGTATAAACAAAGGAGATGCTGCCTAATTTCCTCTAGCTTTAGTTTAGTATGCAAAGCTATCGATTTTCTAATGATAGTGCAAACTCTATTGAAGGTAGAAACGTGAGCATTGAAGGAGAACGTTCAAGCGATAGAATACCTAAACGAAGAGGTATGTAAGGCTAACCCTTCTTTCAATAAGGCATGGTTCCTTGTCCATATATGTATTCTTTCATGAACCTATGATGTCCTCCAAATGATTCTATCTTTAAAAAATACTAAAGCTCATGGTTCTCGTTATATTTATGGTTCTACTAAATTCCTTATACGATGAGTGATCCTCTAAGGATAGATGTAATAAAACGACGATAGTAATGATGTCAAAGATGCTTATGTGCTCTTATGTATATGTGTCTATGTATGACTATTAGGTAACAACGAGCTTATATGGTCGGGTATGGTATGTATTGCGCACGCACCACTACAGTTGGGTACGGATAACCCCGAGCCTTGATAGGTCCAGGTATGTATAATCACTGAGCCTTTCCATGGACGGGTATGTGAAACACCGATCCTTAATGGTAGGGTATGCTATGAATATAAATATGTAAATGAATATGAATATGAATACGATTATGAATACGAATGTGGCTATGAAAATGTATATGAATACAAATACGAATATGGATACGGATATGGATATATACGTGTATATGTACACAAACACATATTAGAAATGGAAGGTCCCTATGGAAGACAAGTAAGTGTTTATGACGATGGTTCTACTACCTCCCATCTTATGCTATTTCTTATGTTATCTCTTATACTTCTATAATGGTGTTGATTATGCTTTATATACTCAGTACATTCTTTGTACTGACGTCCTTTTGTTTGTGGACGCTGCATCATGCCCACAAAAAATGCAGGGAGATAGGCTTGATCCATAGCTTTATTACTCAGGGACTACATAGAGGAGCTTCATTTCATTCGGAGCTATAGCTTTTGGTATCTATTCTTTTGTGTACATACTTATGGGCACGGCGGGGTCCTATCCTGCCTATATGATATGATATACTCTCCTTAGAGGCTCCTAGACATGTGTATATGGTTAGATGTATTTGGTCTTGTCGGCCTATATTTTGGATATCATTTTGTTAGCCTCGTCGGCTTATGTGCATTGATATGGGCATAGTTGTTGATGATGATATAGATGTATTGTTGCCCAATGACATTAGTATGAATGATGGCTAGAAAGTATGATCAGCTATGTGGCTCACCTAGATGTAAATGTGAATGTACGATAAGAGGTGCCCGGGTGGGTTAGCACCGGGTACTCGTCATGGCCCTCCGGTTGGGTTGTGACAAACGGCATACCAAAATAGACTGCAGCTCCGGATCAAATGGAGCGCACTGACCACTGCTGGATATAGAGGTCCTTCGGAGCTGGACCACCTGTCTGTCTACCTGAACCTGCGGGCGTAAACGCAGCCCCCTGAACAATAGGGGAGTCAGTACGAATAATGTACTAAGTATGTAAGGCAAAAGAGTAATATAGGTATAAGCATAAGAATCATGAACGGAATCTGGAACTCAAAGCTAACTGACTGTCTGCATAGATTTGTATGAACAAGTATCTGTATAACTGACAATGCCTCTGTGGGCGCATAATCTGCATGCTCTCAATGATAATCATGCTCATGTATATAAATATAGGTCATAGTGTTGAGGAACGTTTAGCTCGATCCATATTCCATATAATAGTGCCGAGGAACGTACCACCCGATCTATACATCATATAATAATGCCGAGGAACGTACGACCCGATCCATATATCATATAATAACGCCGAGGAACATGCGGCCCGATCCATATATCATCATCAAGGTGCACCAGCTGATCAAATGGTAATGCATATATAACGCCTACCCATTTTCCCATACCCCATGTACATATAATATATGCGTATAAAATGCGTTCTAGTCATGGGTCAATATGCATATGTATATGAATGCCATGCATAACTGAAATGTATGCATAGAACTCTCGGAGTGACATAAGGTCATATTACCTCTAATGGACTACTTTTGCGCTAACATCATCAACATAAGTAATCTCAAGACCCATGAACAGAAGGAACAATCATATGGGGTATAGGAACATCAAAGACTGACATACTCCTAGTGCTTCTTAGAGTAGAGTAATATGGAAGCTCATTTATTCACTTGTTGGCTCATAACGTAGGACCATGCCAAAATGAAGAAGGAATAGCTTTAATATACCTTAACGTCTCCTTAACCGTATAGCGTTCTTCTTCCACGTTCACAAGATCTACATTTAAAAAGGATCATACTAAGGTTAAGTATTAAAGACACTCTTAAGTTCAAACTAGAATAATTCATGAGCTAGAGAAAACTGGGCAGCATTTCCTTTGTTTTATTGACTTCCTCCATATAATAGACAACTCCCAAATATCAATAGCTGCATCCATAATATCATAATCAAGAGGCTTCTTCAAGTTAATTAGTGTCCAATCCTCAAAACTCCTTGTTAAGGTCAGCCCTAACAATAGCTACAACACAACACCATATTCGCTTACATACAATACTTCCTCGACATCATTAGTACCCCCCCCCCCGGACGAGATTATACTCATAGCATACTAAGAATCATGACTTAAGTTAATTTACTACTCAAAAATATCATTAAATCCATATTTGTGCTTCATCTTCTACTATCTTCCCTTATTCAAGTTATCCAACAACCAAGCATTCTTAAAAACATGAAATAGACATGGAAACTAATCTTTTATATCATAGCAATGAGCTTTGGATCAAGTTACCAACTTGTATGAAAACCCTAGCTTCGATACCAAAGAAATTCTTGAAGTCTACCAACCCTAGTGAGTCTTCCAACACATGGATATCTTGATTCTTGCCTCTTGATCTTTGATTTCTCTTGGGTTTGGTCCAATATATGTACGAGAAGGTTCTAGAGCTTTTAAGACTTGCGGAAATGTTGGAAATGAGAAAATAGAACAAGGGTCATCTATTTATACAAAAAAAAGTAAAAGCCGTCCCGACCAAGTTATATGGTCCGTATAAATGGACTGTATAATCCCACCATGAAAACACCCTTCTCTGCCATGGTTATTCGGATCATTTATACGAGCCGTATAACTTATACGGTTTGTATAAGTGGTCGTACAACCCGCTGTTTTTTGAAAACTTCTCTCGTCGATTCGTTTAACCTCCAATCCTTATGGAAACATTAACACTTATAAAACACTTCATTAACCATCTAAGGGACCTCATATCTCTTCCTCAAGGTGATGCTAGGTATTGCATAGCTCAAATGATATGAAATTTCCCAAAACATGGCTCAACCTTAACTTTCTCCGACGACCTACTTCCTTAGCCTTAAATGCCCTTGGAATCTTAATTAGAATCATCAAACATCCTTCTTCACTTTACAAGGGCTTCATGTCCACTTTAGCTTTACATTGGCATTTTCATAATGCGAACGACACGAAATTTCAAGGTGTAACATAAGGGTTTCACAAGGCTATTAAACAAAGAACTGCCCCGTCGGCCGCTTTTGCGGTCACCCGACCGCTTTTGTGGTCACCAGGCACCAGAAATCTTCTGGTGTCTTCCAAACTTGGAATCGACACTCGGAACCATCCCGCAACCCACCGGACACAAACTAAATATGTAGATATACATAAAAAAGCACTACGAACGCACTCATGGCCTCGGAATTCTCATTGGAGGTCTCGTTGACTAAGTCTACCCCTAATACCTCAAAACTTACATTCCACTTTAAGTCTCAAAATGCACCCGAGTGCATTGGGAACCGAACTGAATATACACACAAGTTCTAAATGAACATCCGGACCTCTCAGAATTGACGAATTTTCGATAAAGTTCTGTTTACCAGAAAGTCAATTTTGAGTCAACTCTTTCTACTTTAAGCCCAAATTTCCCACAAACTCACTAAATCACGTCCAATGACCTCGGGAAGCGTGTTAATGATCTGCTCTGGTCAAATGTGAGCTAATCAAGCTCGGAAAAGGATCAAGAGCATCAAAAAATCAATAATGACCAAACGGGTCGTTACATCAGATACCAATTAAACCATCGCTCGTCCTCGAGCGACAATGAAGAGAATGAGGGAAAGATGCTTGAGTCCGCAACAATATGATATCTAGAACGCATATCAGACTTCTCCTTATAGGATAGATTCTCATCGAACAAAACTGAATCCTAACAAATGATATATGAACCATCAGAACGGTACTTCATCAATATAGAAACATCGAAGACCGGATGAACACTAGACCGGCCTGGTGAAAACCTAACTCACAAAACACAAGATCAATACAACGGTTAGTCTCAAACAGGACAATACACCTCAGTCTCACTTGCCCTTCTTCTCACATCGCATGACACCCTTGTTAGATGTAACATTCTGAAAAACCTGATCGCTCACTTTACCAGTCGCAACTCTCTAAACTTAGCTCAAGCTCCAATTCTCATATCTCCGTATTCGAATTTCCCTCGCAACTGATCCTCGAATAAATGAATTGCTTTTGCTCGAATCCTCTGATTTGATAAAATCGCAACTCAGAACGTGATCAGCAGGCCCCTCAAACACTTTCCCAAACCAACGCAATCTTTTGAAACATGGCCACAAACCATAGCCCATTCTGAGCCGGGAAGATATTCTGATTCCGTTAACCTTTCTTTCGCACTTGCTAAAGCCGTTTTTTGCCCTAATTTCTTAGAAACACATGAACATACACATTACAAACCTGAAACCATGACTTACTCTCACCAGAAAGAATTCTTGATCGATCTGAAATCTCTTACGCAATTCCATCAAAGCTGATCTTATTAACAGCCAACTTGGCTAGTTCCAAGTCTTGTTAAACCTTCAAATCAAAATACAGGAACCATACCACTGAATATCTCGCCTAGCAAAGTCTGTCGAAACCTAACTAATTACTATAATGACCTCTCGCACAATAGTTCCTCCTCAAATCTGTACTAAGCTCATTGTAAACCATTATTTTATCCAAGTAACGGCTCTCAGAAAATATCATCAATTCTACTAGAAAACCTTGACGAAGCTCGGTAAATCTGTCATACCTCAAATATGAGCCGAAAAACATCAAATCCTTAAATATCTTCCTGGAAATATAAACATAGCCCATAAGCTTAACTCTAACAATGTTGACCCTGAATGAATGCATAACTTTCAAATACCGCCAATAGTCATTTGAACTGACTCTGATTTTCTGAAACCAATCGCAGTCCTATCGCACATCTGTGGCGGCTAATTCTAATTTTTTCTCACGCATAACAAATCATGTCTATTACCCTCGACTCCATAAGTTGAGAGCTATATAAGTTATCAACTTAGTACCGAAAAGCTATACCTTACGATTCCAATCTTCATGTTTCTCAACCCTTACCGGATACGCAAATCTGATAATACCCCGACTCTTCAACGAAAACCTGTAGCCTTATTTATAATCATTTAACCATCGAACACCTCATTGTATCACCTCGGTATGTCCATAAATTTTTTGAAAGTATCCAATCTTACAACTGCCGCTCTAAATCTCACGCAACTACTCCCAAGTCTTTAATAACCAAAAGCGCTTACCCAAACTGTCCAGTCAATATTACTTGCAACATAATATATTACCACGAGTACGGTCCCATCTGGAGAATATAACTTTAGCCCTCACATAATAGGGATTTCCACAATTTATTTCTCTTAAGCCATACTACTCATCCACTGAAGAGTGTGACGAAGTTACCTAACTGTGCCCTACACAAGCCACTTCCATAAGCATTAACGTGTTGGTTACCTGAAACTTGTTTCCCACTAAGCGCTGATCACAAATCCTCACGAGACCTCATCATATCGCTTGCTCCATTTCTGTAGATACCCTTCTCTAAGCGTACTTAACAATCATACTCATCTAAAACGTGTAGGACAACATCACCACCATCTATATTGACCCAATAGTCCAGAAAATGTACCTTATTCTTACTGATTCTAGATCAAATATGCCTTTTCTTAAATTTTTAATTCCTTAATTTCCATTAGATTACAATCACTGCCACCGTCTAATCATCACCCGAACCTATCCAATAGCCTATCACATAATCTCAAGTCTCGCATACCAGTTGTCCATCCTGGAGATAATAGTAGGCCACACACTATATATATTATAGTTTTCTTAACTCACTCAAATCCAAACTGAACATTCTCTAAATCCAGCGAATCATATAAGAGTCTTACTAATATCCTCATGTATTCCACTGAATCGTCCTTTCTTGAATTGTCTTACTCAATCTCCGAAATGTTATCCTGAACTTAACTCAGTTAACCCATCATTGATCTATCATTTCAAGCATCCTTGTTTACTAACCCCTTACTCAAAATCCTTAACGTTGCTAGCCCTCGAAGAATCACCTATTACCTCATTTATCAAATCTGAACACCTCTAACCACTCGCACGACTATTCCTTTTATTCAATCACATAAGTCGAGTAATAACACCACTAGTTGCAGGATCTAGTCAAATTTACACAATGAATACAAGGCCCCTATCCTTAGTCCCACATTAGGGGCAACACCTGATAAACCCTCCTGAGTACTAAATTTTTAAGCTGGCCTAACACGGATAATCGTTCCATTAGTCAATCACTGGCCCTATTAGCTCACGACACAATTGAAAATTTCAACTCATCCTTAAAATCTCAAGCCTACTCTACATTGAACAATCGCAACCAAGCTCTTATATCACTAATTCTTGTTTCAATGATTTCCTTTCTGCCCTTAACCTCGAAGACACCAATCAACCTCATCTGTCACACCTTTTACTGAAGGTTATAATATAATGCCCCCGCAATCCAAACATGACTCAAGTACCCATACTACCTCACCTCAAGTCTTACGAACCTTGATCCCCTAAACCAGATAGCAAGATGCCTCACTGTAATCCTTCAGTTTTCATATTTCATTTCACATCACTTTTATCATTATTAACCAACAAACACTCAAACCCACTCGATCCCCTAAATTAATCATCCGTCTAAGCCAAACAAACCTCCAACAATATCAATATTTCCCCTCAAATCTAAGTGAAACAACTAGTAACTCCTCAAGTCATTAACTCTTCGCATTCACCCATAATTGAAGTCATTTCCATTAGTCGATTACTAGCTCCTTAGAAGCCTACAACTCAGTCAAATTTACTCATGAAACGATGTGCCCATAGCATTCACTTAATAACAGAGTAGTCTATTAACATCTATGAGTTAATAACAAGAATGACTACTTAGCACCATATGCCAGAGATATCGCGTGAACCAGCAAGTACAGTCGCTACCAAAACCTGCCTAATTATTCCCACGAAATTCAATCCTCCATAGTAACTATAGTCAGACGAGCACTCTTATCAGTACCATTCTGTCACGCCAAAACCTTCTTACCCTTCTACAACCGAATACAAAATATGCCCTCGTACATCCAACAACCCTATGCTAACAAATACGGAATATACCAATTTTTCCTTTCCTAAACCGATCATAACATCGAGCAAACCACTATCAATGCACTTTGTCACTTTCGAGCACCCAACATTGAAGCATGGAGATCATGTAACCCTCTGAACTATCTTTCCTATTTCACACGAACCCCCATAATAAACGAGTCTTATCACGACTCCACACGACAATTGAGTCTAATCGCGACTCCACACAATCAAATCCTTGGGCCATAACTAGAGACTGAACTTGATCACGTGTCTGGATCAGAATAACACATCTCTGTCACGCCTCAAAACCCACCCTAGACGTGACTGACATCCGATGTTATGAACAACATCGGAAGAACCTAAACAATACAATAATAACACTTGAACCCGCCAGGTTCAACATTCGCCTCCAACAGTTTATAACATAAAGGTAAAAAAATCATACGTATATGAATTAAATCAGCGAAAGTCTTTAGTAATCAATACTTGTCAAACATAACAACATGCCTGAGAGTTAATCAATAACTCAACAACTACCAACAAGAATGTACACTATGGAGCTTCTAAGATAAAGAAATAATAGTTTGACTCATTGGGACGCAGCCCAAAAAATAATAATGAATGAACGAACAAATAGGGTGTCCCACGAATGAACGTGTGGGCTCATCAAATCAGCAATAACAGCAAGTCCTTCCTAAGCGCATGAAGTATCAAGAACCTACTCTTCTTCGTTACCTAACATACCATAAAAAACAACAATGGTATGCCTGAGTACTAGTACTCAGTGAGTGCCTCGGGGACAACAAGTAATAAGAAAATAAATTATAATAATACATAAAGAAATCAGTCCTAAAAAGATAGTATAAAAATAGTTATTCCACTTTGTGATTCTTAATATCATTTGTTAAATAGTTTACAAGCCATTTTAAAATCCCAGTTTCCATTATGCTTTAAATCAATCAGGCATAAATACCAGTTCCATAATAAAGATGGATATCACAATCGCCCATATAGGCCCAACTCAATATCAACAACACTGCGTAATACACCAGAATATGGATTCACGGTGGCTATTCTTCCTCCCGAATAGCAAGTCCATTAATACACCCCAGGTAGCGAACACGGAAGTGGCCACTCTTCCCCCGAATGACAAGGCAATTAATACACTAGGATCCATAGTGGCTACTCTGACTCCCGAATAGCAAGGTAAGCACAACAACAAAGTCCATGGCATAGAAGCCGATTCACAATTTGTCTCAAAGTAGTCACCAATAACATTAAAGTTCATTGTGACAATACGAAATCCATACTTTCATAGATAATTTTGAAAACGTTTCCACTTCTTTAAACAAGAATCCATCGTCATAGTTTCTCATGAAAACCTTATTACCAAACATTAACCCTTATTATTGATCATCTCTTATAAAGGAAAAATAGTTGGGATCACATATACATGTATAGGGTATAGTACAATTAAGGTCTAATGTGCGCTTGCCCCCTCACACACACCAGCCATGATAAAAACATGAATTAGGGTTCAAAAGTTGAGAAGTTCACCTTTCTATTCAATAAAGAACTTTTGAAAAGAAGTCATGCATTTCAAAATAAGATTTTCAAAAGAGACATACATCCAAAACCAGTTTGCAAAAAAGAGATATATAAATTACCTTTATATTCAAAAAGGATTTTATTTTTAAAGAGACATACCTTAATACGTTAAACAAAGTTTAACAATTCACTTTCCTAATAAAGGACACCCAAACCTTAGCTTGAATCACTTTGGGAAGAATTATGCTGCAAGCCTTAGGTTTTTGTCACAAGAATCATGTTAAGAATCATGGGTTTAATATTAGAATGGATTAGTAATGTTAAGGGTGTTCTTACCTTTGATTTGAAGACTTGGAGGAATGATTTTCGTCCTTAGGGTTTGGGAGGATGAAAACAAATGGGAACAAGATAAGACCATACCCATTTTAAACCCAATTTTCTGCCAGAAACGGTGAAAGTACGGCCACAAAGTATGTCCCGTACTTTGGCTGCAAAACCAGTGCGGAACAGAAGAAGTACATCCTAAAAGGACGTCCCGCACTTTCTAGGCGTACTTTGGGCGAAATCTCCAGCTTTTACTCCCTTCAGTAAAACGGATATTACATTTTGTACATAACTTTGCTTGGGCTAGGTGACCTACCATTGGAAAACTATTTCAAAGATCTACAACTTTCATCAAGTAAGTTTTTCCAAATTCGCAACAAATTTTCATAAAAATCGCCCATAAGACAGACCTACCAAAATTTAGGCCAATTTAAGAGCCCTTAAGAACTTCAATTGTTGGTTTGACTTCAAAATGATCATCTTCCACCAGAATTCATCAAGAATGGATTCATATAGATATAATATCATCTTAACACTAGATTTTTACATATTCACACCTAGTTCAAGTTTATGGGGTGTTACAATCTCGTATCATACCACAACACGTCATAGATCAACCATTCATATAAAAATTTAAGGATGAATTTCAATTTTCGAGGAGATTAAGATAAGACAGTTCAGATACCAATTTGAACGAAGTCGCACGAGAGAATGAAGGAATTGGAACTTTTCTAAATGTCTTATAGCCTCTCACAAATAGATACGGAGTTCATCATACCGATCCACGAGACTCTACTAGACACTCTCTTGTATTATAGACCTGGTAGCCTAGGGCTCTGATACCAACTTATCACGACCCATTTTCACTAAGTCGTGTGGGAACCTACCTTTCCCACCTCGGTAGGCGAACCCTTACTCCAACATTCAAAATTCATAGATAAAGCGTAAGAAAGTAAAATATAATGTAAGTCACATAATAATAATATAAAGAAGTGCGAAAGTAATGAGAAACCAACCCCAGCACCTGGTTTGGTCATACAAGAGCCCTACTAAACTATAAGTCTGAATAATACATAAAAGTCTCAATTGATGTCTTGAAATAGGAAGTAAGACATAAGCAATAAAGAGGAGTCTTCGGGCAACGGATGTCATCATGCTCACCCCGAATGGACTTGACAAAGAAACTCGAAAATCAACTGCGAAAAGATGAAGTGAAACCTGGCAAGTACTCTGCATCCATAAAAGAATGCAACAAGTGTAGGTCAGTACAAACAATAAGTACTAGTAGGTATCATAGGCCGACTAAGACTAGCTAACGTATATGAAGACAATAAAGTAAAAATAACATGTAAATAGTAAAGTACAAGTATCCATAATACCAATGATAACCTATGTTATAGCATCTAAGCCCAAATGTTCCAAGCTTTAGAATAATCACCCAAGACCAAACTATGACTACAGTATCTCGTCCCCATTTAGTCACATACAATGATCCCAACACAACCCATATAAAATCCAACAATAATCCAAATCACGCTCAGCGCATAAGAGAGACAACAAAATTCAATAGAAATATATGCCAAGTCTCAGTATATCTGTCATGACCCCGCTAGAGGCCATGACGGGTACCCAATACTAGCTTACCGAGCACCTCTAGTCTAACATTCCATTTTCACTGCCAAGTGGGCCATATGGACAATTTATGCATCTTTTACTCAATATCGTCATCAATGGCAACATTCGTAAGTTTATGTCAACAAGCCTTACCAAAATATTATACAACAACAAGGACAGACCAAGTTACGAAACATCTATCCACCTACATATGTCTACGAGCCTCTAAATAAGATATATGAATCCACGAGGACGGGGCAGGATTCCACCACGCCTAAATATATATATACACAAGAGTAGTACCAATAGGCTGTAGCTCCGGAACAACTGGAGCTCTTCCAAGGTGTCGCTGATGGAGCTCCTAGAGATCCGGTGCATCTACATGTCTGCCTGCGGGCATGAACGCAGCATTCACAAGAAAGGACGTCAGTACGAACAGAGTACCGAATATGTAAGGCATGTATGATAACACAATAAGGAAGTATAGAAGACATAAGAAGAAAATATAACTGTAACTGCTTGCCTTTTAAGGTGGAATCATTCACGCTCACCTTTACCTTTTAAACATACTACACATACATACATAAACTGTCTGAATCAAATAAGATCATTAGCCCGCATCCGGGGTAATCATCTCACGCCGCCCACTAGTGGTGCTGCCTGTGCCATATAGACACAGTGTATAAGCCGCCCACGCCCGCGCGCTGCCCGGCTATCTAGGCACGGTGTAATCATCATCATATAATTATCATGAAGCATGCATAGGAGCTCAAATAAAAACTGTAACTCTATCGGAGTGATGTAAGGTCGGTAACCTCTGATTGTATTATGGAACATCATGATCATCATGTCTCACCTTGAAGGAACTAGCATTATGAGGTGAGACTATTAATGAAGAATAACATCAAGGAAAAACATAGAATAAGATCATAAATCTCATAAAGCGTCAATTCATACACTTTGGAATCTTTAGAAATAGAGTAATCATCAATGAATAAAATTGAGAAAATCAAGAAATAGCTTAACGTTCTCATATTCACATTGAAATCATAAGCTTGGGACCTTTAAACATGAAATCGTCATCGTCATCATAATCATCATAGAAAATATCTCATCTTTTGTATCATAAGGAACTTCGTAGGAATCATGCACGTCTAACTTTCAGAGGTAAGAAGGGGATGGAAACATATGTGGAATCATAACATAGGAATCATGCCTTTGAAAGAAAAGGACGAGCCTTAACATACCTGTTCAACTTCCAACTACCTACGCTCATCCGTCCGAGCTCGTAAGTCTACATTTAAGAGGATTCAAAATATCGTTAGAGTCATTGTTGTATACTTGTGCTAAGTTTTCAAATCAAACTATTTTATATCCTGCCGAAAAGTGGACAGCATCTCCCCTGTTTATATGCCTAATCCGAAATCTCAATTCAGTAACCAACAACAACAACAACAATACCAATATCAACCATAATATTCTCAATACCAAAATACTTCATAAACACCCCATATGGTGCTTATCTCATATTTCCACTAACAAAATTATTTTATAACTATTTAACAGCTCTATCTGAGTAAAGAAAACAAGATTAATATCAATAGGGAGAGATTCATACCTTGTTCTTACTAAAACAACAATATCTTTAGTGTTCGCCTAGAATCCAAAGCAAAATCCACCGGAAAACGATACTACAATCACAACTGCGCGCTATCCGAACCTAAACTAACACTCTGCCACTTGAAACTCACTTAATTTTATGATATCCTCACCCCCTTATCTATTTTTTGAGTTTTTTGGGAAATAATTGATGAAAAAAAGGGGTTTTACCCTTTATATAGGGGGTCAAAGTCGGTGGAACCGACTTAATAATTGGCCTTCGCGAACGCGATGGTCTGGAATTTTCATGGCCATCGCGAACGCGAGGCTCTATCGTGAACGCGTAGGGCAATTTCTGCCAGTTCGTCCAAATTTTCATTTTCGCCCGATCTACCTCCAATCCTTATGATACCTCTCATACATGGTCTTAAACCCTTATGACCATAAGATAAGCATATATAATCTCGTATATCCTCAACAATAACCCCATGTTCATAATTGGACGACTAACGCTTAGCAACTCTTAACGTACCAAACTGCGAGGTGTAACAATATCAACTCTGAATCTATCAATCACAACCATATCATGCATCTAAACCCAATTGTGCAAAGTCTCAGAGATTTCAATCACAAGTCCATATCACAATCAACCAAGAGAGATGAAAAAATGCAATGCAATATTCATATGATATGTATGCAACGTCTATACTCGTACACATGTACTCCGATGACGGAACATCACGTCTCGACAGCACAACCCATAGGGGACCCGCGAAGTCCATGTACCAGTCACTCCGCACGCCGCCTAGAGGTGACTCAATATCCAACATGTCTCAAAAGATAAGCGTTTCCTATAGCAGTCACTCCGCACACAGCCCAGAGATGACTCAATATCCAATATGTCTCGGAAGAATATTGGTCACTCGGCACACAGCCCAGAGATGACTCGTATCAATATGTCTCAATGCATCTGTCTTTCCTTCTCATTTCCCATCATCCCTACCATATCAAGGCAATATCAATATATATCATGTAAATGAGTATGATTACAATGCAAGTGTAATATCAATAAACCAAATCAATCCCAACAGTACCACACACGGGCACACAAGTAATATCATCAATAAGGCTACACAATAAGCCACCACAGATTCACTATCCTCATCTCAATAGCAACAAAGTAAGGTATCACAATATCATAATCAGGATATATAATTAATCACCACTATCCAATTTCTCAATATGGTGACCAGCCAACAAGTACATAGAACAAATAGGACAACAACGCAATGGGGTGGCTAGCCCCCAAATCCTACAACAAGGCCTAACCTAAGGCAATATCCATCCCAAACTTCATACCTAAAGGCTTACATTCGTTCTCCGATAATATTATCTAAACATACACTTCGCTAATCGAAGTCTCAAATGTAACCTACCTGGATGGCCAAAAAGCAATCTCGAAGTGTCAATCGTGAGCCTTGCCCTTTAGTAGAGCCTCAAAGCAATGAAAGTCTCACCATATCTGAATATGAAATTAGAATTAAGAAGAAAAAAATCCAAATAACCATATTCCTAATCAAGTCCCAAACCCTAACTCATGGAATGGGAAAAATGAGGAAATTCAAAGGTCAATTATAAAATTCGTATTCTAGGTGATCAATTCCCATCATCAATTAGCCAATTTAACTCATAGATTAGAGAAATTCGGATTCTAGAAGAGACCCCCAATTTTGGGTATAAACCCTAACTTTAAATCTCACAAATTGGTCAGTAATAGTGAAGGAATCATGTTTATATATCTACTACTCATCAATTCCATACTTAATCAAGGTTAATCCACCAACAAATCAAGGTTTTAAAATAAAAAATTCATTAGAGGAAGAAACCCAAAAACCCTCTTTAATCTTCAAGTTAACCACCAATAATGGAAGGTATAAGCTTATCAACAGTGAATTCATCAATTTCCTATGGTTAGACTAACCAATTTCATCATCAATTTCCCATTTGGAAGGCTAAAATCTTGTTACACCTTGGGAAATTTCGCGTTGTTGGCATTATAAGTAAACTAATGTAAGCCCAAAGTTGATAGGAATCCCTTACCAGGTTAAGGAAGATATCTAAAATTTTTAAGTATGTACCTTAAGGCTTCAGAGTTAAAGGAATTGGCAGAAGCAAGTTCGTGAAGGCTAGAATTAGTGTTATATTTTTGGAAGGTTTTGCATCATTTGTGTTATAAATTTTTTAGCGCTAGCTTGAGAGGGACTTATAGGGCTCCTTCGATGGTTAATTAAGTCTTACATAAGTTTCAAGAAGGTATCATAAGGATTGGAGGTCAAACGAATCGAAAAGAATGCATTTCGCGAAAATTTGTGTTTGTGGGCAGTTTGCGATCGCATACTGAGTTTTTTGTGCAGCATATGGGTGGTAAAATCCCAATTTTAGGGGACCTTACTATCCATAACCTCCCCATATTATGGAGGGAGTATGTGGCCGCAAGTCCCCACTTGCTGGGCCGCATCTCCCCCGCAACACGGGGCGGTGGGGCGGTTTTGAGCCTTTTTAAAACTGCAAAAGATCCCATTTTCATATCCACTTTCCACACTTATCTCCCCATATTATTAGAGTGTTCTTGGAGGTTCTCCACCATTCCAAAACAATCTATTTGAGGATCAAACTCCAAAACCCTATGCTAACTCATAGAAGATGATTGTTCTTGCTTCTATTTGAAATTGTGGTGAATTTGGTATTCGGAGAAGTTGAGTGAGGTGAAGTTCTTCTAGTAAAAGGTATGTTCTTCATCTTATGTCTTATGATTAAGTTGACTTAAAGGTTTAACAATTCTTGAAGAGGAAAGGAATCCTAGTAGAAAGGTTACAAGGTATCAAGTTGAAGTGGATGACTATGGGTTGATTTTAAAGGGGGATTTTGGATTGATTTAAGTTTAATTTGAATTAAATCTCTTGATTATGGTATTTTTGGGGTTTTTATTACTGTTTGGGAGTTGTTTTGAAATTTTATGAAAGTAATGAAATAGGGGAAATGCAGCCCAATTTTCATTAGCCACCAATTACTCTAGTTTGATCTCATGAGAGTTTTCAAGGCTTAAATATTGTATGAATTATCTTGAATGTAGATTTATAGGATTGGGAGGATAAGATTTAAGTATTTAAGGCGACGATAAGGTATGTTAAGGCTAACCCTTTCCTTCTTATGGCATTATCACCTAGACACTAATACATGTTTGTGCAAATGTCCCTCATAATGACTCCATTTCTAGAAATACTAAAAAGCTTATGGTTCATGATGTTCGTACGATATTATTGATCTTTGTTTCATGGTTATCGATCTTGTTCATTGTTGTTGATCTCACCTTATGATTATTGTTCCTTCAAGGTAAGATATAGCGATTATGATGATTCCACAATGGTAATCGGAGGTTCACCGACCTTATGTAACTCCGATAGAGTTGTAATTTCTTTTTACTCTCATGTATGCTTTATGTATATGTAGCTATTTTCTCACACTGAGCCGCGCTATAGTTGGCCGGGTACGACACCTATTGTGAACACCACTGCAGTGGGTACGTTATGATGTTATCCTGAATACGGGATAATAATGATATGATGATAACACCGAGCCTGTATGGCCAGTGACGGTACTATACATGTAAGTATGAAAATGTTTTTTTAAAAGAAGCTAAGCATGCATGACATCCACCTTAAGAGGCATTCAGATGTACAGGTTATTTCTCTTATTTCATATTTTTGTTTCATATCTTTATTATGTTGTTATTCATGCTTTACATACTCAATACATTACTCATACTGATGTCCTTTTGTTGTGGACGCTGCGTTTATGCCCGCAGGTAGACAGGGAGACGGACCAGACCCCTAGGTTGCTTCATTAGTGATTGTGCAGGAGCGCTTCGCTTGTTTCGGAGCTACAGTTCAGCTGGTACTATTCTTTTGTGTATATATGGGCATGGCAAGGTCCTGTCCCGTCCTTATGATGTTATGCACTCCATATAGAGGCTCATAGACAGATGTATATAGTTAGATATTCTGTGAACTCTTCGGTTCATATCTTGTATATCATTTTTTTGGCAGCCTTGTCAGCTAGTATATATGGACAAAGTTTGATGGCGAATATATATAGATGTGCATATATCTCTTAGACTTATGTCCCTTATAGACTATCATATTTATAAGTTAGTTTTGGGTGGCCCACAAAGATATGATTATGAAATATAAGTCATAAGGTACTCGGTAGGTTAGCTCCGAGTGCCCGTCATGGCCCTCCGGTTGGGTCATGACAATAGTGGTGTCAGAGCAATTTGCCCTAGGGTTTGTCTACGAGCCGTGTCCAGTAGAGTCTTGTTTATGGGTGTGAAGCACGCCACACTTTTAAACAGGAGGCTGCAGGGCATTTAGGAATGATTGACCTTTCTTTCTCATCTTAGATCGCGCGATAGAGCCATGTTATAAGGATTCTCCTTTTCTGACAATATGCTATGATTTCAGCGATGCCTGTTAAGAGAAAAGCTAAAATGGCCTAGAAGGGAAAGTCAGTGGCAGGTAGGAGGATTGGAAGGGTACCGCTTACAGATGTAGAGGAGGGAGAGTTCCCAAAAGAGGTTCCATCTCGATCCTCTTAAAATCCGCCCGCTTCAGAGGAGCATAGAGGAGCTCCTGCTCCAGTACCCCCAGTCCCTCCACCGGATGCCTCAGGCCAGGTGATGAGAGAGGCTATTCAGTTGTTGACCCAATTAGTAGCCGTTCAGGCCCAGTGACAAGGTACGGGGCATGGTGATAGTGTTTTTAGTGCCAGAGTTGGTGATTTCATCAATTTAGACCCTCTATAATTCTTTGGGTCGAAACCGGATAAGGATCCGCAGAATTTTATAGATGTGATATTGAGGACATTGCGGGTGATGCATGCTTCATATATTGAGTCAGTTGAGTTGGCCTCTTACAGATTACGAGATGTGGCTGTTCATTGGTATAATACTTAGGTGTCTTCTAGAGGGGTTAATGCACCTCAACCAGTGTGGTAAGAGTTTGTAAATGATTTCCTTCGACATTATTTGCAACCAAAGATTCGATGGGCCAGAGCTGATAGATTCTTAAACCTTAGATAGGGGAACATGAGTGCTCGAGAGTATAGCCTTCATTTTAATTCACTCGCTAGGTATGCTCCAGCTATGGTAGCTGATATGGGAGATCGTGTTTACCGATTTGTGAGTGGATTGGGACCACATTTGATTGATGATTTTTTGACGGCCTCAATTCAACTAGGCATGGATATTTCCGTCATTCAGGCCCACACTCAGAATCTTAAGGAGCATCAGCAGCAACTGAGGGTCGAGCGTATGTGATAGGGGTTATAGTAAAAGAGCTAGAGCTTCTGGTGTTGTTAGTGAGTTCATAGGGGGTCAGACGCAGCAGTATTCTAGGTACTCAGGCCATTTAGCTGCTAGTGCACCTCCACGATTTACAGGTCAAAGATTTGATCGCCCTATTTATTCAGGACCAGGTCAGATTTCTAGAGCCTCGGGTTCTCAGTATAGGGGTGACTCAGGCCAGATGAGGCCACCTTTACCATGATGTACTCAGTGTGGTAAGCTACATACTGGACAGTGCCGCTTGGGTTTGGATGCTTGTTATGCCTGCGGTTAGCCAGGCCATATTATGCGTGACTGTCCATCGAGGTGGTAGAGGTATAGTTCAGCCCACAGGATCAGCAGCTGGTTCGTCATCATCTATACATCCTTTAGGGCAGAGCACACAAACATCAGTAGGTCGTGGTAGAGGTAAAGGAGGAGCGTCCAGTTCAAGTGGTCCTCATAACCGTATTTATGCACTGGCCGAATGATAGGATCTTGAGTTTTCACCTAATGTTATTACAGGTATATTATCAGTATCTTCTCATGAGGTGTATGCATTGATTGATCCAGGTTCTACATTATCGTATGTTACTGACATTGCTGGTCAGTTTAGGGCTGAAACCTGAGTCAATTAAGCCTTTCGAAGTGTCTACACCTGTTGGTGACCCAGTAATAGCTGGACGGGTATATAGAAATTGTGTGGTTATAGTCTGTGATCATCATACTATGGCAGATCTAATTGAATTAGATATGATAGACTTTGATATAATTATGGGTATGGATTGGTTGGCTTCTTGTTATGCTAATGTTGATTGTAAAATGAAGATGGTTCAATTTCAGTTTCCAAGAGAACCAGTTCTAGAGTGGAAGGCTAATACAGCATATCCAAGAGGTAGGTTTATTTCCTATCTAAAGGCAAAGAAGATGATTGCTAAGGGTTGTACTTACCATTTAGTCCGGGTTCAGGATACCGAAGCAAAGCCGCTGACTCTTCAGTCTATTCCAGTAGTTAATGAGTTTCTGGATGTATTCCCAGATGAGCTCCCAGGCCTTCTACCAGAACGGGAGATTGATTTTGCCATTTATGTACTACCGGACACTAAGCTAATATCCATTCCTCCTTATATAATGGCACCTACTGAATTGAGAGAGTTGAAGGAGCAACTAAAGGATTTTCTTGAGAAAAGCTTTATCAGGCCTAGTTCGTAGTCGTGGGGAGCACCAGTGTTGTTTGTGAGGAAGAAAAACGGCTCCTTGCGAATATGTATCGACTATAGGGAGCTGAATAAGGTTATAACAAAGAATAAATATCCACTTCCAAGAATTGATGATTTATTTGATCAGTTGCAGGATGCAAAATGGTTCTCGAAGATAGATTTAAGATCTGGGTATCACCAGGTGAGAGTTATAGAGAAAGACATTCTGAAAATGGCCTTCAGAACCAGAAATGGTCATTTCGAGTTTCGGATAATGTCGTTCGGGTAACTAATGCACCGACGGTATTTATGAATTTTATAAACAGTGTATTTAGGCCTTTCCTAGATTTGTTTATGATCGTGTTCATTAGTGATGTTCTGGTATACTCTCGATCTGAGGCAGAGAATGCAGATCATTTACATATTGTCCTAGGAGTTCTTGAGGCTCAAAAATTGTATGCGAAATTTTCTAAATGTGAGTTCTGGTTGAATTTTGTATCTTTTCTAGGGTACATCATTTCAGCTGATGGTATTCGGGTGGATACCCAGAAGATTAAAGTTGTGAAGACTTTCCCGAGACCTACAACACCTACATAAGTTCGTAGTTTTCTAGGCTTGGTAGGTTATTACAGAAGATTTGTAGAGGGGTTTTCTTCCATTTCTGCACCACTGACGAAGCTGACTCAAAAATTGGCTAAATTTCAATGGACGGATGCTTATGAGCGCAATTTCCAGGAGTTGAAGAACAAATTGACTTCGACCCCGGTTCTGACACTTCCAAAAGGACCGGAAGGCTATGTTATCTATTGTGATGCTTCAGGTGTTGGACTAGATTGTGTGCTGATGCAGCATAACAAGGTTATAACTTATGCTTCAAGGCAGTTACAAAAACACAAGAAAAACTACTCGACCCATGATCTAGAATTGGCTGCGGTGATTCATGCATTGAAGATGTGGAGGCACTATTTGTATGGCATCCATGTTGACATCTATACAGACCATAAAAGTCTCCAGTACATTTTTCAAGCGAAAAGAGTTAAATTTGCGTCAAAAGCTATGGTTGGAGCTATTGAAAGATTATGATGTTAACATTTTATATTATCCCGGGAAGGCGAATGTAGTAGCCGATGCCCTTAGGTGCAGATACATGTGTAGTTTATCTTACGTTCAGCTAGAGAAAAAAGAGTTAATTAATGAACTTTAGCAGTTAGCAAGCCTAGGAGTCCGATTAATGGACTCAGGTGATATAAGAGTTACTATTCAGGATTCAGCAGTCTCTTATTTGGTAGCTGAGGTTAAGGAGGGCCAGTACGAGGATCATATGTTAGTCTGTTACATAGACACGGCTCCTCAGAAGAAAAAGTCACCCTTCAAATTTTCTGCTGATGGAGTTCTCAGATATCGAGGCAGGCTATGTGTTCCTGATGTTACAGGATTACGCCGCCATATTTTGGGGGAAACTTATTGTTCCCGTTATTCTATTCATCCTGGAATGACAAAGATGTATCATGATATTAAGTCAATCTATTGATGGGATGGAATGAAGAAAGACAGCAGAGTTTGTAGCTCAATGTCCTAACTGTTAGCAGGTAAAGATTGAGCATTAGAAGCCCGGTGGATTATTGTAAGTTATTGAGATTCCGACTTGGAAATGGGAAGTAATTAACATAGATTTCATTCCAGCTTGCCTCGTTCTCAGTGTAAGTTTGATTCCATATGGGTGATTATAGATAGACTTACAAAATCATCTCATTTTCTGCCTGTCAGGACTATATATTCAGCTGATGATTATGCAAAGCTTTATATCAAGGAGATAGTATGACTCCATGGTGTTCCGGTATACATTATCTCCGACAGAGGTGTGCAGTTTACAGCTAATTTCTGGAAGTCCTTCCAGAAGGGTTTGAGGACTCAGGTGAATCTTAGCACGGCATTTCACCCCCAAAATGATGGGCAAGCTGAGTATACCGTTCAGACACTCGAAGATATGCTACGAGCATATTAGACTTCAGAGGTAACTGAAATGATCATTTGCCGCTCATTGAGTTCGCTTATAACAATAGTTATCATTCCAGTATTCAGATGGCCCCATATGAGGCTTTATATGGGCGGAAGTGTAGATCACCAATCGGATGGTTCGAAGTAGGGGAGACTATGTTAGTAGGGCTAGATTTGATCCAGCAAGCAGTGGAGAAGGTCAAGCTTATTAAGGATCGATTATTGGGAGCCCAAAGTCATCAGAAGTCTTATGTAGATAATTGCTGACGAGACTTAGAATTCCAAGTTGATGACTGGGTATTCTTGAAGGTTTCACCTATGAAAGGCATTATGAGATTTGGTAAGAAGGGTAAGATTAGTCCTCGATATATTAGGACTTACAGGATTATACGCAGAGTGGGCCAGGTGGCCTATGAGTTAGATCTACCTTCAGACTTGGAGTCAGTTCACCCAATTTTTCATGTGTCAATGCTTTAAAAATGTATTGGAGGTCCTTCTAGAATCGTACCCGTAGACGATGTTCAAGTTACCGAGCAATTATCCTATGAAGAGCCCCCCATTGCTATCCTAGATAGGCAGGTTCAGAGATTGAGGACTAAAGATGTAGCTTCAGTGAAGGTCATTTGGAGGAATAGAAATATCGAGGAGATAACTTGGGAAGCTCGGAAGACATGAGATCCTAGTATCCACACTTATTTCCACTTCCAAAAGAGATTCAGACAGAGACACCATTGTCTGCAGGTACGTAATATTTTCCTTTTATGATTTCTTGGTCGTGTGGGGCCATTATTATTATTATTATTGTTGTTGTGGCCGAGTGAGGCGTTGTATATTTTGGGTTGTTGTGACAGGATGGTAGTGGTATAGTTACAGGGAAAACTCTACCGAAATTTTTGTAACACCTCTAAGAGTTTAACATTCGAGAATGAATGTTCCTAAGGGGGGAAGAATGTTACACCTTGGGAAATTTCGTGTCGATTGCATTATATGTAAACTAATGTAAGGCCAAAGTGGAGATGAAGCCCTTACAAGGTTAAGAAAGATATCTAGCAATTTTAAGTATGTACCTTAAGGTTTCGGAGTTAAAGGAATCGGCGGAAGTAAGTTCGTGAAAGCTAGAATTGGTGTTATGTTTTTGGAAGGTTTTGCATCATTTGTGTTATAATACGGTCCGTATCTAATCTTGACAAAATCAACTTTCGATAAAATGTATTCTCTTCGATTCGTTTATCCTCTAATCCTTACAACACTTGCCAAACATGAACTTAAATCCTCATACACTCAAGATGAACACGTCTAATCTCACATATCTTCGAAAATAACTCCGCTTTCCGAATCTATATAAACCAACTCATGAAGAAACTTACCGAAAGTATGGGATGTAACATACTCCCCCCTTAGAAATATTCGTCCTCGAATGTTAGCAGTCTTAGGAGTCTACAGAAATTTTGGCAGAGTCTCTTCTATAATCACACTACTACCAACCTGACACACAGCCCAATAACATAGTACAATGCCACATAGGGCTACAACAATCAATAACAACAATGGTTTGACACGACCAACACGAGCAGCTGATAAATAATACACACCTGAAGACGATGGTGTTGTAGCCTGCATCTGTTCTGGAGCCAGGAACAAATGAGGGTATCTAGACTTCATATCTTCCTTGCTTCCCAAGTCATATCCTCTACATTCTTATTTCTCCAAAGTACTTTTACAGAAGCAACATCTTTTCTTCGGAACGTACGAACCTGGCTATCTAAGATAGCAACAGGGACTTCCTTATATGATAACTGCTCTGTAACCTGAAAATCATCTACGAGTACAATCCTAGAAGGATTTCCGATGCACTTGCAGAGCATGGATATATGGAAAATCGGATGTATAGACTCCAAGTCTGAAGGTAAGTCCAACTCATAGGCTAATTGCCCCACTCTATGCACACTTCTGTAAGGGCCAATGTATCTAGGGCTAAGCTTTCCCTTCTTACCAAATCTTATAACATCTTTCATAGGCGATATCTTAAGAAACACCTAGTCATCTACCTGGAACTCCAAGTCACGTCATCTGTTATTTGCATAAGATTTCTGGCGACTCTGAGCTGCTAGCAATCTCTCCTGTATGAGCTTAACCTTCTCTATTGCCTGCTGAATCAAATCAGGCCCTATTAACTTTGATTCTCTGACTTCAAACCATCTGATAGGAGATCTACACTTTCGCCCATATAGGCCTCATACGCGGCCATCTGGATACTGGAATGGTAGCTGTTATACGCTAACTTAAAAAGTGAAAAATGATTATCCCAGCTACCTTCGAAGTCTATCACACATGCTCGTAGTATATCCTCGAGCGTCTGAATAGTACGCTCAACCTGCCCGTCTGTCTGGGGATAAAATGTTGTACTGAGGTTCACCTGTGTCCCCAAACCCTTCTGGAAAGATCTCCAGAAGTTAGTTGTAATATGTGTACCTCTGTCTGAAATAATAGATACTGGAACACCATGAAGTCGCACTATCTCCTTAATATATAACTGCGCATAATCTTCGGCGGAATAATTAATCCTGACATGTAGAAAATGTGCTGACCTCATAAGTCTATCAACAATCACCCATATCGAGTCAAATCTGCACTGGGAATATGGTAAGTCTGTAATGAAATCCATATACACATATGTATATCGTGTATACATGTATACGGGGAGGGGCACATATGCAACATTTAACAAGTGGTCAAAAATTGAAACAATGTCCATCAATTAATTATTTCAATCATGACCATAGTATAACTAATTGGCCAAGTAAAGGCTCAAATTTGCAAAATGTACTTAAACCATGAAATAGATTATTGCAATTATGGCCATACTTAATTCAATCAACCAATTAAGAACTAATTATGCATCAATGACCTTATTGATATTCAACCATGAACTTGGTCGTTTCAATTATGGCCACATTTAGTCTAATGAAAACAATTAAAGTTAATTTGTGACAATGGCCTTAATTGAATTTAAACCATGAATTTGGTTATTTCAATTATGGTCAAAATTAAACCAATTAAACGATTAAGGGCTAATTTTGCAATAATGACCTGAATCGACTCAAACCACAGAATTGGCTTTCAATTAAGGCCATAATTTACAACAATTGATCATTTCAATTGTAGCCACTATTAATCACATAAATAAACAAATTTATGAAATTAATCACAATTAAACACTCAATTAATTGAATACGCAAAGTTTGAAGATTAAGGGCTAAAAATGATCAATTCATTTAATTAATCAAACTCCTTGAACTAAACAGATTAAAATACTTGCCAATCAATTTTTGATAACTTGAACAATTAAAATAAATAATTGTTGTCAGTTGTTTTTCTCTTGGTTATATTTAGCAAATATTATAATTGTTGTAATAATACGTAAAAATATGTAAATTAATTTCCAAATGATTTATACTATTATAGAAATTATTTTACTAAATGAAATAATAAAATATTTTCTAAATAGTTTTCAAAAAATCATTTTGACTTCTAAAAATACATATTTCACTCTGTTTAATATCCAAGGACTCTGGGTAATTAAAATAAATTATGGGAGTTCAAAAATTAT
>NC_081352.1:10536777-10602790 GCF_029784015.1 Lycium ferocissimum
AACACCCAAAAATTTAAAAAAACCCTTTCCCCCCAAACTTGGCAACAAAGGGCTTAACATATGATAAAATGGAACCTGGATCAATCAGTGCATAAACATCATAGGAGGAAACTGATAATATACCTGTAACAACATCAGGAGACGTCTCGCGGTCTTGTCTACCAGCTAATGCATACAAGCGGTGATGAGGAACACTCGAGCTGGATGCTCCACTCCTTCCTCTACCTCGCCTGTGGCGTGCGAAAAACTTTCACGAAGGGGCGCACGCGGGGAAAAAGATCCGACCCGCAGGCCACCGTAAGGGCCGAACTATCGCTGTGCCAGCCCGGCCCGGGCGCTCACTTATCTTTGACGACACAGCTGGCCACGAAGTATATAACCATACGAGAGCCCCGGCCGACCCCTTTTTGCGTGTAACTTGCCACATTGGGTACACGCGGCAAGGGGGCCTCGTACGCTTTGACTACGAGTCGATAGCCGAGAGCTTGACGCTTTAGAACTCTGGCCCGCTCCAAAATAAGAAGACCGGTCCAACCTCGGACACAAACGCGAAGTGCACTCCTGTCGGCGATAAGAATATGCGGAATGCTGTCTCTGTCCCTCCCCAACTCACCAACCATATCAAAAGATCTAGCCCTGCGCACGGCCCCGATCCACGGTGTGATATGTCCTCCTTTGTGCGTTGCGATATTTGATTCTATGCATGTACGTATACGGGAGATATCTATGTCGAGTTTGTAGTTAAGCGAGTAACAAGCATCTATAAATGTAGCCCTAGACCGGCCACAAAATGATGAACACGTCATCCATCTCGGCTACCATGGTGGAGCATATCCGGCCATGTAATCAAAATACACACAATACTCTTGGATACTCATACTGCCCTGCTCAATACGTAAGAACCTGTCTACTCGGGCTCGCCTGACCTCATGAGGTAGATAATGGTGGATAAAAGCATATGAGAACTCTCACCACACAGCTGGAGGAGCATTCTCTCCCCTAGATAACTTTCAAGTCTAATACCACTGTATCGTAATATCCCGGAGTCTATATGAAGCCAACTCCACCGACACAACCTCATCCACGCCATAACCCTCAGGTCTTCTCGCGTACACCATCAATGAAATCTGGAGTCCATATTTTGCTTTACGCGTTAAAACTGCGGGAGGACCTAACCCCGAAGGTCTTAACCCTCGAAGCTAAAGTCCCTGTACGCCTAGTCAGCACGGGGCCCGTTCAGTCGAGCCCGGTGGCTACTAATCTAGTCAATAACTACATAGCATCTCTCACATCCAGGCCCGGTGCATCCGGCTGAGAAATTGGGGCAGGTGATGGAGGTGGGGTACGCAATGTCTCAAACGGCCCCTCACTCTGATTCTCGTCACCCGGGCCCTCATCTGCAAAGGGTATGGATAGTGGCCTCGCCGGGCCGGCTCTCTTGCCCTTCTCGGGCGACGAGCTCTCTTGCAAGGCATCGGCGAAATCGAGAACAAGATTATCGAGGCGAACGCTTAACACCGAGGCTCTATCGCACAATCACAGAGAGAAAAGAACGACATAATCCTAATTGTCTTGTGGCCTCCTACATTTATAAGTGTGGTGCACAACACGCCCATAAACAAGACTTACTGACAACGTATAGACAACTCTAGGATGGAACGGCTTTGATACCATATCTCACGACCCAAATCACGAGTCGTGACGAGTGTCGACCTTCAGCGACCAAACGCTAAACACCATGCGAAACATCTTGAACCATCAAGGGCCCGCTAAATGGCATGAGATCTCATAAAAGGGAAACATCATGCCTTTGTACAATCTTTATATACACATACATACTGAAGAACAGTGCAGGCCAGCTAGGCCGCTACATATACTGTACACAAAAGAATGGAAGCCGATAAGGCTACATCATCTGACTAATACATACATTGTCTACAGACCTCTACTAGAATGAAAGGCCCCGTAGAAAAGGACGGGGACGGGGCCCCGTCATACCATATGCGTTAACATCTCAAAAGGGTGGCATGCCAAGCGAGAATGCCCCCGGATCCAAATGGAGCGCCGACCCTTGCTAGATCTAGAGGTCTGCGGAAATTTGGACCACGCAATAAATGCACCACTGCACAGGCGTAAACGCAACGACCCCAGGAGTAATGGGGAGTCAGTACGGATAATGTACTAAGTATGTAAGGCATAAGAACAACACATATATATATATATATATAAGAATCATGGATAAGATTTGAACTCATAAGCTGAAATGACTATCTGCATGTACTTGTATGAACTAGTATCTGCCTTTATCTGCATAAATCTGTGCAACTGACAATGCCACTATAGGCGCATAATATACATGCTCATGCCTATCAATGAAGGTCATATATCTATATATGTGTGCATATATAACGCCTGATATATGTGCGTATATAACGCCTGTCTCTTTTATCATATCATATCAGCCTCTCTGCGGCCATAATCATATATGTTGTTGCGGTACTTGCCGCTGATTCTCATATCAGCATCATAGGGGTAATGCGTATATAACGTCTGTATTTCTTTTTAAACTTTACATATATCTAATATACGCGTATATAATGCCTTCTGGTCATGGGTCAATGTACATAAATATATAATGAATGTAATGCATGAATAAACTGTATGCATAGAACTGGCTACATAAGACTGGACCCATGTACAGAAGGATCAGTCATAAACGGGGTACATCAACATCAAAGACAGAAGTACTCCTAATGCTTCTAGGAATAGAGTAATATGAAAGCTTGCTGACTCGCTTTTTTGATCATGCCATAAGATCATGCCAAAGGAAAGAAAGGATAGCCTTAACATACCTCGAAGTATACTCAATCGTCCAACTTCTACCTTTCAAATTTGCAAGTCTACAATTAAGATAGCATAGGCCTCAATTAGACTATTTACCTCTCTTACTAATCATTTTAAACACGGATAGAGCGTGACAATTTATGGGCAATATTTTTCTTATAAGCTTAACAACTTTTCAACTTCTCATTCGATCCAACATCAACCACAATACCCACAACACGATGAAAACACACATACACACACACACACACACACACATACACACACACACACACACACACACACACACACACGTATATATATATATATATATATATATATATATATATATATATATATATATATATATATATATATATATATATATATATATATCAAAAATATACTTAAATTCATTTCCAAGCATCTCTTAAAATAACCCCAAGTCACTATCCCGTCCTTCATCAACTTACCACTTCCCTAGCTTTACAACCTTGAAGAAACCCTAGAAGCAACCTTCTTCTTCACAAGCTCGGGTTTACGGGGTCCGGGTCTTGTCAAATCTTCACTAATATGATGAAAAACATTAGGATTTTTTCTGATTTGGAATGAAGGAAAATAAGAAATAAGGTCGTGGCTCCTATATTTATACTTGGAAGCCAAAAAGCTACAGCGGTCCGGTTCGACGAGCGGGTCGACGGCCCGTCGACGTGTCGACGGTCCACCGACTTGCTCCGTCGACCTGCGCCTGAAGATGCAAGGCTGCGAAACCCCGTAGATGCCGTACATCGACGGTCTATCGACCATGTCGCTGACCCGTCGACGATGACTGGTGTTTTGCAAATTTTTCTGATTCAGTTCAAATCGATTCGTTCAATTTCTAACTCTATAAATTGCCAGGAATATCTACTGGTACCCTTGTACACAGGATAGGACACTTTCTACCACTAAACTCGGGCACAGGTCTCTATGCCAAAGACATTCCCAACTAGAAAATCATAGGTTCGACTACTACGAAATCGAGGGGTGTAACAGGTAATGTTGCCCATTTTCTGATATCAAAACCGCTCCGATTCCAGACCCTTTGTAATTGACTACTCCATCAAAGAACAATCTCCAGCCTATGTATGGTTCCGCTGCCTCTTCTTCTATGGTTAGCACCCTTTCGTCTGGGAAGTGAGTGCGTAGAGGTTCAAGATCTTCGTCCACTGGGCTTTTAGCTAACAGGTTGTCCAAAGCTTGTCCTTTGATGGCCTTTTGTGCTATGTATACAATGTCAAACTCACTCAACAGTATTTTCCATCTGGCCAACTTCTTCTATCCATTTTGTAGGAGTGTCCTTCTTTAAGAGCTTAACAATGGGCTCCAGAATGATGGTAAACTGAGCTATAAATCACTCAATGTAATTTAACCTTCCTAATCTCATGACTTCTTTCTCGATTTTCGGAGGAGGTAGTTCTTGGATTGCTTTGATCATTGTTGGGTCTAGCTCTATTCCCCTTCAACTAATTATGAACCCCAATTGTTTTCCTGCCGGTACCCAAAACACATATTTAGCCGGGTTTATCTTTAAGTTAAACTTTTGGAGCCTGTCAAAGAATTTTCTATTGAGTAGTATGCTCCAAATTTTCTATTGACTTGATGATGACATCATCCACGTACACCTCAATCTCTCTATGAATGATGTCGTGGAAGATAGTAGTCATGGCTCTAATGTAGCTGAATGGCATTACTCGGTAGTGATTCACACCCCCATAAAATGATGAAAGCTGTCTTTTTCGCATCCTCTTTGTCCATTAGGATTTGGTTATAGCCGATAAAACAATCAGGAAATGACTATAGCTCGTGCCTGGCACAGATATCTATGAGTATGTGGATATTTGGGAGTGAAAAGTATCCTTTTGACTAGCTTTGTTGAGATCTCGGTAATCCACACATATTCGTGTCTTCCCGTCCTTTTTGGGTACCGACACTATGTTGGCCAACCATGTGGGGTACGATGTTACTTTTACCACCCCTGATTTGATTTATTTTTCTACCTCATCCTTGATGCGGATACTGAGGTCCGATTTGAATTGTCGGGTTTTCTGTTTCACGGAGACGAAACCTGCATTTATGGGCAATCGGTGGGACACTACGCTAGTGCTTAATCCCGGCATGTCAGTGTATGACCATGCGAAAATATCCATATATTGTTTCAGCAGGCTTATCAATTCCTCCTTTTGAGGTGCGCATTTATCCTAGTTTCCTTAACGTTCTCTTCATCTCCTAGATTGATTCCTTCTGTTTCGTCCATGTTTGGTTTCTATTCATTCTCTAACTGCTCTACTTCTTCCGACCCTCAGGTAGCATTGTTTCTTCGTCGTATTCCTCATACTCCTCCTCCTTTATATTGCCCGACTCATTTGTTTAGCAACATGTCATGACACTTAGGGCTGCTTTATTATTTTTATTACTAAAAATTCAAGGCAAAGCAAGGTTGGTATAAAACATGCATGCAAATTATTTTTGATGAAATCGAGGCTTTCATTGATTCAAATTTAAAAGTACAAATTGCGGTCCTAGCCCGAAGAACATTGAGCCATTTCCGTTTTTGGAAACATTACGAGGTACATAAAGTGATAAAAAGGCGAGTAATCGGACCTCGACCGATTCTCTTCATTTGAAAATAAATTCATCATTTTTCTACCGAAGAGCCAAAATCGGGGTAGACGTCTAATTGGACAGCTGCTCGCCCGAATCAGCATTTTGGATAGGAGGCACTTCTGTAGATTCCTTCAGAATTATTGAGCAATCTTCATCCTTGAATAGCATCCCTATCCCCTCTTCTATGTCTGCATCATCCGGCATAGGCATTCTAATCGAAAATGACTGGTACAGATCTGGAATAAGCTTGCGGAGATTCACAACATCCTGTCTCTTCTTGGTAGGTATTTCATCTTCAGTTGAGGCATAACCAAGTCCAAAATGAAAATTGTCTTGAGGAATGGGAATTGGCTTAGTGATGCCGCGCAAATGCTTTCCCAGACCCTTCCCGGGGTCGAACCCATTCTGGAGCATGGTTGAAGCAATCATTTTATAAACCGCATGCATGGGGACCTTTGGGGAGTCTATCTTGAGGGAAGCTCCCACTAGCTTTGTCACATGGAAATCCCTTCCTTTAGGTGTTGCCTCTATAATAGGTAAGAAATTATTTGGGTAATTTTGCATTCTTCCTTCTCTGTGGATCACCACTTCAGGCCTTCCCAGATAAATTTTAGAGACTGATGGAGCGAAGATGGCACAACTCTTACCATGTGGATCCATAGTCTTCCCAAAAGTAAATTGTAATTGACGGGTATTTCCATAACTTGGAACTCAGTAATGAACTCTGTCGGACCTATTTAGATGTTAAGATCAACTTCTCCAGTGGTATCACATCGGCCTTCGTCAAATGCTTGTATATTGGTGTGCCTCTAGCGAGCCTTTTCGAGGTCATATCCTAACTGTACCAAAGTACACTTCGGATAAACATTTAGTCCACCTATTGTCGATTAGAGCCCGCGTGAATATTTCGTTGCAACATACGACAGTGATGTGCAACGCCTTGTTGTGATTTGTGCCTTCTTTGGGTAATTCCTTTCCGCGAAGGCAATCTGATGCTCCTCCATAATATGGGCGACTATTTCCACCAGATTTTTGCTGCTTGTCCTAGCCGGGACGTGGGCTTCCTCCAAAACCTTCATCAAGGCCAAGAGGTGTTGGGGTGAACTTACCAAGAATGCTAATAACGAGATTTAGGTTGGTGTTTTCTTCAAGTGCTCTACGATGAAGTATTCTTTTGGCTGTATTTGATGCCAGAAGTCTTCGGTTTCACCTTCAGTGATTGCTCTCCTTTGATTTCCCTCTTCTCGAGGTGCTCCTTAGGCTAGATCTTCGAGAATGTAACATCTTCCCGACCTTTTCATACCATGAGCAGCAGCTACTTGTACCACAAACTCTTTTTAGGGAGATGCCATCATTACTTAATCTACGTGCGCAACAATCGACGCAGGGATTAATACCTTAAATTGTGGACGTTCTTGTAGAGAAAGTGATGCCACTGTACGCTCGAGTTATTACAAGAAATCTCGGATTACGGGCCTGCCTGCAATCCAATCCTCTTCTTTTTCAATCATATGGATCATGTTGTTGCCATGGTTAGGCAGAGGATTGGTGTTCATATTGGGTGGAGCCGTTTGGAGCACGATCTCCATTCTGTTAATCATATCTTGTATCTTGTACTTTAGATTAATGCGATCCTCAGTACTGTGTCCTACGCCACATGAATGGTAGGTACATGTTTGATCAGCTCAGTAGAACCGGTTCTTTGGATCAACAATCTTTGGAGGAAGCATTTGAATCATTCTGGCGGTGCTCAACCTTTTGACCAGATCGATTCGTGTTTCCATTAATGAAGTGAACACGCAGGCAAGTTTTTTCTCAAAGTTCTGACGTGGTGCGTTGCAGGAATTTGGTTTCAGTAATTAGTGGGTGGATTATTTGGGGGAGGTCGGTAAACGAGTGCCGGAGCTTGGTAAGGTGGTGGGGTTTGGAAGGTACTCCGTGAGCTAGGTAATTTGGGGGTGGTGTTTGGAAGGTACTTTGTGGGACTTGGTAATTTGGGGGTGGCATTTCGAACGTCGGTTACGCGTAATATATGGGCACCGTATTGTATGGGGTGGGTATGTAGGTGTTTGGAGGTGGTGAAGCATAAACTCCTGTCGGGGAGTGGCGTTCTTCCCTTCTTTTGGATCTAGTGCTAGGAGTATGGGAAATGCCTGCCACGTCTTCTTTCTTCTTTCTTACGAACCCGATCGAGCTTGATCCGGCAGCTTTCCTAGCTACTCTTATGATCCGGCAACTTTCCTAGCTACGCTTATGATCCGTCCAGTTTTGAGACCATCCTCTATGGCCTCTCCCATCTTGACGAGTTCGGAAAATGGCCTGCCTTCCATTGACAACATTCGGTCATAGAAATTCATTTCATGAGAACGGATGAAAACCAAGACTAATTTTTCTTCACCCATTGGTGGTTGTACTCGAGCGGCTTTCGTTCTCCACCTACTAGCATACTTGCGAAAGTCGAGAAGAGAGGAGCCGTGGTGGTCCCTCCGGATCGCCCGAATCCCACGAGTGAATCGAAAGTTGGATCTACATTGGATCTCACCCGAATCGCCCCAAACAAAAAAGAGAGGAAATTTTATTAATTAAATAAAACATCTTCAATCAACTTATCTTATACAAAAATTGATGGAACAATTAGGAGATTCTCTAGAAGAAATACGGGGTTCTGCTTCTGGCGGCAACATGCTTGGTCCCGCTTATGGGGTCAAATCAATACGTTCTGCCAGGTGAGTCATATATTGCGCATTTACCGCTTTCGAATTTTTGAAATTGGATTCATACTTTATCGACTTATTTCATATCATGGTTCAAGCGTTAAAAATCAGTGAGGTTTACTCTTCCTTTTCGATGCCCGTGGAACTACTGTCAATGGTTTACTCAATTACTTCTTGGGAATGATAAAAAAAGATTACTATGTGATTTTTTGAATATGCCTATATCTATCGCCTTTCCTTCATTGATTTGATTCTTTCAATAGATACCGAGATTCAGACAAACATTATCGAATAGCACCTTTTGATGAGAGATATGAACAAGGAGCTTCGAGAAAACTAGTGTTTTCTTCCTGAATATCCCGATTTAAGGCTAAAGAATTTCCTGCCGCTACCATATAGTATTCATCTCTACCTGGTGATAAATAAAGCATCCGTACCCCGGTTGACCTCTCAGAAATTTCATAAAAAGGGCTTTCTACCTCAGCTGCATACATCACTGCACTTCCACTTGACACCTATCGTAATGATAAACGGCTCGTCTCGCCGTGACCTTACAATATGGGGTAAAAAAGACAAAATAAGTGATTTTAGTCCTTATAAAAAGAAAAAAGCGATTCTTGAATCCCTTTCACACTCATGTCACGTCGAGGTACTACAGAAAAAAATAGCAAAATCCGGTCCAATTTATCGTAATTGATTAGTTAACATGTTGGTTAACCTTATTCTAAAGCACGGAAGAAAATCATTTTCTTATCAAATTATCTATCGATCCGTGAAAAATATTTAACAAAAGACATATTAGAACTCATTAACGCTCGATTCGCATCATTATGTTCGATAAAAGGAATGAGCGAAGCTCCAATAGAAAAATATTGAAAAGGAAAAATTCTTCGAAGATGAACCTGTTCCCATGCAATAGTCAAGAATTCTTGACGGTATCGAGCTGGAACAATCTATTCTTCTGTTCTATCATGTTCCATCATTACTCTAAAGGGTTATACGATATATCCGGTGTGGAAGTAGGCCAACATTTCTATTGGCAAATAAGGGGGTTTCAAAATACATGGCTGTTACTCCTTAGAAAATTTTCCGTACATGTACAGTGAGTAGGCGAGAGAAGGTCATAACGTATGCGATGTTGATCGAGCAAGAAAGGATGTAAGTGGCCCTAATTACGAGTTTCAAGGAAATGCGAGGTGAGGAAAGAAAGTTATTAAGGGAAAGCGAGTCGCATGGTGTATATCGGGCAAGAATTTTGAGCAACGAGTTAACGAGGGCGTAAAGATGCCTTAGAGAAGTGGGAAGATGTCCCTAAGATTGATATTGAAGTGTCAAACAAGTGCCAAGAAGGTTCCATAAGGATCGGAGATCAAACGAGTCGACGAGAATGAAAACGGAATCACTGAGCATTATACGGTCCAATCTACGGACCGTATAAATGATACCAGCCGTATAATTGGTCGTATAGTTGGCCAAAGGAGGGACCAGCCACTGGACCAAATGTACGCCAGTACATACGGTCCGTATAAATAGTACGGACCGTATGTTGGTCCGTATAATGGAGGTCGGCCAGATTTTGTGGTTTTAAAATAATGATCCCATTTCATTTTTATTACTTCTCCTTCTCTCTACACGACTCCATCTCTCTCTAGAACCTTTTAAAACTCTTCAAGCACAAGAAAACCAAGGAAATCAAGGATCAACAACATCAAATTCATGAACCCGAGTGTATGAAACCCAAGTAAAGTTTATCTTCCTCAAGGAAAATCAAAAGAGAGAAAATAGGGTTTTGGTGCGAGAAGGGAAACTCCACTCAAGACTTGTTCTACCACCATCCAAGGTAAGTTTCATGATTTTTTCAAGTTTTTTAAGGTATTGGAAGATTAAGATACCCGAATTATAGAAAAGCATAGCAAATGGGTCATTCAAGTGAATAGTGTCATAATTGAAGGATAGTAGAATTGAATCATGAATGTTGGAGCGTTGTGATTATAAATATGTTATAAATGACATGTAGACTATGAGATAGGTATGAAGTATGCGAAATTATGATGGTGGGCTACAAACTATAAATGTGAGTTAATTGGAAGAAAATGGTGGATTTTGCTAAATGTACATAAATGGTGATTGTTGATTGTGATATTGTGAGTGGTATTGTGAATGTTGGGAGTTGATATAGAACATGGGAAAAGTAGTAGAAATAAAGGAAATGCTGCCCAATTTTCCCTAGAAATAACGATACGTTCTTATAGTCGATTAACTAACGTTAATGCGAATTCTCTTGTGAAGGTAGCAACGTGACATTGAAGGAGAACAAGTGAGCGATAGCTTAGCTCAACGACAAAGGTATGTAAGGCTAATCCTTTCCTTCTAAGGCATGAATCCCTGTATGCATTTTCTCCTCTCCTATGAGATTCCTATTTCCAAGAAAGTCAAGAGTCCTCACCCATGAATAGCTATACGAGATAAGAGCTACGAGATGGATATGATGATGATAATAGTAAGCTAAAGTCTAGAAATGTTATAGCCTATGATATGGTACTCCTAAGAAGATAATGATGCTATATATATGAAATCAAATGGTATTGATTCCTATTCTCACTCACCTTATACTTGTTCCTTCAAGGTGAGGCCGAATACGTATGGATGCTCCATAATGACATCGGGGGTCCACGACCTTACGTCCCCCCCCCCCCCCGATAGAGTATGATATCTAAGAGTCCCTATGCATGTATTGCGATAAGTATATGAAGTTATGCATATATGATAGCTCTATGTTAAGCCACGGCACGCCCATGAAATGAATGATAGTGATGTTAAGTACGATAGAACCATGATATGCTTATAAGACGATTCATAATCATAAATCTACAAGACGCCCGATAATGAGTATGTGGTATGTATGCACAAATATATGTGTTATGACGATATGAGATATATGTGATATACTGTCGAGCCCTCGTGGCCGAATACAATATACTGTCGAGCCCTCGTGGCCAAATACGATATGCTGTCGAGCCCTCGTGGCCGAATACGATATACTGTCGAGCCCTCGTGGCCGAATACGATATGCTGTCGAGCCCTTGTGGCCAAATACGATATACTGTCGAGCCCTCGTGGCCGAATACGATATGTTGTCGAGCCTCTGAGGCCGAATACGGATAATGATCAAATGTGTATAAATAAATGCGACATGATGACAGGTATATGCATATGTTATGACGAAGGTAGAATGGTGACTAGTTATGTTAAGTTCATGATACCCCTATGTGATGTATACATACATATGTATGTATCGAGTCCAAGAGGGCCGAGTACGAACGATACCGACCTATATGAATACTATTATGATACATGTATGATATTTTCAGTAGTATAACTATGTTATATGTATGATTATGCCATGTGCATCCCGTCCACGTAAGTACGAATGAGATAAGTATATGACATCCATACGAGCACGAAATAGAACATGGAACGTCCCTACAGAAAGCAGGCAAGTACTATGAAGAGAATGTTAATGTCTCCCATCTTATGTTATTTCATATATTACCGTTATGTTTCTCCATCATTACTGCTCATGTTTTACATACTCAGTACAATATTCGTACTGACGTCCTTTTCTTTGGACGCTGTGTTCATGCCCACAGGTAGACAGGGAGGCGGTCCAGCTCGGTAGAAGCCACCAGCCGGTCTGAGGAGCACTCCATCTTCCGGAGGTGCTATTTGGTTGATCCCTTTTGTGTATATTGTATACGTCATCCAGTAGAGGTTCGTAGGTACTAGACGTGGGTTATGGTTCCATGATGTAGACAGTGTGTATGTTTATAAGTATTCTGAAACAGGTTTTTGTATTACAGCATAATGTTTCTAGCGAAAAACAAATTCTCTATTTAAGGTATTCAGATAAAGACGAATGTTTGTCAATTGAGTTAAGAAAGTGTTAGTGCGAGCGGTGCTCGGTGGTTAGCCCCGGGCCGCCGTCGCGGCCCCTAGACGGGTCGTGACAGAAGTGGTATCGAAGCGGTTGTCCTAGGAAGTGTCTACGAGCCGTGTCTAGTAGAGTCTTGTTTATCGGTGTGTTGTGCACCACATCCATAAACGGGGAGGGTACCGGGCATTTAGGAAATATGACCATCCTTCTTCTTAATAGATCGTGCGATAGCCGTGTTTATAAGATTAATCCCTTCCTAATGGTGCGTTATAATTTCGCAAAGCCGATGAAAGGAAGATCTACGGCGCCCCCGAGAAGGGCAACGGGGTGGTTGAAGAAAGGCTTGATCGAGGGCGTCTACGGGTATAGAGGAAGGTGAACTCCGGATAAGACCCCACCTCGAGGTTCCCATACCCCGTCCATGTTTGAGGATCGAGGGGAGCATCGATCTTAGCTCCCGGCACCCCCCCCGTTCCTTCACCGGATGCTTCGGTTCAAGAGATGAGACGGGCTATCCTTTTATTGACTCAGTTGGTAGCCGCTCAGGCTCAGCGGCAAGATGGTGGTCACGATAACAGGGGATGGAGAAAGGGAGTTAATTCTTCATGGACGGATTTGATGGACCTACATACTCAAGGTCACCCCGGGATCTCAAAGCTTCCAGTTCTCAGATGCAGAGTGGTTCTAGTCAGAAGAGATCATCAGTACCGCGATGTACTCAGTGTCGCAAGTTACATTGGGGACCGTGTCGTCGGGGCTCAGATGTTTGTTATGCCTGTGCTCGGCCAGGCCATGTAAAGCGCCATTGCCCTTCGCTACGTGGTAAAGGTAAAGTTCGGATTACAGAAGTGGTAGCTGACTCTTCATCACCGACACGCCCTCCGAGACCAAGGTCACAGATGCTAGTAAGTAGTGCTAGAGACCGAAGGACGCCTAACCCCAGTGGATCCCAGCATCATATCCATGCACTCGCCGAATGACGGGATTATGAGTCCTCTCCGGATATGGCTCCAGGTATATCGTTAGCACCATTGTATGATTGATGTGAATGCATGTGTTAATAATCCATATAGTAAATGTAATGTGCCTGACAAAAGAATAGTAGACCGAGTATACCTGTTTCATGAGGCTGCCCTATATTATAAGAAGGCTTGCGAATGAGATCCGTGTGTCACCCCATAGAGTAAATTCGATGCGGGTATAATGAGCACGTGACAAGAATTGTGATGTTAAGGATAGCAAGGAGATGCCTAAGGGTGGGCCAAGCCCTATACACGAATACGAGGATGAAACCAGTAAGCGAACTAGGGAGCAGTAGATGAGAAAGCTTGGAGAACCTTGTTAGAGAGAGTTTAGCGGAGAGATTCCTCAACGACCGTGATAATAGCCAGCACCTAAGAAGGAATCAGAGGAAAGTGATATAGTAAAGTAGTAGTGGCCGTGATTGGTATGATTAAGAGGATGAATGAGACCGTTAGTTAGGCGTAAAGGACCAATATGACTGTAAAGACAAGCAACGACAGCAGTGCAATTAGTAGGAGGAGGATCAACACGATAGGAGTGATACGGAATGATCGGAGGAACGAAACCGAGTTTTAGGAAGCAAGGGACGGGTTAATACAGGTGGTATATCCTAAGGAGCAAAAACGATGTCAAGTTAAGAATATGGTTTCTCATACAAAGAGTCAAGGATCGATTACAAAGTGGGAGGAAATAATATAAGTCGAGCAGGAAGGAGCAAGAGCGAGAATATAGCAAGGAGGAAATGTATGAACTACGAGTGTCTAAAGAATAGTGGCATGGTGGTTAAGGGAGAATATGTTTCTCACGAATGTCCTATACCGAGTTAGAAGAGGGGAAGTAAATGGAGTAAAGAGTTGAAGAGGAAAAGATGATCATGAGTTATGGATTTGCGGTACGACGATGAAGCGATGGAGTAGAGTTATAATCAATGACGATAGTGGTACGATGCGGTTATGAAATCGGTGCCAAGCGTAAACAAGAGTAAAATAGAAGGGGGCATGGGTAACTAGACCTACTACAAAGTAAGCATCCCTACGGGACAGGAAGTTGTTAATTGGAGCAAATTCAGATACAGACATATAGCTACCGGTTGAGCCAAAAAAAAATAAAAAAAAAATATACGTTTTGCTCAGATTGCTGCATCGGGTGCATTACTTGGTCGCAAGACTGTAAGGTGAGTATGTTGAGATTCCACGTATAAATTGTTATAGCCATAGACTGTAGTGAACGGTATGAGTAAGGCGTAGTATAGTCAGGAGTGCCTGGATTCAAGATTCAGAGGTACGAGTGAAACCCCTAAAAGGGGGGGGGGGGGGGGGGGGGGGAGCGAATAGAGAGGATGCCAGTGTGAAGGTTGAAATTATGAACCTTACGGGAAGTGTATTGGATAAAGGAGGTAGAGTAATGTGACATCCAAAAGCAAGAAGAAGGCGAAGAAGGAGAGCCGTGAGTCGGCAAATGGTAAAACGCCGATGACAGGTGGAGGTGGATCCACAGTTCCCCGGGGAGTATACTATCCCTTCCTACCTCTAAGTTACAAGTCCTAGATGAAATTTTAGGGCAATATGGGGCCGATTGGTGAAACTTTATGTCCCTTGAGGTCCCAAGTGGCGCAAAATGAGGGATAAGATTGCAAAACTCTGATTGGTGCGACATGATGGAAGAAGAGTTGGAATCAGTTTAGGGAGTATTATTCAAACGGGTGATAGTAGTCACGGGAGGAAGGAATGCTATTCTCGAGACACGAGTGAATTATGAGATTAACAGGGATTTTATCGTGGGATTACCTCATTCGGAGGCAAGGACATTAGCGAAAAAGTCATTGCGAAGGGTATTGACATCTACATGAACAGGACCAGAGATATGATATGCGAATGAGTATGTTTAGGAATGCGAGTATGGATATAGAAGTATATATCTAGGTAAATGTGTATGAACGTGCGTTGCACAAAGGTTATGTAACTTGTAGGCATCCACGCATCGCCAATGGAGTCGAAAGAGGAACTAGATGAGGAGTAAGAGGTAAGATAGGGGCAATGGGGTTATAATACTCCGGCGAGGGAAGACATATGATAAACTAAGTCAGAACGTTGAGCGGGGACTATTGTTAAGGGCAGATAGGACAATCACTTAGAATACGACATCAGTATATGCTATACACTTACTACAATAGCCCTGGGATATGGTAAATGGCGAAAGCGATAAGGTCACGGGATGAAGAGGAAGCGTAGTCTCCGGTATAGTAGGTCTTACGGGATTGTATGCAAGGGGCAAAGTAGATCATGAACTAGACCTACCCTCCATAACTCGATACTTCCGAAATATGTTAGAGACCCTAATAGAATCATGTCAATAAATGGTGCTCAAGCGACGGAGAAAAGAATTTATAAAAAAGGTACCCATTACCACATTAGATGGGCAAGTGCAAAGACTTTGAAATAAGGGAATAGTTGAGTCAAGGTTGGTAGTAAAACAATAACCGGGAAGAAACACATTCGAGAAACGCGTAGGGAATATGAAGGCTAAATACCCGCACTTAGTCAAGTCTCCGGGAGAAGTTCATGATGATACGGCTGGATCTTAAGGTATATATGCTTACTTTTGCTCTTTTGGTCGTGTGTGGCCATAGACATGTTGGTACTGTGTTATAGCCCTGTGTGATAGTGGTATTATGAGTTGTTGTGACAGGTTGGTAGTGCCAGATTACAAGGGAAACTCTGGCGAAATTTTTCTAGAATTCTCGAGTATTTTAACATTCGAGGACGAATGTTCCAAAAGGGGGGAAGAATGTTACGCCTTATAAAATTTTTCGTACATGTACAGTGAGTAGGCGAGAGAAGGTCATAACGTATGCGATGTTGATCGAGCAAGAAAGGATGTAAGTGGCCCTAATTACGAGTTTCAAGGAAATGCGAGGTGAGGAAAGAAAGTTATTAAGGGAAAGCGAGTCGCATGGTGTATATCGGGCAAGAATTTTGAGCAACGAGTTAACGAGGGTGTAAGGATGCCTTAGAGAAGTGGGAAGATGTCCCTAAGATTGATATTGAAGTGTCAAACAAGTGCCAAGAAGGTTCCATAAGGATCGGAGATCAAACGAGTCGACGAGAATGAAAACGGAATCACTGAGCATTATACGGTCCAATCTACGGACCGTATAAATGATACCAGCCATATAATTGGCCGTATAGTTGGCCAAAGGAGGGACCAGCCACTGGACCAAATGTACGCCAGTACATACGGTCCGTATAAATAGTACGGACCGTATGTTGGTCCGTATAATGGAGGTCGGTCAGATTTTGTGGTTTTAAAATAATGATCCCATTTCATTTTTATTACTTCTCCTTCTCTCTACACGACTCCATCTCTCTCTAGAACCTTTTCAAAACTCTTCAAGCACAAGAAAACCAAGGAAATCAAGGATCAACAACATCAAATTCATGAACCCGAGTGTATGAAACCCAAGTAAAGTTTATCTTCCTCAAGGAAAATCAAAAGAGAGAAAATAGGGTTTTGGTACTAGAAGGGAAACTCCACTCAAGACTTGTTCTACCACCATACAAGGTAAGTTTCATGATCTTTTCAAGTTGTTTAAGGTATTGGAAGATTAAGATACCCGAATTATAGAAAAGCATAGCAAATGGGTCATTCAAGAGTGAATAGTGTCATAATTGAAGGATAGTAGAATTGAATCATGAATGTTGGAGCGTTGTGATTATAAATATGTTATAAATGACATGTAGACTATGAGATAGGTATGAAGTATGCGAAATTATGATGGTGGGCTACAAACTATAAATGTGAGTTAATTGGAAGAAAATGGTGGATTTTGCTAAATGTACATAAATGGTGATTGTTGATTGTGATATTGTGAGTGGTATTGTGAATGTTGGGAGTTGATATAGAACATGGGAAAAGTAGTAGAAATAAAGGAAATGCTGCCCAATTTTCCCTAGAAATAACGATACGTTCTTATAGTCGATTAACTAACGTTAATGCGAATTCTCTTGTGAAGGTAGCAACGTGACATTGAAGGAGAACAAGTGAGCGATAGCTTAGCTCAACGACAAAGGTATGTAAGGCTAATCCTTTCCTTCTAAGGTATGAATCCCTGTATGCATTTCCTCCTCTCCTATGAGATTCCTATTTCCAAGAAAGTCAAGAGTCCTCACCCATGAATAGCTATACGAGGTAAGAGCTACGAGATGGGTATGATGATGATAATAGTAAGCTAAAGTCTAGAAATGTTATAGCCTATGATATGGTACTCCTAAGAAGCTAATGATGCTATATATATGAAATCAAATGGTATTGATTCCTATTCTCACTCACCTTATACTTGTTCCTTCAAGGTGAGGCCGAATACGTATGGATGCTCCATAATGACATCGGGGGTCCACGACCTTACGTCCCCCCCGATAGAGTATGATATCTAAGAGTCCCTATGCATGCATTGTGATAAGTATATGAAGTTATGCATATATGATAAGATATGATAGCTCTATGTTAAGCCACGGCACGCCCATGAAATGAATGATAGTGATGTTAAGTACGATAGAACCATGATATGCTTATAAGACGATTCATAATCATAAATCTACAAGACGCCCGATAATGAGTATGTGGTATGTATGCACAAATATATGTGTTATGACGATATGAGATATATGTGATATACTGTCGAGCCCTCGTGGCCGAATACGATATACTGTCGAGCCCTCGTGGCCGAATACGATATGCTGTCGAGCCCTCGTGGCCGAATACGATATACTGTCGAGCCCTCGTGGCCGAATACGATATGCTGTCGAGCCCTCGTGGCCGAATACGATATACTGTCGAGCCCTCGTGGCCGAATACGATATGCTGTCGAGCCTCTGAGGCCGAATACGGATAATGATCAAATGTGTATAAATAAATGCGACATGATGACAGGTATATGCATATGTTATGACGAAGGTAGAATGGTGACTAGTTATGTTAAGTTCATGATACCCCTATGTGATGTATACGTACATATGTATGTATCGAGTCCAAGAGGGCCGAGTACGAACGATACCGACCGATATGAATACTATTATGATACATGTATGATATTTTCAGTAGTATAACTATGTTATATGTATGATTATGCCATGTGCATCCCGTCCACGTAAGTACGAATGAGATAAGTATATGACATCCATACGAGCACGAAATAGAACATGGAACGTCCCTACGGAAAGCAGGTAAGTACTATGAAGAGAATGTTAATGTCTCCCATCTTATGTTACTTCATATATTACCGTTATGTTTCTCCATCATTACTGCTCATGTTTTACATACTCAGTACAATATTCGTACTGACGTCCTTTTCTTTGGATGCTGTGTTCATGCCCACAGGTAGACAGGGAGGCGGTCCAGCTTGGTAGAAGCCACCAGCCGGTCTGAGGAGCACTCCATCTTCCGGAGGTGCTATTTGGTTTATCCCTTTTGTGTATATTGTATATGTCATCCAAGAGAGGCTCGTAGGTACTAGACGTGGTTTGTGGTTCCATGATGTAGAAGTGTGTATGTTTATAAGTATTCTGAAACAGGTTTTTGTATTACAGCATAATGTTTCTAGCGAAAAGCAAATTCTCTATTTAAGGTATTCAGATAAAGACGAATGTTTGTCAATTGAGTTAAGAAAGTGTTAGTGCGAGCGGTGCTCGGTGGTTAGCCCCGGGTGCCCGTCGCGGCGGCTAGACGGGTCGTGACAATGGCCAAGTACTTATTACTTCTTGGGTTGTAATTGCTATCTTATTAGGTTCAGCCACTATAGCTGTTCGGAACCCACAAACCATTCCAACCGGGGGTTCGGTGGATTTCTATTTTACTTTCTCCAAGTAGTACCGATCCGGTACTGTTTCCATATTAAAACGGAATCTTTCCATGAAGGCCGCAGCCATGTCTTCCCATGTGACCCAGCGGCGTATGTCTTGAGTTGTGAACAACTCGGAGGCTTCTCCGGTCAAACTCTGGCTGAATAGCCTTATAATGAGTGCCTGATTTTCTTGGACACTGACCAGTTGGTCACAGTAGGCCCGTAAATTGGCTTTGGGGTTACCTGTTCCGCCGAACAATTCAAAACGAGCACCTTCAAACCTTACGGCAAGTCCAAATTGAAATGTATGCACATATCATCATAGCTTAACCCCAGGCCAGTGAGGGTGGTTCTCATAGACCGTTCCAACATCACAGTCATCTTTCGTTCTAGTCTTTCTTCTTGTTTTTCCTACTCGGCCTTCCGTGCCATTTCCATCTCTTCGTAGTGATCAATTTCTTGGTGATCAGGTAAGAAGGTGTTTAGGGTGACGGGTGTGTGGAAGGGAACTGTTGGGTGTGTAGGGCGATTTTGGTGGATATGTGTAGTTTTAGCAGTTGGTAGTGAGATGGTACTTGGTTGTATAGTGAAGCCGGGATGGGTATTTTGTAGCGTTGGGTAAGAAGGAACGGAGTGAGTGGTTTCGGGAATTTGGGTAGTGTTGGCCGATGGTGGGGTATGGTACAAGGTGCCAATGTGTCGTCCAAAGGATCGGATTCGGGGTAAATGGTATGGTGGTTACAGTGGATTCAGTGGGAAAGTAATCGGCTAGTGGTGAGCTTAGAGACGAAAAAAAGCGACGGAGGCCTCCTTGTTTCAGCAGGTGCTTCTCGAGCAGCATTAGTGGCTTTGTTCCACGTGACCTCTTGTTGAAGGTCGGCGATTTTCTCAAACATCATCTTCATAACGTCCTTAGTAGGTGAGAACTCCGGTAATTCTCAAACGGGTGAATATCTGAGAGCGATGTCAGTTGGAGTAGTCTCATTCTCGAAAGTACCAGTCATATTTGCTTTGCCTCGGACTTGTTGGGATAGGGATGCTATTGCAGCCTTTGATCTTGTGAAGTATGCCAGTGTGAACACGAATCAACTTTCTCTTCTGCAAGAAAAAAATTACTCAAAAGCAAAAAATGTTAGTTTATTAGGCAATAAAAGATAAGTAAATAATCATATGTTTGACTTAAATTCTTGATTGATCTCTTGTACCGAGTTTCTGGTATTTCTCATTATATGGGGAATATAATATTTATATTATATAGGGACCGAGTCTTACTAGACTGTCTACGTATCCCTCCGCGGGAAATCAGGCCCATTCTTAGTTTGGTTTACATAAGATAAAACTCCCTAACTTATAACCTACCCGTGACCAGGCCCGATAGGAGCTTCCTGCGTATCCTTCCTTAGGATATTAGGTCAGCGCAGTTCCTTTTACATATAAATAGGGAGGGAGGGGGGGGGGGAGGGGGGGGGGAGTCTGTGTTAAATACAAAAAATGGGATCCCCCAAAATTTTACCCAAAAGATGACCTTTCCCTGAGATCAGAACGGGTTGTTTGTCCTTTAAACCCTTCTCCCGGCCTACAGGCCCTAATCTCTAATACTGCGGTGGGAGCACCACCCAGATGCTGCCCCTGTGAACCAAATGTTCCACCTCAAACTTAAAAGCTTCGCACTCCTCAATGTCGTGCCCTAGGGACTCGGAATGGTAAAGGCATATCCTCCTTCGACTGGTTTCTTCAGTCAGAGCTCTACAAGTTCTGATCAGGACTATCTTCCCAACACTGACCAACTTTTGGAAAATGCTGGCATATGAATCCTTGAAGACAGTGAAGTCATAACGCCAAATGTGAGTGTTCAGCGTGATCCCTTCAGCTGGGGGAACACTGTCGTGGACCAATAATGAGTAGGGGCCCCACAACTTAGTGATTCTCTTCTTCCTGAGGGCCAAGCACTCGTTGAAAGTATGACCAGCTTGCTCCTGATGAAAAGGGCACCTCTTATTTGCAAAAATTAGAGCACAAGGTGGCAACCTTTCATGGCTGACACAAATTATCCCCTTACTCCTGAGTTTGTCAAAAACCTCCTCACTTGTCATGTGCCTGGCGAGACATAGTAAGGGCAACCACAGATTTTAGTGCACTGGCCCACCATTCAGGCGATGCTGGCCGAATGAACTTTACCAGTTCTTCGGGCTCCCTTCTTGGGCTTAGTGGTATGACGGAAGCGGCCTCTCTTGACGGCCACGTGGGCTCTAGTAGGTCAGACTGCATCTCCTCATTTTCCAGTTCCTCGACTATAGGACTGTACTCCGAAAGTATCCCCTTTCCTTTGTCCAAAATATTCTCATCTTGGTGTTGTATTTCAACAGGTTTCTCGGGCGGACTTTCCGCCGAATCCATTAATTTGTTGGCCTCTTAGATTTTGTCTCTAACTGCTAGATCTGTCTATCGAGATCTTGAATTTTGCGATGGAGCAAACCCTCGCCTTCTCTCCTGGCCTCGTGCTCTGATATGTTCTTCACATCCATCTTCAGATTCTGAGAACGTCACTAAGCTTAGTATGGGCATTGTTTTCATTATTTTTCTTTGGGATAGTGGTCGGTACTTGAGATTAATTAAGCATTTAAACGGAACATATGAAGCAAATAAATCATGTAAAGCAATTTATACAAGTATAGGTGTACTAATCGCGTTCCTAAGCCTTTTTATACTAATCGTTTGAAACATGAATGTGCCATTTGAGTCAAACCATTGCCCCATAATCATAAAATTTCATTAATAATAATGTTCTTCCCCAAAGAGGTACAAAAGGGATAACGTAAAGGTAATGCATAAAATGAATCACTAGAAGTGTCCTCCGGGGGCTGATGAGGAAGCTCAGTCAGTCCTAGTCTTCTTTGCCTTCGGAGGGTAGTCTGGATATAAAAATAGGCCGATGTCAATATGGCCTCCATCAGAAAACCCTTCTGTGTAAAAGTCAATGGAGCAACGTCATCCAAAGTTTTCTTCATCCGATCATTAAGCTCAACCAAACAATCATTAGTAAAAACCAACTCACGCATCAAACTAGCTATGGAGGCTTAGTCGTGTTCAATCTTTTCCAAATACTTGGCATCTTTGTCGTCAGCTCTCCTCTGAACCAAACGGGCTCGAATCTCGGCCTGTGAATCCTTGTCTTGTACATAACTGTAGAGAACGGGTCTGGGAGGGAGAGTACCTTGTAAGTTAGCCCTTAACCAATCCTTATACTCCACCACACAACCGGGACAAAACCTATCGGGAGCCAAAGTATCGGGACCCCAAATCATGCGACCTTCCCACTCGCGCAAGAACTTTAAAGCTTTCGGTGGCCTATCCCCTTCATAGTCAATGATGAAATCTCACATGCCTCCAACTTGGGGTATGATTTAGATCCTCCCAAACTGTCTTAAAATTCTAGCAGGCACTTAAGGGCGAATTCCCATAAGCGGTAAAAATGGACACTTCCTACCCTTGATCATAACTTTATCGGATACGAAGTCATGGAACATCCATTGAACACTTTCTTCTTTCAACCTAGAAAAGTTAAATGCCCAACTCCGCCTGGTTTGATTCCCAAAGTTTGGACAAAAGTTATGGAGACCATCCTTTTCGGCTGACTTACTTAGGTATTGGTTACCCCTGATCGTGATCATATGTTTAAGGATCCACCATTGTACGAGTAGGTTACATCCTTGGAAGTATTTGTAATGGCTTCGTAAGAGGCTCAAGGCTCGGTATAGATCGGCTAGGATAATTGGGATTAGGTTGAAGTATTTAGTTTCTACTTTTTGGGTTATACCATAGAAGATGGCATGGGTGACTGAAATGACTCGGGTGTCTATGGCTAATAACCAATCTTTGGGAAAGACCATGATTCTCAAAAAGCTAATGGCAAGCGCTAAGGGTCGGGTGGCTAACCATTCGGCATAGGTTTTGAACACCCTCGGATGCTCCACAAATCGTCTTGGTTTCCCAAACCATTTGTACAACTCTCTAAAGGGCATGATCAGGCCATGGGCCCAATTCGCGTGGGATAAGGAAATCATTTTGTAAATTTGGGAGTAGGTGGGCTTTTCTGGGATTAAGGCATTTTGGTCGGGTTTTTTTCTCCTTTTTATTCCTGAACCTACACTAGTCAAAACATCCTTAAAATCTTCCACAAAAGAGGGGCCATCTCTACATCACTCCCAAATAAGAAGAACATTCTATCTCCATCCCAAAACTCGGTAATTACCTCTATCAACTCTTTACAACTCGTTATTGTCATAATTGATTTCAAATTTCCTAAATGACATGAAATACCCTTCTTTTCCTCTTGAGACATTTGGGCCCACCAAATACGTAGTAAGTCCGGCATAGTAAGAACAATATCGAATTCCAAATCAGCTGACATTTACAAACAAAAGATAAGGTTAATCTCCACCTGTCACGACCCAGCCCCGTGGGCCGTGACTGGTGCCCTACTTAGGCACCCAAACGAACTTACGAACCAGATTGTCATTATTAGGACATATCCGTTTTAACGGACATTATTCGTACCGATAGCATATATGCGTACGTCATACAAATACGTAAACGAATGCTTGTCCTAAGCGGTCGCCCGTGCGAATCATCGTATCAAAATCAAAACTGGCGAATGCACATCGCCCGTACACACACATACATACAAACATATGGGCCATATCGGCCATAGTAGCATTCGGGCCGCTTAAGACGCAAAAGCTTTCCACATACAAATGTATCGGACCCATGACCCACAAATATGACTACGAGCCTACAAATGTAACGTAAGCATACGAACATATGACGGGACGGGCCCCGCCGTATCGTGCCGAACAAATGCACGTAATATACATAGCAAAACATGTATACCAAATGTGGGCCCGATCGAGCACTCCAAAATAGCGTAATGGGAAGCCTAAACCGGAGGATCACCCAACCGAGCGCCCGTACCGCGCGACATGAAATGCGCCCCGAAGAAAGCGGGGTCGGTACATTTTAAAAGTCCGAGTATGTAAAGCGTGAGGTACACGTAATCCAAATCATAACCGGAGTCGGAGGGATACGAAAACAAATACGGAGGTAACAGTCAAACATGCAAATGTACATAATGCAAATAAAAATCATGCATAAGGCTCGGGAACGTGTCACCGACGCCGGTGCCACAACACATCATACTCCGAGAAGTTTTCAAATCTCCGTACATCTCCGAACACATCATAATATCACACACATCAAATCATCGAATATATCAGATGCCATATCACATCATAACACCATAAATGGTAACCGGCCCTATGGCGAGGTCTCGGAAACCGTAACACATCATACTGCCGAATGTGTCATAATGCGCACGATCACAAAATCGGCCCGGGTACCGGTGAACGAAATCATAACCATTGGCACGAGCAGAGTAGTGCGTAAACCATATGCATATCAAAAGTAAGTTCCAGGATTTGACGCTTAATCTTATATACATATATATATTAACTTCGGAGGGTTCAAAATGAGTGTCGAGGTAATCGGAATTTACATACAAAAGTTGCGGACTTTTTAAATTATCAACTTTTCCCAAAAACACATCATAGGTCATTCTTTGAGAAATTTCGTATCATTCGTAGTGAGGACATTCAAATAACGTTATAGGACATTTCGAACGGACTTTAGAGGCATAGACAAATGTTTTCTTTTCATATCATATGAAACTGAGTCAGACGAATCAAATAAGGGAAGTCTCGGGACTTGCGGGCCCACCTCGGGTCAAGTCGAGGCGGCAGACATAAATTGCAAACATTGGGATCCATAAAGTCATTTGTGAGAGTTTCAAAGCGAATCGGATACATTTGCGGAAGTTATGGAGGTTTAAGCATTCTTTCTACCAAATGCAAGATTGTAGTTCAAATGCGCTGAATGAATAGTACTCAGAATCAGACTCGAATTTCCAAGAGCGGGAATTATCTCCGAGGTTCCGATCTTAACCTAGTATGACTAGGACATGCCGTATGAAGAAAAGGTAGGCTTTACATACCTTCCTTGCCCTTTTTACGCTTGCCAAAACTCCAATCCCGTTTCGTCAAAAATGCAAATGGTCACTTTTACCCGTTACTATTCATGAGACTTGAAATCCCAATCTTGGGCTAATAATTGTCTACCGAAATTTCGCAAGCACCTCCCTATAAATATGACACCTCGAGAATTAAACTCGGCTCAAAACAATCAACAACAACCCAACAACATCAACAATTACAACAAAACACAATATAATACAACTAGCCCACTTTCCAACATAATGCAATAGTTTCCATTCCAACTTCACATTTTCAAATCAATATCAACATGCTCTCATTCATTACGGACCAAGATTATTACAATATAATCCGGAAGCATTTCATAGCATTTCTACAATATATTCTCAAAATATACAAAACATACAAACTTTCCACCAAAACCATAATTCATCCGACACTTCTAATTTTTGGCATACTTATTCGTAACACATTCCATCTTCCAAATTCATCAACAATAATCCTAATTTGCACCTTAACATCTTTATTATTACAATGACATAAAATCACTCAAAAATGACATAACCTCCTACATTTCATTTCAACACCAACCTATACCATTTTGCCTTCATTTACTCTACAAGGATCACAACAACACAACTAACATATTAAACAACATTAATCCATTCCCATTTCATCATAACATGATCCCACGGCCAACACTCAATTTACAACTTCCATCAATTTTCATTCAACTTTCATTCTCAATGTAGAGTCTACAACAACTACAACTAGAATACTACATAAAATTCAACCCACCTTGCCTACACAACCATACATACACAACGCCACATGCACGTACACACATTCACCATGCCAACTTCCATATTTCTATATTTTCTACTCCTTTACATATACTACTACGCAAACAAACCTTCATAACATAATTAGAAGGGATGAATTCTTACCTTCCTCTTCAAGTTTCTTCACACCACCAAATTATCCAAACGACGAAATCAATGGATTATCTTCCGAAATAACTATACCAAGTTGTAGAGGGACCTTGAATTAGTAGGAATATAACAAGAAAACAATTTTTGGGACAAGATTTTGATGGGTGATTTTCCACCACCTTGGCCGAATGGCCCTTATGTTTGGTTCTTGTTTTCTCCTTCTTCCTCTTGTCTTGAAATTTCTAGAAAATTAATGAACCTTTGAAAATATTACTTGGCACATGACCATGTCACATGGCTTGGATTTTAAAAAAAAATTCCAAGCCATGGCCCCTCCTTGGGTTGGGCTTGGCCTTTTATTTTTTTTTTTTTTTAATTTTCCAAGCCCAAAATTTAGCCCACATTTTGGAAATTCATGAAACCATTTTTCAAAATTCCAATTTTTCCCTTAGTCTTCTCCAATATTTCCACATCAATAGTCTCTAAAACATCACATGCACACTAAGTAGAATCCAATTGGAACCTCAATTCCTACCATTCCGATTTATTTTTGATTTTTCCAATACGCACAAATTTCCGAACATTCGTCCTCGAATGTTCAAGGGCCTTATGGGGTCTCTAATACATTCGGGGGGGGGGGGGGGGTGGGTGTCTATCTTCCCAACACATATTTGAGTTTAATCAAAGCACGTGTAAGGGCCTTTTTCCAACTCCTTTCCAACATCCCACTAAGGCTATTCGGGGTCTTAGCCCACATTCTTCGTCGAAATCGAAGGTCAAACGGACGTTCATATCAATCGAAAGTACGAAGGTACGACAATTTCATAATCCGACGATTATCTCGAGCAGTTCAAAATCCAGCCGTACGTACGTAAGCATATCGGATAAACCAATCGCAGTCGACTTACCGAACCATATAAGATAGATCCGTAGTCGAGTGCACGGACGTATGTAGAATCCGTAATTGGAACCTACAAGGTATATATCCATTCCGTGTCGAGTATTTGTATCAAGCCGATTTGTGATCCTAATCGAGCACAAGGTTCGAGGATGAAAACATAATTAAATTCAGAAGTACCGGGGTATAGTAGGCAGAGTTTCATCGAAGTCAGAGGCGCAAAAATATGGCGTACAGAATCGCGATCAGAGTCAGACTACTTTACTATACTTCAGAGACTTATGGGAATTTCCTTGTCACGTTTTACTTCTCGCTTGATTACAGACTCGTTCTTCCCCTTCCAACACAATAATTTTCTACTTCACCTGCCAGCTCCCTCGAAGGCTTTACTTGATCATATTTCTTATCCTTTAATTCCTTTCCAATATTTCAATTTCCTTACTCCATATTCTTACTCATTTCTTTTTCAATGTACCGTCATGTTAAGACTCTTTACCATTCTACTTACAAACATTTCCAATCGCTATTCAAATTTACTTTGATTCCCAAGCGGTATTGCGCTTTCTTCTTTGCACTCACTTCGTCCGAATCGAAGGATCTCCGTGGGTGCTAATCGGCTTCACGTGCTTCCTCGTTCTTTAGGTTACCCCAAATTTCCGACGATTATTTCTCATGCCTACAATTGTGAAATTTTCCCATTGAGTACTTCCCGAACCCCATATAAGATAGATCCGTAGTAGCACGCAACTTTGAAACTTTTATGCATTCGATGCGCTATTGCTAGTATAAACCGTCAATTGCCTCACACAACCTTTATTACATATTCGGGCGTGTGCGAGTCTCTTACTAAATTTTTTTCAAAAAATTTTCCTAGCGGGTCCCACCCGTTCTAAATCACACAATTACCATATTGCCCTTCATCGATTTCTCAATATCTACTTACACCCGTACTCACAATTATCTTCCACCGGGTTTCTAGATTTATACCCGTAGGCGGGGACATCTTCGCCGCCCGAAGTCGTCACCGAACAATATTCGCGTAAATCATTCACACATAGGAAATTTTAAGAAACTCATATACTTATACATAATCAATTTCCTCGTCCGACTCCGGGAGCCGCCGAGAGGTGTGTCCATCATCATCCTCTCGTCGTCGCCCCCCACCTATCCCCCCGCCGTTACCCGCATCCGAACAGGAATAGATAATCGGACTTTCCCACTCCTGCGTGACCGAAAGAACTTGATCAGAAATCCTTAGCACTCTCCGAGGTCGGCAACATCGTGCTCCATCCCTCCATATTCCGAGTTCTCATCCTCCGTTGTCCCCGGAAGAGGTACTCGTCATGTCCGTGTCATAACTATCCTCCTCCATTCTACTTACAAACATTTCCAAGGAGTCACCGCTATCCTCCGAGAGATCTTGATTCCACCCTCCGCGGAATCCTCTTCTCCTGCAGTCGAAACTCGGGAGGAATTGTAGCCGGGTCCTCCGACGGATCGGTATCATAACTATCCTCCGTGGGATCCTCCGTCCTTCCCGACCGAGTAGGTTACCCCAAATTCTACCGGCCTCGGTGACATCCTAATTGGGGCCTTCTTGACCCCCATCCCCCTCGTCGAGCCGTCCTCTTCATCTTCGTCGATACAATCACTTTGAAGAGGGTTTAAACAATTTCCCAAAATACCGACTATTGCTCTTTTGCCCCGCTATAGACACGACGAGTCGTTGGGAGGGGAGCCATCACTAACAATGCTTTATTACTAATCGCACGTCTAAGATTCCAAGAAAGGGTAACATAACATCCTAGATGTCCAAAAATTTTCCTTTATAGATGGGGCGCACAACACACCGATAAACACAGACTTACGAGATACGGCCCGTAGACATTCCGAGGACAATATCTACTTACACTCGTACTCACAATTATGTCACGACCCGGGTTTCTAGATTTAGCCGTGGATCGGTGCCCTACTTAGGCACCCAAACGAACTTACGAACCGATTGTCATTATTAGGACATATCCAGGAACATTATTCGTACCGATAGCATATATACGTATACATAAACGAATGCCGTCCTAAGCGGTCGCCCGTGCGAAATCATCGCAAATGTACATAATGCACACACAATAAAAATCATGCGTATCGGCTCGAACGTGGTCACCCGCTTTTAAGGACGCAAAACAGAATGTACTGAGACCCGGTGCCACAACACATCATACTCTACAAACGAAGTTTTCAAATCTCCGTACATCTCCGAACACATCAAAATATCACACATCAAATCATCGAAATATATCGAGAAGCCTAAACCATATCACATCATAACACCATAAATGGTAACCGGCCCTATGGCGAGGTCTCGGAAACAAATACGTAACATCAAACCGTGCATGCAAATGTACATAATGCAAATAAAAATCATGCATAAGGCTCGGAACGTGGTCACCGCCGAATGTGTCATAATCATAATATCACACACACGATCACAAAACCGGCCATATCACATCATAACACCATAAATGGGTGCCTACTATGGCGTGAAACCGAAACATCATAACCATTGGCACGATCACAAAACCGGCCCGGAGTGAATGAAATCATAACCATTAGTGCAGAAACCATATGCATATCAAAAGTAAGTTCCAGGATTTGACGCTTAATCTTATATACATATATAAATTAACTTCGGAGGGTTCAAAATGAGTATCGAGGTAATCGGAATTTACATACAAAAGTTGCGGACTTTTTAAATTATCAACTTTTCCCAAAAACACATCATAGGTCATTCTTTGAGAAATTTCGTATCATTCGTAGTGAGGACATTCAAATAACGTTACGGGACATTTCGAACGGACTTTAGAGGCATAGGCAAATGTTTTCTTTTCATATCATACGAAACTGAGTCAGACGAATCAAATAAGGGAAGTCTCGGGACTTGCGGGCCCACCTCGGGTCAAGTCGAGGCGGCAGACATAAATTGCAAACATTGGGATCCATAAAGTCATTTGTGAGAGTTTCAAAGCGAATCGGATACATTTGCGGAAGTTATGGAGGTTTAAGCATTCTTTCTACCAAATGCAAGATTGTAGTTCAAATGCGCTGAATGAATAGTACTCAGAATCAGACTCGAATTTCCAAGAGCAGAATTATCTCCGAGGTTCCGATCTTAACCTAGTATGACTAGGACATGCCAGATGAAGAAAAGGTAGGCTTTACATACCTTCCTTGCCCTTTTACGCTTGCCAAAACTCCAATCCCGTTTCGTCAAAAATCTGCAAATGGTCACTTTTACCCGTTACTATTCATGAGACTTGAAATCCCAATCTTGGGCTAATAATTGTCTACCGAAATTTCGGCAGCACCTCCCCTATAAATATGACACCTCGAGAATTAAACTCGGCTCAAAACAATCAACAACAACCCAACAACATCAACAATTACAACAAAACACAATATAATACAACTAGCCCACTTTCCAACATAATGCAATAGTTTCCATTCCAACTTCACATTTTCAAATCAATATCAACATGCTCTCATTCATTACGGACCAAGATTATTACAATATAATCCGGAAGCATTTCATAGCATTTCTACAATATATTCTCAAAATATACAAACTTTCCACCAAAACCATAATTCATCCGACACTTCTAATTTTTGGCATACTTATTCGTAACACATTCCATCTTCCAAATTCATCAACAATAATCCTAATTTGCACCTTAACATCTTTATTATTACAATGACATAAAATCACTCAAAAATGACATAACCTCCTACATTTCATTTCAACACCAACCTATACCATTTTGCCTTCATTTACTCTACAAGGATCACAACAACACAACTAACATATTAAACAACATTAATCCATTCCCATTTCATCATAACATGATCCCACGGCCAACACTCAATTTACAACTTCCATCAATTTTCATTCAACTTTCATTCTCAATGTAGAGTCTACAACAACTACAACTAGAATACTACATAAAATTCAACCCACCTTGCCTACACAACCATACATACACACGGCCACATGCATGTACACACATTCACCATGCCAACTTCCATATTTCTATATTTTCTACTCCTTTACATATACTACTACGCAAACAAACCTTCATAACATAATTAGAAGGGATGAATTCTTACCTTCCTCTTCAAGTTTCTTCACACCACCAAATTATCCAAACGACGAAATCAATGGATTATCTTCCGAAATAACTATACCAAGTTGTAGAGGGACCTTGAATTAGTAGGAATATAACAAGAAAACAATTTTTGGGACAAGATTTTGATGGGTGATTTTCCACCACCTTGGCCGAATGGCCCTTATGTTTGGTTCTTGTTTTCTCCTTCTTCCTCTTGTCTTGAAATTTCTAGAAAATTAATGAACCTTTGCCCCTTTTAATATTACTTGGCACATGACCATGTCACATGGCTTGGATTTTAAAAAAAAATTCCAAGCCATGGCCGGCCACCCTCCTTGGGTTGGGCTTGGCCTCCTATTTTTTTTTTTTTTTTTAATTTTCCAAGCCCAAAATCCTTAGCCCACATTTTGGAAATTCATGAAACCATTTTTCAAAATTCCAATTTTTCCCTTAGTCTTCTCCAATATTTCCACATCAATAGTCTCTAAAACATCACATGCACACTAAGTAGAATCCAATTGGAACCTCAATTCCTACCATTCCGACTTATTTCCGATTTTTTCGAATACGCACAAATGCGAGGTATAACACCCCCCCCCCCCCACTGAATAGGCAATTGTTCAACTTATAGGCACATTACACGTTTTCAAATAGCACATAATATGAGATGCAATATTTTTTGGGTCATAGACCATACTTGACACTAGTTAGTCTTCCTATCAGGTTTAGATACGTCTGAAATACCTAAACCCTTGGTCCACTTCATGTTTGGATTTGGCTTAGCACTAATCCTAGGCTTATGCAACAGTGATTTTTTCGAATTGACCTTGGACCCGAGGGGACTACTCGGGGTGAACCGTTGTCGGTCGTTGGGTGACCGCACACCAACTTAACGTTCAACGTCTTCCAAAGAAAGGGTGCTTCGGGTTTTTTAGTGAAGGCTAGACAGCGATCCCGCATATCCCCTTCGAAATCATGCTTTTTGCCAGGAGTGGTGGAGTTTATGATATGATATGATATGAATGACAGTTCAAAATTGCGAAAATTTAAACACATAAGCAAATAATACAGTTAAAATCACATTATATTGAAACCCTTATGGTTAGAACCTAAGAAATCCCCAACAGAGTCACCATCTGTTACGGTTCACTTTTACGAGGGGGCATAATAGCTACTAAGAGGTTGTTGGTGCTCTAATTGGATTTTATATTTTTGTGAGTCGCGGCCTAATTTATTAAGGAAAACCGGGTTAACAGGGTTTATTCAAACAAAAGAAAAACCCTTTTAGACCAGAGATCGAGGTAAGGGTTCTGGTGATCCCCAAGGGAAGGTTTTAAGCACCCTAGTATTAAGTATCCATAGAATACGGTTGCCCTACGAGCTTCAATGTGTGATTATTGTAATTATTTGCTTAAAAATGTTTAAGTTTCCGCAAACTTGTCATTTCATTCATATCATAATTTCAAGAAAAATTTGGCAAAAAGTCCCCTTTGAAAAGGGGTTTTGGGGTTCAAAAATCCGCGGAAGTGTTCAACTCACTTTATTGCCGAACTAAGACACACCCGAGATCTCTCCCGAGTAGAGTCAATACTGTTTTAGTCCTAATAAAATGGGTTTAGTTCTTACGGGTTTTATTATGCATATCTATAGAAAATATGGAATATATCTCCGATTTATATACATATATAGAAAAATACTAGTTTTGTTACTCAAGTCCAATTTTCATCATTTGAAGCTCATAGAGTCAAACTATATTCTATGTCCAGAGTACCTCAACCTCAGAACTGGCCCAACGGTTTTTCCCTTGTTTTTCGGCCCAAAATGAGTTTTGGGCTTCCAGGCCCAAAATGGTCTTCATTTTTCAGAATTTATCAAGTCCAGATCCTGTTTCCAGTTTATCCCAACCAGTCCAATTCCAAAATCTAAAATTTGTTCCTTGGCATACAAAAGATTACAAATTTTGAAATAAATTTATTTCCTAAATAATTTCTCTATTTTTTTGAAGCTAAATTACCCGACAGTTTCGTTGTCTAAACCACGGGCTTGAGGCCCAAAACTTGTCACTTATTAGTTCAAAGTTCCGTTTCTTATTGATCCAGTTTTATACTTAGCCAAAATCCCATTTTTTATCATTTTACAACTAAGCATATCATTAAACCAATTTTAGAACTTGAAATCAAATAAAGTTTCTCATTTTATGCCAAGTTAATAGTTGACCGTGTTCAAAAATGATTTTTTGGGGTCAACTTTCCTAAAAAATACTAAGCATTTTCCTAAGTTCTACATCCACATGGGTTTCAATAATCATCAAGTGTTTTACAAATACATTTACACAAATAATGAATATAAAAAGAAAGTTTAGGCTGGTGAGCCTACCTAAGCCCACCAGTTAGCTATTTTCACTAATAGCTGGGCCTTCACCATTTTTACCCATGGTTGGGCCTTCATGCAAACATTAACATCCCTTTTTCTCATACGGACTCGACGAAGAAAGGTGGTTGGGCTCTTGGCCCAACATGTTTATGCAAGGACGGCCCGAATGGCCCCAGAAGGAGTTTCACATGCAACATATATGGATAAAGATTAGTAACTAGCATAAGTACTTGAACAATAGGTGATTAAACAAAATTGTAATAAACAAAGCAGGTGAGCACATAAAACTAAAGAAATAAAACAAACAAGCCTCGGCTAGATAATACACGGACAAACAAAACTACTGAAGCATAACTAAATAGACCGGGTTCAATATATATCAAGTTTAACATATCGGAAAGGCCCAAAAAAAATATAAAGATGAAGCAAGCCCAAGAAAGAGATCTTAACAGCATTCTAAAAGTGATACATGTTACATACATATAGTATACTAGCTCGTATACACTGAATGTATACAAAGTTGAATATACTCTATGTATTTGAGCACATCCCTTTGTATACCTGAGAAAACCAATCGCACAAATGAAGAAAATAGTAAAAAGGGAATCATGATTAAGATATTCAAGACTTAGAGGGTATCAGCAAGCAGGAACAAAGCAACAATAAGCAATGTACAGGTGCAATATTTCATGATATACAGATCGCAGGTCCAACAAAGAACTATAGCAACTAAGGTATAATATGGGACATGCTCTCAACAAATTCATGAGATGCTTTAAAAAAAAAAGAGTGAACAGGTTTAGAAAGGGATCACATAGCATGCATTTGGTATATTTTTACCAATCATTCAACACAGACTTCACAGAATACCCACATGGATCACAGATACTGCAAGCTAAGCTTTAGAATCCTTTTAACCCTTTTGGACACACTCTGGGACTTAGTATACTAAACCAGTCAATCAAAGTACATAGCATAGACTTCACAATAGAGTGATTAGAGGGACATACAAGGGTCATGGTCACTTATCAAGCCAAGCGGTATGTCACAAACTGAAGCACAAATCTTATATTTTTGCAAACAAGGTCATAAAAGAACATACACAAGGTTTTAGTCCCTTTTTACATCAGGCAAATGTCCTTGTAGTCTTAAAGAGGAAATTTTTCAAATCTAATTCCTTTTTATGATCATCAAAATGTTGGGAATACAGCATTAAACTCAAGCAACAACTATAGAGAGAACAACTCTGTTACATCAAAATAAGGGTCTTAAATGACTTTAAACATTTGAATAGGATACAGGCATGCTTCGAGTATCACATTAGTTTTCTAGGCTGATCATAAATCAAATAGGGTGTTAAATGTACTAGTCATGTTGTCTCAACAAAATACTTATGCACTGCTTTAACATTCACATAGGTTATATTGAATCAACCAAACACACATAAATGAAAATTTAGCACAAATAGTCAATAAGATGATCAAATATAGGTAATTTGGACTCAGTTAGCATGCTTAACAGATTTTAAGTCAAAATATACTATCTAGCAGGTGTTCTAATAGTGAACCACAAAGACTTAAGCTTTAAAATGACATATGAAGACAAGACAAAGGCATAAAACTAAAACACATTTACATGGCATTGTTTTTGGCCAACCAAATGCGATGTGAGTCAAACAACATGGATACCAAGCAAGGTTTAAACAGTTCATAACATGGTTAAGCTCAACTAGGTAAGGAGGAAGAAAAAATGGGCTGGACACTCAACACTTAGCATATTTAAACATTTTTAGTACTAGTGTCCTACTTAATCAAAACATAAGACTACATAAATGCATTAATAGGCTATAAAAATGATTATATTACAGGCCATAAAGAATAGTAGACAGAAACTGAGCTAACACATGCTGATAGTCAAACTTAGAACTCACAGTGCATTAAATCAAGTCAGTACCTACTGTATTGATCCATTAAGCCAATTAAACCATAAATAAAGTATGCTTAACTGAAACAAATTAAGTCAATACTATCCTATAAACATGCTTATTTAAACAGACTAAGCTAACTTAATACATAAATATCTTAACTAAATAGGTTTAAACTAGTTAAACACAAAACATGCTTGACTACATAGACTAAACTACATAAACATGCTTTTACTAACAAACTAATTAACACATAAACACATGAACAGGCTTAACTGAGCTAAAATAACATCAACACACAAACACAAATAGCTTAAAACTAAAAGTGCAAAAAATAAAAAGGAGAGCGAATTACCTCTTTGATGTGCAACCTTGTGTCGAGAATGAACTTGGAGATTCCTTTGCTCCTCAAATCCCAATTCAACCAACAAACAGAAGAAAAAAATTAAAATTTTAAACTTAATCGAAAATTAAAGGTCTTAAGCATAAATTGCTAGAAACCCTAGGTATTCAATTTTTTAATATGCAGGGTGATATTCCTTGTCCCATCTCTGTAAAACGCAAATTGGCCAATTCCTCATAACCATTGTTTTCAAATGATGTGGGAGTCTTGCAAATTTACCATTGCATCTCTCAATACCAACATCTACGACTAGGAATTGGCTAAATAAGCAAATTAAAGGTCAGATTTGACTCGAATCGAAGTCAATCTGTAGGGTTCTTCATGAACCAATAATAATCGAGTATTCAAAATCAAACCGAACAAAACCCATTAAGGATTCGCAGAGCTTTTGACTGTTGTTACACAGAATAACAAGAAAAAATAGAGAGAGGGGATGGATTATACCTCGTTGGTTGAGTTGTGGTAGAAAGAGGGTGAAGCATTAATTGCTTTGCCCTAAATGGTTGAGCACGCGCTGTAAAACACTAAAGCGTACTGTGATTTTTCCATAAACATCGATGGCAAGGAGAGAGAGAGGCTAGAAGACCATGGCGACTAGGAAGGAAACCCTTTCTCCTCTCTTAACGGTTGTTTGGTTTGAATGAAAGGTATAAGGGTATTAACCCCCCCCCCCCCCTCTTTTTAAACTGATATTGGGTCGGGTTTGGTCCGAATTAGACTGAGCCTGGCCAATAAAAAATAAAGAGAAAGGGGGCCTAGTTCGATATATACATGTATACACGATATATAGGTGTGTATATGTATACACATGTGTATATCTGTGTATACATGTATACGGGGAGGGGCACATATGCAACATTTAACAAGTGGTCAAAAATTGAAATAATGTCTATCAATTAATTATTTCAATCATGACCATAGTATAACTAATTAGCCGATTAAAGGCTCAAATTTGCAAAATTTGCTTAAACTATGAAATAGATTATTGCAATTATGGCCATACTTAATTCAATCAACCAATTAAGAACTAATTATGCATCAATGACCTTATTGATTTTCAACCATGAACTTGGTCGTTTCAATTATGGCCACATTTAGCCTAATTAAAACAATTAAAGTTAATTTGCGACAATGGCCTTAATTGAATTTAAACCATGAATTTGGTTATTTCAATTTTGGTCAAAATTAAACCACTTAGACGACTAAGGGCTAATTTTGCAATAATGACCTAATCGGCTCATACCACAGAATTGACTTTCAGTTAAGGCCATAATTTACAACAATTGATCATTTCAATTGTAGCCACTATTAATCACATAAATAAACAAATTTATGGAATTAATCACAATTAAACACTCAATTAATTGAATATGCAAAGATTAAAAATTGAGGGGCAAATAATGATTAATTCATTTAATTAATCAAATTCCTTGAACTAAACAAAGAAAAATACTTGCCAATTAATTTTTGATAACTTGAACAATTAAAATAAATAATTGATGTCAGTTGTTTTCCTCTTGGTTAGATTTAGTAAATATTATAATTGTTGTAATAATTCATAATATGTAAATTAATTTCCAAATGATTTACACTATTATAGAAATTATTTTATCAAATGGAATGGTAAAATATTATCTGAGTAATTTTATAAAGGCAGAATAGTCTGGTAGACCCCTGTACTTGTCCAGTTTTGTCATGCGGTGTTCGTACTTACGAATTTGTCAACCAAACCCCTCTACCCTTCAAAATTGAGCATTTTAAACCCACCTCATCCTTTGTGGCATTTTTGAAGGGAGTGTGTGTGATACACTCATTTAAAGAGCGCGAGGCTTGTTAAAAAGGCACCAACAACCATTTTTTTGGTGTCATCTTCCTCCCCAATGTTCATCCTCCGTTGATGAACAAAAATAAGCTTTTTCTTGGCTTTTTTTCCCTCTTTCTCTATCCAATTTTTTCTGTCCAATTCTTTCTCCCTTCCCCTATCTTCTTTGTTTGTTTCTCCTCTCAAATCTGAATCATTATCATGAATATAGAATCCTCTAGCCAATAATCAAAATTTTCTTTATTAATTCAATTATATGACCTTTGTAGAAGGAAAACCCATCAAAATTATCAAAAATACCAACAAATAAAAAATGGGTCAATCAAAAGATCCTCAAAAATCACCACACCTCAAAATTAACCCATAAAGAATTTTCAAGTAGAAATTATGCATCTTTTACCCATTAATACTTTCAAAAGATTTGAGTTTTTTTGAGAAAATTTAGCCTCAAATTTTAAAAATCAAACAAGGCAAGATTTTTTTCCAAATCAGTAAAAAAGAAGAAGAAGAAGAAGAAGAAGAAAACAGTGATTATCCCACTTTTCTATATGGATAAAAATGGACCACCAAATTTCTTCTCCACCACCTAACGCCTTCAGCCTTGGAAATGGAACATCAAACTTCTTCTCCCTCTATCTTCAAACTGCTGCCTCCTCTTTCACCATCTTTCCCGTCCTCATCCTTAATTTCTACCATCACCTAAATCTCATCCCTCCGTAAATCTTTGTCAAAGAACATCAAGATATTTCACATAAAAGTAAAAGATTGGGTTAAGCAAAAGTGGAAGAACATATCAAAACTCATTTGAAATTAAAGCTTGAATCTGAAAATTTGGATTTCACTGGAGCATTTGACTTCGAGATCTGAAATATTATTTGATTCTTAAGCTAATATTGTGATTGCATTTTGATTGAAAAAATTTCTAAACCCTAAAATCTAATAAAGAAGATTATGACAAACAAAACAAAAAGGAAATGAAGGAGATAACATAAATAAACTAAAAAGAGGTGAGGAACTTATCACTGATTGGAAATATTTCAATGGCAGTAAAATCTACAAAAAAATCGTGAAGAAGAAAGGAGGACGCGGGGGGTGGGGGGGTGGCGGTAGAGAAGAAGATGAAGAAAGAGAAAATGTTTTGTGAAATGAAGTTGTGGAGGTTTAATTCAATTTTCCACATTTCATTTCCTACGTGGCATTAAAAATGACATGGAATCCAACGTGTAGTCGGTTGTATTACACGCATTGTGAGTGGGCTTAAAAAGTGTTTAAAATGATATGTTTTAAAGAGTAAAGGGGCTTATTTGGCAGACTTGTAAGTATAAACACCGGCATGACAAAACTGGACAAGTACAGGGGTCTCTCAGACTATTCCGCCTTTTAGGTGTCAACAACTATCCCTTTGGTGTAATCTCATTTTTATGCAATTTTCAAACATATGGCAAGGCCCTGGTTTTCTGGATTTCCTACATATCTCAGGTTTCATGAGAATTCAGGTCATTTGTAGTTCAACTCAAGTCTGACTTCTAAATGCAAATTCGAAGAAATATCGGATACCTTGGTTACAAAATTAGGAAATCCGGCATGATTGGTTGGAGCGTGACTGACTTTTACGGTATTGAGTCGGCCTACATATCCCTGTCCTTGGGAATCAAGTCACTTATAGTTCGACTCGATCAGAGGACAAATATATCCTTTATATGGGAATGCCTTTGCGTGTGTGCCTGTGTATGTCTTACCGGCTATGGAATAATAAAAGAAAAAACAAACAAAGCATATAAGCAAACAAGAATTCTTGTGTGGCTGAGCGAGAGGAGCGATCTTCTAAGTCCTGGCCGGAGAGCTTAACTCTCATGTGCACCCTATACCAACCGGCTGCGTAAGAAAAAGTTTCACGTTTGCTCTGTATCTGTCTGGATTTGATTTTATTAGCCTGCTTCGTCTGGCAGCTATAAATCTGCTTATGCCTCCTAAGTAACATTGGTTGGTTTTGATGATGAATATTGCCGCCATCCGGCCGGATCTACATCGTCTTGATCTTTGGAGCGAATAATGCGGTCATCCGACCTGTTTTACATCACTTTATCTCTTGGAGCGAATACTACGGTCACCTGACCAGATTTACATCGCTTTATCTCTTAGAACGAATACTGCGGTCACCTGACCGGATTAACTTCACTTAACCATCTTGATTCTACCTGGTAGCTTATATGAATAGCCCTCTCGACAGTGTTTGTATGAATGGCCCTCACGCAGATAAGAAAAGTGATGTCCTTCACAACAACACAAAAGGAAATATGCAATGACCCTCACTGTAAATAAGAAAAAGTGATGGCCCTCATGGCAACAGAAAAAGGAAATATGCAATGGCCCTTACGACAAATTAGAAAAAGTGATGGCCCTGATGGCAACAGAGAAGGAAATATGCAATGGCCCTCACGGTAAATAAGAAAAGTGATAGCCCTCACGGCAACAGAAAAGGAAATATGCAATGGCCCTCACGGCAAATAAGAAAAAGTGATGGCCCTCACGGCAACAGAAAAAGAAATATGCAAATGGCCCTCATGGTAAATAAGAAGATATGAATGACCCTCACGGCAAACAGAGAAGAAATATGCAAATGGCCCTTATGGCAAATAAGAAAATATGAATGGCCCTCACGGCAACGCAAAAAGGAAACATGCAATGGCCCTCACGGCAAATAAGAAAAAGTGAAGGCCTTCACGGCAACAGAAAAGGAAATATGCAATGGCCCTCACGGTAAATAAGAAAAAGTGATGGCCCTCACGGCAACAGAAAAGGAAATATGCAATGGCCCTCACGGCAAATAAGAAAAGTGATGGCCCTCACGGCAACAGAAAAGAAAATATGCAATGGCCCTTACGGCAAATAAGAAAGAGTGATGGCCCTCACGGCAACCGAAAATGAAATATGCAAATGGCCCTCATGACAAATAAGAAGGTATGAATGGCCCTTCGGAAATAGAGAAGAAATATGCAAATGGCCCTTATGGAAAATAAGAAATATGAATGGCCCTCACGGCAACAGAGAAGAAATATGCAAATGGCCCTCATGGCAAATAAAAAAATACGAATGGCCCTCAGGGAAACAGAGAAGAAATATGCAAATGGCCCTCATGGGAAATATGAAAATATGAATGGCCCTCACGGCAACAGAGAACAAATATGCAAATTGCCCTCATGGCAAATAAGAAAATATGAAAAGCCCTCACGGAAACAGAGAAGAAATATGCAAATGGACCTCATGGCAAATAAGAAAATATGAATGGCCCTCACGGCAACACAAAAAGAAATATGCAAATAGATCTCATGGAATATAAGAAAATATGAATGGCCCTCACGGTAACAGAAAAAGAATTATGCAAATGTCCCTCAGGGTAAATAAGAAAATATAAATGGCCCTCACAGCAATAGAGAAGAAATATGCAAATGGCCCTCATGGAAAAAAAATATGAATGGCCCTCACGGCAACAGAGAAGAAATATGCAAACGACCCTCATGGCAAATATGAATGTATGACAGATATGTCCCCTTCGGCTAAATTCTCTTTCTTTCATCTTTTATGTCGGTCGTGACCCTCCTGGTCAAATACGCCATATTGGTTTGCGATGACCCTCTCGGTCGGATATTTGCCATTATGGCGTTTACGTCCTTCATCAGCTCCCGTAGCCAGATGTTTTCCCTTGTGGCATTCAAATCTTTTATAGCATTTGTGGCTTGCTATTCGCAGAAAACCCGGTTTCAGTGGTGGCCCCAACCTTTTTTGCGAGCCATATCCTGCACATGAAACAAAGTTAGAAAAATGGGTCATCCTCCTGGAGACTGCGCATCAGAAATGGGATAGTTTTCCTATTTAAAGTTGATTCGTGTTGCCGGCGCTGTCGCATCTTTAGCTTTCAGGACTCAAAGCCCCCTCGGTTCCGGTATTTGAAAAAATGAATTTATTTTCGTTATGCAGGAAATCATTTTTTGTAAAAGTTAAACACATAGATGTCTATTTGTAGGGAAATAAATGCATTGTTTTTGAAAAACTGTAATGTTATTTGTCATGACATGTGCTTTTCAATGAGGGATATCCCTTCTTTGGTGACTGGGATTCTTCGCTTCTTTGCGTAGAAATTTCTAAACCTTTCTCAAAAATTCTGCCCCAGTTTAAAACTTGATTAACGGACTCTCGTGACGAATCTTCCAAGTCAAGGTTATAGTGTTGAACAAGTGAGAAATTTTGAGATCTCAAAATTTCTGCCCCAATTTGAAACTCTGGGTCGGCTGATTTTTTAGTGACTCGATGGCATGAATTTTTGAGATCTTCTCAAAAACTCTGCCGCAGTTGGGCACGCGTCAATCCTTATACCTTTGCAAAGTCCTATCTCTAAGGCTTCCTAGGGGTTTCTTGAATTTTTTTTTTTGATGCGACCAAGCTCAAAGAGCGCCTACGTATCCTGTCGCATCAGGAATCAAGTCGAACGTAGTTCGGAATAAAAGTAAATGAGTTTTTGGTTTTTACTAATAATGTGATCGGGTATCCCACTGTGGAAAAGTCAGGTCATTGCGTAGTTCATGATACAAAGTTGCTTTTTTTTTCCTCTCTGTTACGAATTATTACAAGCAAATGAAAATAGCTAATACAAGTAAATAAAATAACGATTACAAGTAAAAAGTACTATTGCAAATTGATAAACTTGTCTTCATATATAGTAGCGCTTGATTGCGTCTGAGTTGATTGGCTTAGGCCACTCTTATTCGTCCATTTCTGCTAATACTACTGCTTCTCCGGAAAGTACTTTGCGAACCTCATAAAAATCAAAGAAAGACAGGATTAACCGAGGCTGTTCAAACAGGCATAGGCCAACTAAACGGCATTGATTTCACATAAAAAACGATGTGCCTTCTGCTCCTTTTGCTCTTCTCTTTCTATGTCTATTGATTTCCCGCCCACTCACATTTTTTGCAAATTTCCCTTTGTATTCATCTTGGTGTGGGAAAATTCTCTTGAGCACCATCTGCCCAATTTGGAAAAGTCAAGTTCTGACTCGTTTGTTGAAGGCTCTTGCCATCCTTTGTTAGTAGAGTTGATTGGGACATACAACAACCATCCTCTTATCTTCGATTAAGGCCAATTGCTTATATCAAGCTTGGACCCATTTGTCCTTGTCCAATTCTGCTTCTTGGAATATTCTTAAAGAAGGTATCTTGACTTTGGCAGGCATGACCGCTTCAGTACCGTAGACTAATAAATAGGGTGTTGCCCCTGTTGAAGTTCTTGCTGTGGTACGGTATCCTAGTAAGGCATATGACAACTGCTCATTCCATCCTTTGTAGTTGTCTGTCATTTTCCTCAATATCATCTTGATATTCTTGTTGGCTGCTTCTACGACTCCATTCATCTGTGGCCGGTAAGCTGTTGAATTCTGGTGGGTGATCTTGAATTGCTCATAGATATCCTTCACCAAGTAGCTGTTTAGATTTGCTCCATTTTCAGTTATGATGGACTCAGGTATACCGAATCGGCATATGATATTGTTTCACACAAAGTCGGCCACTACTTTCTTTGTTATTGACTTGTGTGGCTCTGCTTCCACCCATTTAGTGAAGTAATCAATGGCGACTAAAATGAATCGGTGCCCATTTGAAGCGGTGGGTTCAATTGATCCAATGAAGTCCATACCCCAAGCAACAAAGGGCCATGGTGAACTCATAGCATTAAGCTCACTTTACGGAACCTTGATTAAATCGCCGTGGATTTGACACTGATGGCATCCTTGCACATATTTGCAGCAATCACTTTCCATTGTCATCCAATAGTATCTGGCTCGGAGAATCTTCTTGGATAGTATGAATCCACTCATATGGGGGCCACAGGTCCCAGCATGTTCTTCTTCCAGAGGTTTGGTGGCCTCACCAGCGTCTACATATTGGATTAGACCAAAATCCGGCGTTCGTTTGTACAACACTTTCTTATTTAGGAAGAAACCATTGATTATTCTTTTGATTGTCTTCTTTTTTCCACTGGTGATACCTTCGGGATATTCCTATTTGTCCAAGTACGTTTTGATGTCATTGTACCATGGCTTGCCATCTGGCTCTGCTTCCACATAGGCATGTTCTTCTTTCAAGTGTATCCTCAGCGGGACAATGCGACTACTTTCGGGATGTTGGATCATTGATGCTATTATGGCCCAGAGCTCTTGGAGTGTGTCGGAACCCAATCTTCCCGAATTTCTTGCAGAGTCTTTGTGCCAAGTTTACATATGGCAAGATCTTGTCGTTTTTAGTGGCCCATTCGCCTTGTACTTGATGAATTAGCAAGTTAGAGTCTCTGATGACCAGTAATTCATCAATGTCCATGTCCAGTACCATCCTGAGGCATGGAATGCAGGCCTCATATTCAGCCATATCGTTGGTACAACAGAATTTGAGCTTCGCTGCCATTGGGTAATGTTGCCCATTTTCTGATATCAAAACCGCTCCAATTCCTGACCCTTTGTAATTGACTGCTCCATCTAAGAATAATCTCCAGCCTATTTATGGTTATGCTGCCTCTTCTTCTATGGTTAGCACCCCTTTGTCTGGGAAGTGAGTGCGTAGAGGTTCAAGATCTTCGTCCACTGGGATTTCAGCTAGCATGTCGGCCAAAGCTTGTCCTTTAATGTCCTTTTATGCTATGTATACTATGTCAAACTCGCTCAACAGTATTTACTATTTGGCGAACTTCCCGATAGGCATGGGCTGACGGAAGATATATCTCAATGGATCCATCTTGGATATGAGGTGAGTGGTATATGAAGACAAGTAATTCCTCAATTTCTAGGCCACCCAAGTTAAATCACAACATGTTTTCTCTACCAGTGTATATCTCGCCTCACAAGCAGTGAACTTCTTTCTCAGGTAGTAGATAGCGTGCTCCTTTTTCCCTGCTTTATCATGTTGTCCTAACATGCACCCGAAGGCATTTTCTGCAACATATAGGTATAGGAACAGTGGACTCCCAAGTCTGGGAGGTACCAAGACTGGCAGGTTGGACAAATATCTCTTGATAGTACCAAATGCCTCCTGACATGCTTTTATTCATTTTGTGGGAGTGTCCTTCTTTAAGAGCTTAATAATGGGCTCCACAGTGATGGTAGACTGAGCTATAATTCGTCCAATGTAATTTAACCTTTCCAGGAAACTCATAACTTCCTTTTTGGTTTTGGGAGGAGGTAGTTCTTGGATTGCTTTGATCTTTGTTAGTCCCTTATGCTCCTTTGGCTGACTATGAATCCCAGTAGTTTTCCTGCTGGTACCCCAAATGCACATTTAGCCGGGTTTAGCTTTAAGTTAAACTTTCGGAGCCTGTGAAAGAATTTCCTTAGATGAGTGGTATGCTCCAACCTTTCTCTTAATGTTATATCCCGTACTTCATACATTCGGATAATTCGAGAAAGTCGTGGCAAGATAAGGACAAGGTCATTTTCAAGAATTATTTTAAGGTACGAGTTGTTAGGAATACTATTCATGAACTTTGGTAGTATGAAAATGTTGGGAAAGACCATGGGTAAAAAGAGAAATTTGTAAATGGCCAACGGTAATATTGAGGAAAGTCGAGGGGCAAAATGGGAATTTTACACAAGGTTCATGAAAATTCCAAAAGGGCCATATTGGCCATGTTAAAAAAAAAAAAAAAAAAAAAAAGATGACAAGTTACCATAATATTCATCTTTTATACATGGAAATTTCTAGAATTTTGGAGAGAAAGAATAAGGCTAAGTGTCCATATTTCTTTACTTAAAGGACTAAAGAATAAATATGGATAGATGGAAAAAAAAAAGGGGGGGATAAATAAGATATATTTCTCTTCATCTTTTAGAAAAGATGAAGAAACTTGGAGAAGGAGAAAAAAATTAAAGGGCCATACGGCCATGACCATGGAGAATTAAGGTCTTCAATCTTGATCCCAAAAAATTATTTTCTTGTTGTATTCCCACTAATTCAAGGGTCCTTTACAACTTGGTGCAATTGTTTTGGAAGAAAGAGCACTTGTTTCTTCAAGTTGACAACTTGGTTAAGTGAAGAAGATTGTGGAAAAAGGTAAGAATTAATCCCTTTTTATTATGTTATGAAGGTTGGTTTATGTTGTCGAATGTAGAAATGAGTAGAAATTATGAAAATATGGAAGTTTGCAAAGTGGGTATGTATGTGTAAAAGGTGTAGCCGTGTATGTATATTGTTGTATATATAATATGAGTTGAATTTTATGTTGTATTCTAGTTGTGGTTATGGTGAAATTTATATTGGAAATGAAAGTTGAATGAATTTGGTTGAAGTTGGGAAGTGGGAATTATGGCCATGTGGTGTGGAGATAGAAATGGAAATGAATTAACTTTGTTTAATATGTTAGTTGTGTTGTTGTGATTCTTACAATGTAAATGAAGGTTAAATGGTTTAAGTTGGTATTGAATTGGAATGTAGAAGATTATGTCACTTTAGAATGATTTTGTGATATTATGGAAATGAAATTGTTAAGATGTAAATTATGATTATGGTTGATGAAATTGGAAGATGGAAATATGTTATGAATATGTATGTTGAAGATTAGAAGTTTTGGATGGATTATGGTTTTGGTGAAAAATTCGTACACTTTGTATACTTTGTGAATATTTCGTAGAAATGATATGAGATATTTCCAAATTGTATTGTAATGATCTTGATTAGTAAATGAATATGAGAAGGTTGGTATTGATTTGAAAATGTGAAGTTGGAATGAAAACTATTACACTATGTTGGAAAGGAGACTAGTTATGCTATATTGTGTTTTGTAATGATTGTTTGTGTTGTTGGGTTGTTGTTGTTGATATATTGGGCCGAGCTAAGTCTCGGGGATGCTATATGTATAGGGGAAATGATGCCGAAATTTCGGTAGACAAACATGAATTTAAGTTGAACTCTTGGAAGCTACAACTCACAATTGGTAAACATGACCATTTGTAGATTTTGGAGAAAACGGGATTCGAATTTGGAGAAGCTTAAGAAGCGGAAAAGGTATGTAAGGCTTACCCTTTATTTCTCTTGGCATGTCCTAGATATACTAGGCTTGAATTTGGACCTCGGGGACAACTCTCTCTTCGGAATCCACGTCCGAAATTGCCCTTTTTCTTTCAGTGGAATTGAACCAATTATGTTGCTAAGGGTTGGAAAAGTTGTCTAAATACCTAGAACTTGAACAAATGGGACCCGACTACCTTAAAACTATCATGAATGATATTATGAAGTGTAAAATACGTAAATTGTGTACGCCACCTCATTTGACCCGAGGTAGGCCCACAATCCCCGAGACCTAATTGTATTGTTCTATTTGCCTTATTTCCGTAAGATAATTAAAGAAACTTTTGACTATTGTTCCGAATTTGATATAAGTATCTTGTAACTCGTATATGAGCATTCGGTTCGACCATTACGATATAAATGCTTCGGTACGGACGATCCGATTTGAATATTTTGGTATAAGCATTCCGATGTAAATACTCGATTTAAGTATTCGATATAAGTATTCAAAATAAATATTCCGATGTATATGTTCGACATCGGTATTCGATCTAAGTATTTTGGTATAAGCATTCGATATGATAACTCCGATATGAGTACTCGGTGCGAGCGTCCGATATAAGTATTCGCTATGTGTATTTGGATATGAGTCGTCCGATCCGAGTATTTTAATATGAGTATGCTCTATAAGCGTTAATGTTCTTCATGTACGATCTCGGATCGCTTAAACGATCCGAAGAGGTTTCGTATTCCAAACGCTCATAACTTTCCGATACTAACTCGGAAGAACCCGAAACTCGTTTCCGAGCCTTCGAATGTTGGTAAGTGTACGTATTCATCGAGTCTGGATTTATGTGCATATGGTTTCTCACGACTCTGCTTGTGCATGGCTCAATGTATCTTTCACTGAGTCCCGGGCCAGGGTATGTTATGTTCTCGTGCGTACTCTATGGTATGACTCTGATTCACTGAGTCCCGGGCCAGGACATGTTCTCGTGCGCATTCCACTGCATTGTTCACCGAGTTCCTCGTACTTGCGGGCGGGACACGTTATCCGTATGTATTTATGATTTGATAGTACGGGGATGGCGGCCGATGGCACATGATGATTATTCACCGAGACCCGCGAGGAGGCGGGACACGTTATGAATATTTGGTACATGATTCCGACATGCATGATTCCATATTACCGAGTCCCTTAGCAAGGGCCGGACACGTTATTTGCATTTATGACATATAATTCGTTATACATGATCCTATTCACCGAGTCCCTCATCGAGGGGGTCGGGACACGTTATATGCATATGTGATCCATGATTTTGACATGCATTGATGAGTCTATCCACCGAGTCCCTCACGGGAGGGCGGGACACGTTACACGCATATAAGATATGTTACTTTGGCATATGGTGATTCTGTTCGCCGCGTCCCTTCGTAAAGGGGCCGGGTTCTGTATTTGTGTAAATTCTGTATGATTCTGATATTCATAATCTAATCTGTGTTCGGAAAGTAAGCATTCTGGAATTCTGTACGTTCTGTATTCTGTCCGGTATAAGAAGTCATCTGAGCATTCTGTGCGTTCGGTATTCCGTCCGATACATAATCTTATCTGAATAATTTGTACGTTCTGTACTCCGTCTGACGTGTGACATCTCCGGTGCACTCTGTATTTTCTACACCTCTTCGGACATGCGGTCTGTGATTGTAAAATAAGCATTTTGGTACTCTGGTTGACCTACTTACTTTCTGTACCTTTTCTGGCGTATGAGACAGGTGTGTATGGACTGTGTCTGAAAGGTAAGCGTCTGGTATTCTGAGTAGTGTATGTACCTGATAGTTCTGTCTGTTCAGTTATAGTTCTGTTACTTTGTGTTGCATGCCTTACATACTCAGTACATATTCCGTACTGACCCCCTGTCTTCGGGGGCTGCGTTTCATGCCGCGCAGGTACTCCCAGATGATTAGCAGCCATTATAGAAGATGTACCAGCTGGATTGGCAGCTCCATTTGCTCCTGGAGTGTTGCCGAGTTAGAGTTTGTATGATATGCTTTCTGTATGGATGTTAGAGACTTTGCAGACAGCGTCGTGGGTGTTGGTTGTCAGTCCGTAAGCGGCTCCATCAGCCGATACGTTATATGTGTTGGTTCTGTTTGACTACCGATTTTATGTAATTTGAAAGCAACGAAAATAATTATTTCTGAAAGTTGTATTTTGTATTTTATCTTTATTAGAAAAAAAAAATTATGTGCGTAACAAGAGTCTGTGGGTTCGCTCGGCTCCGGACGTGGGGTCGGGTGCCCATCACACCCCAATAAGGTTAGGGTGTGACACTTAACTACACCACGATCTCTCTATGAATCATGTCGTAAAAAATAGTAGTCATGGCTCTCATATGGCATTTTTGATGCCGAATGGCATTACTCGGTAGTGATACACTCCCCGTGGAGTGATGAAAACTGTCTTTTCCGCATCCTTTATGTCCATAAGGATTTGGTGATAGCCGACGAAACAATCCACAAATGACTATAGCTCGTGCCTGGCACAGTTATCTATGAGTATATGGATATTTGGGAGTAAAAAGTTATCCTTTGGACTAGCTTTGTTGAGGTCTCGATAATCCACACATATTCGTACCTTCCCATCCTTTTTGGGTACCGGCACAATGTTGGCCAACCATGTGGGGTACGAGGTTACTTCTACCACCCCTGATTTGATTTATTTTTCTACCTCATCCTTGATGCGGATACTGAGGTCCGGTTTGAATTGTCGGGTTTTCTATTTCACGGGGACGAAACTCGCATTGATGGGCAATCGGTGGGACACTACGCTAGTGCTTCATCCTAGCATGTCAGCATATGACCATGCAAAAATATCCACATATTCTTTCAACAGGCTTATCAATTCCTCCTTTTGAGGTGCTTCCAGGTGCGCACTTATCCTAGTTTCCTTAACGTTCTCTTCATCATCTAGATTGATTGCTTCTATTTCATCCATGTTTGGTTTTTGTTCATTCTCTAATTGCTCTGCTTCTTCCACAAGACCTGCGAGTAGCATTGTTTCTTCATCGTATTCCTCATACTCCTCCTCCTTTATACTGCGCGAGTCATTCGTTTCGCAACATGTCATGACATTTAGGACTTCTTTACTGTTTTTATTACTGAAAATTCAAAGCAAAGCAGGGTTAGTATAAAATATACATGCAAAATTATTTTTGATGAAACCGAGGCTTTCATTGATCCAATTTTAAAAGTACAAACTGCGATCTTAGCTCGGATCAACATCGAGCCATTTTCATTTTTGAAAACATTACGAGGTACATATAGTGATAAAAAGGCGAGTAATCGGGCCTTGACCGATTCTCTTCATTTGAAAATACAATCATCATATTTCTATGGAAGAGCCAAAAGCGGGGTAGGGGACCAATTGGACAGCTGCTCGCTCGGATCAACATCTCAGATAGTAGGCGTTTCTACATATTCCTTTAGACTTATTGAGCAATCTTCCTCTTGGAATAGCATCTCTATCCCCTCTTTTATGTCTGCATCATCCGGCATAGGCATTCTAATCTAAAATGACTGTTACAGATCTAGAATAGGCTTGCGGAGGTCCACAACATCCTATCTCTTATTAGTAGGTATTTTATCTTCAGTTGGGGAATAACTAAGTCCAAAACGAAAATTGACTTGAGGAATGGGAATTGGCTCAGTGATGCCATGCAAATGCTTTCCCCGACCCTTCCAGAGTTCGAATCCGTTCTGGAGCATGGTTGAAGCAATCATTTTATAAACCGCAGGCATGGGGACCTCTGGGGAGTCTATCTTGTAGGCAGCTCCCACTAGCTCTGTCACATGGAAATCTGTTCCTTTGGGTGTTGCCTCTATAACAGGCACGGAATTATCTGGGTAATTATGCATGCTTCCTTCTCCGTGGATCACCACTTCATGGCCTTCCCAGACAAATTTCAGAGACTGATGGAGCGAAGATGGCACAGCTCCTGCCATGTGGATCTATGGTCTTCCCAAAAGCAAATTGTAATTGGCAGGTATTTCCATAACTTGGAACTCAGTAATGAACTCTGCCGGACCTATTTAGATGTTAAGGTCAACTTCTCGGGTGGCATCGCATCGGCCTCCATCAAATACTTATATATTGGTACGGCTATGGCGAACCTTTTCGAGTCCATATCCAACTGTGCCAAAGTAGACTCGAGACAAACATTTATTCTATCCCCATTATCAATCAGAGCCCGCGTGACTATTTTGTTGCGACACATGACAGTGATGTGCAGCGCCTTGTTATGGTTTGTGCCTTCTTTGGGTAATTCCCTTTCCGTGAAGGCAATCGGATGCTCGTCTATAACATGGGCAACCATTTTAGCCAGATTTTCGCTGCTTGTCCCAGCCGGGACGTCGGCTTCCTCCAACACCTTTATCATAGCCAAGCGGTGTTGGGGTGAACTTAACAAGAGTGCTAATATCGAGATTTGGGCATGTGTTTTCTTCAAGTGCTCCATAATGGAGTATTCTTTTGGCTGCATTCGACATCAGAAGTCTTCGATTTCACCTTGAGTGATTGCTCTCCTTTGACTTTCCTCTTCTAGAGGTGCCCCTTGGGCTAGCTCTTTGAGAGTGTAAAATCTTTCCGACCATGTCATACCATGAGCAGCAGCTACTTGTACCACAAACTCTTTTCGGGGAGGTGTCGTCATTACTTGAGCTACGTACGCAACAACTGGCGCAGGGATTAATACCTTAAATTGTGGATGTTCTTATAGAGAAAGTGATGTCACCGTACGCTCGAGTTCTTACATGAAATCTTGAATTACGGGCCTGCCTGTGACCCAGTCCTCTTCTCTTTCAATTATATGAATCACGTTGTTGCCATGGTTAGGAAAAGGATTAGTGTTCACATTGGGCGAAGCCATTTGGAGCACGATCTTCTTTCTGTCAATCATATCTTGTATCTTGTACTTTAGATTAATGCAATCCTCAGTACTGTGTCCTACGCCATTGGAATGGTACGCACATGTTTGATCAGCTTGGTAGAATCGATTATCTGGATCAACGATCTTTGGAGGGAGCGTTTTAATCATTCCGGTGGCACTCAACTATTTGAACAGATCAGTTCGTGTTTCCATTAATGAAGTAAACACGCGAGCAGGTTTTTTCTCGAAGTTCTAACATGGCGCATTGTAGGAATTTGGTGGTGTTTGGTTTTGGTAATTAGTGGGTGGATTATTTTGTGGAGGTCGGTAAAAGGGTGCGGGAGCTTGGTAAGGTGGTGGGATTTGGTAGGTATTCTGTGGAGCTGGGTAATTTGGGGGTGGTATTTGGAAGGTACTTTGTGGGGCTTGGTAATTTGGGGGTTGCGTTTGGAACGTCGGTTGCGCGTAATATACAGGCACCGTATTGTATGGGGTGGGTATGTAGGGGTTTGGATGTGGTGGAGCATAAACTCCTATCAGGGAACGGAGTTCTTCCCTTCTTTTGGATCTAGTGCTGGGAGTATGGGAAATGCTTGCCACGTTTTCCTTCTTCTTTCTTACGAACCCGGTCGAGCTTGACCGGGCAGAGCTCCTAGCTACACTTATGATCCATCCTGTTTTGAGACCATCCTCTATGGCCTCTCCAATTTTGACGTGTTCAGAAAATGGCCTGCTTGCCATTGACAACATTCAGTCATAGAAATCCGTTTCTTCAGAATGGATGAAAATCGAGACTAATTCTTCTTTGCCTATTGGTGGTTGTACTCGAGCGGCTTTCGTTCTCCACCTACTTGCATACTCGCAGAAGGTTTGGTTGATTTCTATTTTACTTTCTCCAAGTAGTACCATTCCAGTACTGTTTCCATATTAAAATGGAATCTTTCCCTGAAGGCCGCAGCCAGGTTTTCCCATGTGACCCAGTGGCGTATGTCTTGCCCCGTGAACCACTCGGAGGCTTCTCTGGTCAAACTCTGGCTGAATAGCCTCATAATGAGCACCTTATTATCTCAGACACCGACCAGTTAGTCACAGTAGGCCCGCAAATGGGCTTTGGGGTTACCCATTCCATTGAACAGTTCAAAATGAGACACCTTGAAACCTTAAGGCAAGTCTAAATTTAGATGCATGCACAGATCATCACAGCTTAAGCCCGTGCCAGTAAGGGTGGTTCTCATGGACCGTTCCAACATTGCGGTTATCTTTCATTCGAGTCTTTCTTCCTATTTTTCCTTCTTGGCCTTTCATGTCTTTCCATCTCTTCGTAGTGATCGATTTCTTAGTGATCAGGTGAGAAGCTGTTTGGGGTGACGGGTGAGTGGAAGGGAACTGTTGGGTGTGTCGGGCAATTTTGGTAGATATGTATAGTATTAGCAGTCGGTAGTGAGACCGTACTTGGTTGTATAGTGATGCCAAGGGTATTTTGTGGTGCTGGGTAAGAGGGAACGGAGTGAGTGGTTTCGAGAATTTGGGTAGTGTCGGCCGGTGGTGGGGTATGGTAAGAGGTGCCAATGTGTCCTCCAATGATCGAATTTGGGGTAAATGGTATAGTGGTTACAGTGGATTGAGTGGGAAATTAATCCGGTAGTGGTGAGCTTAGAGGCAGAAAAGGCGGCGGAGGCCTCCTTCTTTTCAGCAGGTGCCTCTCGGGCAGCATTAGCGGCTTTATTCCGCGCGACCTATTCTTGAAGGTCAGCGATTTTCTCAAACATCATCTTCATAACGTCCTCAGTAGGTGAGAACTCCGATAATTCTCAAACAAGTGAATCTGTGAGAGCGATGTCAGTTGGAGTAGTCTCATTCTCGGAAGTACCAGTCATTTTTGCTTTGCCTCGGTCTTGTTGGGATAGGGATGCTATTGCAGCTTTTGATCTTGTGAAGTATGCCAGTGTGAACACGAATCAACTTTCTCTTCAGTAAGAAAAGAATAACTCAAAAGCAAACAATGTTAGTTTATTAGGCAATAAAAGATAAGCAGAATATCACACATAATTGGCAGTTAAAACATGTAGCACATAAATAATCATATGTTTGACTTAAATGCTTGATTGATCTCTTATACCGAGTTTCTGGTATTTTGGCTTTGTTAAGTGGGGGAAAATAATATTTAAAATATATAGGGACCGAGTCTTACTTAGACTGCCTACGTATCCCTCTGCTGGAAATCAGGCCCATTCTTAGTTCGGTTTACATAAGATAAGACTCCCTAACTTAAAACCTACCTGTGACCCGATAGGGGCCTCCTGTGTATCCTTCCTTGGGACATCAGGTCGGCGCAATTCTTTTTACATATAAATTCAGGGGGGGACAAATCTATGTTAAATACAAAAAATGGGATCCCTTAAAATTTTACCCAAAAGATGACCTTTCCCTAAGATCAGAACGGGTTGTTTGTCCTTTCAACATTTCTCTCGGCCCACAGACCCTAATTTCAATACTGCGGTGGGAGCACTACCCAGATGCTGCCCGTGTGGACAAAATCTTCCACCTCAAAGTTAAAAGCTTCGCACTCCTCAATTTCATGGCCAAGGGACCCAAAATGGTAAAGGCATATCCTCCTTCGACTGGTTCCTTCAGTCGGAGCTCTACGAATTCTAATCGGGATGAGAATTCTGATCGGGACGATCTTCCCAATACTGACCAACTTTTGGAAAATTCTGGCATATGAATCCTTGAAGACGGTGAAGTCGTAACGCCAAATGTAAGTGTTCAGCGAGATCCCTTCAGCTGGGGGAATACTATCGTGGACCAATAATGAGTGGGGGCCTCACAACTTAGTGATGCTCTTCTCATTTATCAGCCTTAAAATCCTTTTTCCTAAGGGCCAAGCACTCATTAGCGGTATGACCGACTTGCTCCTGATGAAAAGGGCACCTCTTATGTGCAAAAATCGGAGAACAAGGTGGCAACCTCTCATGGCTGACACAAGTTATTCCTTTACTCCTGAGTTTGTCGAAAACCTCCTCACTTGTCACGTGCTTGTACGAGACACGGTAGGGGAAATCCACAGCTTTGAGCACAATGGCCTACCATTCAGGCAATGCTAGCCGGAAGAACTCTACCCGTTCTTCGGGCTCCCTTCTTGGGCTGGGTGGTGTGACGGAAGCGGCCTCTCTTGATGGCCACGTAGGTTCTAGTGGGTCAGACTCTATCTCCTCTTCTTCCAGTTCCTCGACTACAGGACTGTACTCCAGATGTATCCCCTTTCCTTTATCCAAAAAATTCTCATCTTGGTGTTGTGTTTCAACAGGTTCCTTGGGCGGACTTTGCGCCAAATCCATTAATTCGTCACATTCTTTGATTTAGACTCTGACAGCCCGGATCTGTCTCTCAAGATCTTGAATTTTGCGATGGAGCGAACCCTCGCCTTCCCTCCTAGCCTCGTGCTCTGATATGTTCTTCGCATCCATCTTCAGATTCTGAGAGTGTCACTAAGCTTAGTATAGGCATTTTTTTCATTGTTTTTCTTTGGGACATTGGTCGGTACTTGAGATCAATTAAGTATTTAAATGAAAGATATGAAGAAAATAAATCATGTAAAGCAATTTATACAAGTATAGGTGTACTAATCGCATTCCTAAGCCTTTTTATACTAATCGCTTGAAACATGAATGTGCCATTTTAGTCAAACCATTGCCCCATAATCATAAAATTTCATTAATAATAATGTTCTTCCCCGAGGGGTACAAAAGGGATAAAGTAAAGACAATGCATAAAATGAATTAGCAGAAGTGTCCTCCAGTGGCTGATGAGGAAGCTCGATCAGTCATAGCCTTCTTTGCCTTTCGGAGGGTAGTCTGGATATGAAGATGGGCCGATGTCAATATGGCCTCCATCAGAAAAACCCTCTATGTTAAAGTGAATGGAGCAACGTCATCCAAATTTTTCTTCATCCGATCATCAAGCTCAACCAAATAATCATTAGTAAACTCCAACTCACACCTCAAACTAGCTATAGTGGCTTGGTCGTGTTCAATCTTTTTCAAATACTTGGCATCTCTGTCGTTAGCTCTCCTCTGAACCAAACGGGCTCGAATCTCGGCCTGTGAATCCTGGCCTTGTACACAACTGTAGAGAACGGGTCTGGGAGGGAGAGTACCTTGTAAGTCAGCCCTTAATCAATCCTTATACTCTACCACACAACCGAGACGAAACCTATCCGGAGACAAAGTATCAGGACCCCAAATCATGTGACCTTTCCGCTCGCGCAAGCACTCTAACGCTTTCGATGGCCTATCTATGTCATAGTCAATGATGAAATCTCCCATGCCTCTAACTTGAGGTATGATTTGGATCCTCCCAAACCGTCTTAAAACTCTAGCAGGCACATAAGGGTGAATCCCTTGAATCCCCATAAGCGGTAAAAATGGACACTTCCTACCCTTGACCACAACTTTATCGGATACGAAGTCATGGAACATCCATTGAACACTTTCGTCTTTCAACCTAGAAAATGTAAATGCCCAATTCTGCTTGGTTTGGTCCCTAAAGTTTGGACAAAAGTTATGGAGACCGTCATTTTCGGCTGGCTTACTTAGGTATTGATCACCCCTGATTGTGATCATATGTTTAAGGATCCACCATTGTAGGAGTAGGTTACATCCTTGTAAGTATTTGTAATGATATCGGCAGAGGATCAAGGCTCTGTATAGATCGGCTAGGATAATTGGGGTTAGGTCAAGGTATTTGGTTTCTTCTTTTTGGGTTATGCCGTAGAAGATGGAATGGGTAACTGAAATGACTCGGGTGTCTATGGCTAATGGCCTATCTTTGGGAAAGACCATGATTCCCAAAAAGCTAATGACAAAGGCAAAGGGTCGGATGGTTAACCATTCGGCACAGGTTTTGAACTCCCCCGGATACTCCACAAATCCACTTGGTTTTTCAAACCTTTTGTACAACACTCTAAAGGGTATGGTAGGACCATAGGCCCAATTGGAGTGGGATAAGGAAAGCATTTTGCAAATTTGGGAGTAGGTGGGATTTTCTGGGATTAAGTCATTTTTGTCGGGTTTCTCTCTCCTTTTTAGTCCCGAACCTATACTAGTCAAAACATCCTTAAACTCTTCAAAAGTAGCAGCTATCTCTACATCACTCCCGAAGCGGAAGACCATTTTATCTCGATCCCAAAACCTAGTAATTACCTCTATTAACTCTTTACAACCCGTCATTGTCCTAATAGATGTCAAATTTCCAAAATGACATAAAATACCTTTCTTTTCCTCTTGAGTTATTTGGTCCACCAAATATGTAGTAAGTCCGGTATGGTAATAACCGTATCAAATTCCAAATCGATCGACATCTATAAAATAAAAGCTAAGGTAAATTCCCCTCCCCCCAATAGGCAATGGTTCAACTCATAGGCACATTACACATTTCCAAAAAGCACATAATATGAGATGCAGTGTTTTTTAGGTCATAGACCGTACTTGACATGGGGTAGTATTCCTATTGGGTTTAGATACGTCCAAAATACCTAAACCCTTGGTCTACTTCATCTTTGGATTTTTCTTCGCTCTAATCCTAGGCTTATGCAAGAGTGATTTTTTTGAATTGATCTTGGACCAGAGCGGACTACTCGGGTTAACCGTTGTCGGCCGTTGGGTGACCGTACACCAACTTAACGTCTAACGTGTTCCAAAGAAAGGGTGGGCTTGACCGCGATCCCGAGTGTCTCCTTTGAAACCATATTTTTTGCCAGGAGTGGTGGAGTTTATGATATGATATGAATGACAGTTCAACATTGCGGAAATTTAAACACATAGGCAAATAATACAGTTAAAATCACATTATATTGAAACCCTTATGGGTAAAACCTCAGAATTCCCCAGCGGAGTCACCATCTATTACGGTTCACTTTTATGTGGGTGCATAAAAGCTACTACGAGGTTGTTGGCGCTCTAATTGGATTTTATATTTTTTAGAGTCGCCACCTAATTTATTAAGGAAAACTAGGAAAACCCGGTTAAAAGGATTTATTCAAACAAGAGAAAAATCCTTTTAGACCAGAGTTCGAGGTAAGAGTTCTGGTGATTCCTAGGGAAAGTTTTAAGCACCCTAGTATTAAGGATCAGTTGAATACGGTTGACCTACGATCTTCAATTTGTGATTATTGTAATTATTTGCTTAAAAATGTTTAAGTTTCTGCAAACTTGTCATTTCATTCATATCATTTCAAGAAAAATTTGGCAGAAAGTCCCCTTTGAAAAGGGATTTTGGGGTTCAAAAATCCACATAAGTGTTCAACTTACTTTATTGCCGGACTAAGACACACCCGGGATTTCTCCCGAGTAAAGTCACTACTGTTTTAGTCCGAATAAAATAGGTTTAGTTCTTACCGGTTTTATTATGCATATATATAGAAAATATGGAGTATAGCTCCGACTTATATACATATATAGAAAAATACAAGTTTTGTTACTTAGGTCCAATTTTTATCATTTGAAGCTCATAGAGTCAAATTATATTCTAAGTCCAGGGTACCTCAACCTTAGAACTGGCACAACGGTTTTTCCCTTGTTTTTCGGTCCAAAATGAGTTTTGGGCTTCCAAGCCCAAAATGGTCTTCATTTTTCAGAGTTTATCAAGTCCAGATCCTGTTTCCAGTTTATCCCAACCAGTCCAAGTCCAAAATCCACAATTTGTTCCTAGGCATACAGAAGATTACAAATTTTGAAATAAATTTATTTCCCAAATCAGTTCTCTATTTTTTAAAGCTAAATTACTCAACAGTTTCATTGTCTAAATCACGAGCTTAAGGCCCAAAACTTGTACCTTATTAGTCAAAGCTCCATTTCGTATTGATCAAGTTTTATACTTAGCCAAAATCTCATTTTTTGTCATTTTACAACTAATCATACCATTAAGCCAATTTTAGAACTTGAAATCAAATAATGTTTCTCATTTTATGCCAAGTTAATAGTTGACCGTGTTAAAAAATGATTTTTTGGGGTCGACTTTCCTAAAACATACTAAGCATTTTCCTAAGTTCTACATCCACATGGGTTTCAATAATTATCAAGTGTTTTGCAAATACGTTTACACAAATAATGAATATAAATGGAAAGTTTAGGCTAGTGGGTCTACCTAAGCCCACCAGTTAGCTATTTTCACCCATAGCTGGACCTTCACCATTTTTACCCATGGTTGGGCCTTTATGCAAATATTAGCTTCCCTTTTTCTCGTACGGACTCGATGATGAAAGACCCCAGAATGTCAACATTGTTCATGTTTTCTGAAAAGGCTCTCTTCTCTCGCCATGCAAAACCCTAAAAACTGAACAAACCCTATACCATGGCAGTGGCCGGCGGCCAGCCTTCGATGGTGGCCAGCCTAGACAATGCCTCCTCCTCTCATTTTCCACCATTAACTCAATCCCTAAACATAAAAACTAACACAAATCTAACCTTACATGATCAGAAAACCCTTGTTTCTTATGAAGATATTATGAACCCTAATTCGACTAATGATGCCATGCAGACGTCAGATCCTCATATTGAACCCATTCCCATTAAACCTGTGGAGATGGGAGATGGAAAGGCAGTGGTGAGATGGACAGAAGATGAATTTTCACGTATGAATTTAATAGAAAAACTTAACTATGCTGTGGTTGGGAAGTTTTCTCATGGTTGGCCTGATTTGGAAGAACTTCGTGTGGTTATACCTAAGTAATGTGGGATTAAAGGAGATTGTATAATAGGTCTATTTCGGCATAGACATATCCTGATGCGTTTTTAGTTGCTGGAAGATTTCAAAGATAGACATATCCTGATGCGTTTTGAGTAGCTGGAAGATTTTATTACAATGACATCTAAGGGTGTTCATTATATTAATTCAAATTTGATGAATTGATCCAGTGATGCCAAAGAGGGGTGCAGGAAAATCCAACTGTAAATGATGATAAAACACTAGGGCTGGGCATAAATACCGAAAATCAAAAAACCGAACTGAACTAGTTTGGTTCGGTGTTTGGTGTCCACCGTAAAAAAATCGAAATCGAAACCGAAATAGCCGAACCGAAGTTTGATTAAACCGAACCGAAAAATCAAACGCGCACCGAAATTTAATACATTACCCAAAAAAAAATTAAAATAGTCCAGGCCCATTAAGTTTAAAGCAAAAAAAAAAACCCAATTGTAATAAGTCCTCTTTTGCATTTGTATCCCTAATTTTCCACTTCAATTGAGAAAATCAAATATCCTTAACAAAGAAAGGTAACTAGGATGTGTCTTTAGGATTAATATATGTCCTTTATGTGTTTTCTTAATTATTCTTACGGTATGTATATAACACCTAGTAATCCTATATCATGATTATAGTTTTCTATTCTTGTGTATCCTGTTTGTTTGATTTTGATTTCAATTTATCAGTTTTATGTTTTATTGCTTTTGAGAATATGAATTAGTGTCAATAGAATCGCTTCTAATATTACATCAAAAAAATCAAATTGAAAAAACCGAAACCGACCCAAACCGAACTTTAAAAAACCGAAACCGAAAGAACCGAACCGAACTAGTTTGGTTCGGTGTTCGGTGTCCACTTTCAAAAAATCGAACCCGAAATAGCCAAACCGAAGTTTGATAAAACCGAATCGAAAAATCGAACGCCCGCCCCTATGAAAGACTTTATATGGAATATAAGATCTGTTAGAACTAAGCAAGCATTTCACAGGCTTCAAATGCTACATAGACATCATAAATTCACTTTCATAGCTGTTACACCTCGGACATTTCGTGTTGTTGTGTTGTGAATAGACTAACGCAAGCTTAAGGTGAACATGAAGTCCATATGACCTTAAGGAGGGTATTTGGTAGCTTAAAGGGTATACTACAAGATTTTTTAAATGATATGAATTGGTGAAACTAGGATCGTCGAAGGAAGTGAAGTATAAGTTGTGTTTGGGAAGATTTAGCAATTATCGAGTTAATAATTATTTAGTAATGTCTTGAGGAGAAGCCATAAGTCTCCTCAGATGGTTAATGAAGTGTTACACAAGTGCTAAGAAGGTTCCATAAGGATTTGAGATCAAACGAATCGACGAGAACAAGTTTGGAAAAAAGTGAGTTATACGACCACTTATACGGTCCGTATAAGGGTCCGTATAATAGTCACAGAATGGATCAGTTTCTGGTGGAATTGTACGGTCACTTATACGGACCGTATAGGTGTCCGTATAACTCAATCGGGACACTTTTTCTAGATTTTTCTCTTTTTATATATATATGACCCATGATCATTTAATTCATTTCTCACACTCTCCATAACTCTTGAAAGCTCTAGAACATTCCCCACACCATATCCACACTAATCTAAGAGAAATCAAGGATTAATTACCTAGAATCAAGAGAATTAAGTGAAGGAAGGCTCACTAGGGTTTGTAGAAGTCAAGATTCCCTTTGGTATTGAAGTTGGGATTTCTCTCAAGTGAAGTATATTCATCCAACGTTCATCCTTACATGATCAAAGGTGAGTTTTACATCTATTTCATGTTATTAAGAGTATTTGAGTGGTTGAATGACTTGGATGAGAGAAAAAAATAAAATATGAGCTCAAATATGGAAATAATGAGATTTTGAGTAGTAAGTTAACTTGAGTCATGATTGTGAGTATACTATGAGTAAAATCTTGTTATGAATGATACTAAGGATGTTGAGGAAGTATTATATGTAAATGAATATGGTGTTGTGTTGTAATTATGGTTATGAATGACTTTGAAAAGGAGTTTTGAGGATTGAACAATGTTTAACTTGAAGAAGCCTATTAATTATGATATTATGGATGTTGTTATTGATGTTTGGGAATTGTTTAGTAAATGGAGGAAGTTGGCGAAACAAAGGAAATGCTGCCCAATTTTGGTTAGCTATTAGTCGCTTTAGTTTAGACTTAAGCATGTTTTAAATGATCTAATTAGCACAAATTCTCTTGAATGTAGAGTTGTGAGCTTGGAAGGAGAACGATTAGTCATTAAGAAGACATAAATGTATGTTAAGGCTAGTCCCTTTCTTTCAAAGGCATGACTTCTTTATTATGATTTCCTCTCTATATTTCCATGACCTTCTTACATCCCAAAAGATAAAAGTTAAAGATTCTTAAGAGCTTCTTATGAGAAAGAGATAAGATGTGTTCTATGATAATGATGATGATGATTTTACTTCTAGAGATTCCAAACTCATGACTTCATGCTATTATGATCTTAATGATCATATTTCATAATTTCCTGGGTGTTATTCATTGTTGGCCATCTCACCTCATGATACTAGTTCCTTTAAGGTAAGACCTAGCGATGATGTTTGATCCTTAATATAATCGGAGATTACCGACCTTACATCACTCCGATAGAATTACAGCTTTTACTTGAGCTCTCTTGTATGCTTTATGTTATGTATATGTGACTTTACACCATGCCTAGTTGGCCGGGCAGACACCACTACCATGGGCATAGTGGGCTGCTATAATGATAATTACACCGTACCTAGTTGGCCGGGCAGACACCACTAGTGGGCAGCATGAGATGGTTAACCCGGACGCGAGAGGCCCGACCGCGGGCTAATGATGATCACACTGTACCTATATGGTCGGGAATTTTATGTATGTATGTATATATATATGATATGATGTTGTTTTAATCTAAAAATTAGCATGCATGACTCCGCCTTATGAGGCAATCAGTTACAGGTTATCTCTTCATCTTATGCTCTTTTATTTCTTGATTATGCTGTTATACATGCCTTACATACTCAGTACATTGTTCATACTGACATCCTTTCTTTTATGGACTGCGGTGTAGACAGAGAGGCAGCGTACGCCTGAGCTTTGTAAGCAGATATACGAGCACTCCACTACCCGTAGTCGTCGCTATCGGGTATATTCTTTTGTGTATATACCGGGGTATCGAAGTGTGGTCCCCGTCCTCGTCCTTATGATTTCGGTACTCACTGGGAGGGTTGTAGATACATACGTGTGGGTAGTAAATGTTTTATGATCTCTTTAGCGTATGTCTTGTATATTATTTTGTAGCCTCGTGGCTTGTACATATACGAATATTTCGAGGAGTAATGAAGATCGTTCATGATAAGTTTGTGTTGAATGGTAAATGTTCGAGTTGGGTTTCGATGAGAAGTCCTGACGAGGTGGTGCTCGGTATGCCGCCTCCGGTACCCGTAAAAATGGCCCTCTAGGTTGGTCGTGACAAAAATGGTATCGGGGAAAGTTCCGTCCTAGGTGTATCTGAGCCGTGTCTGTAGAGTCTTGTTTATGGGTGTGAAGCGCGCTCACACTTATAAACAAGAAGTTGCGGGCATTTAGAAATAATGACCGTTCTTCTTCTTAAATAGATCGTGCGATAGAGCTATAGTATAAGATTTTCTTTTCCTGAGTAATCGAGTGTTATGATTTCGGCGATGCCAATGAAAAGAAAGGCCACGGTCATGGCGGGAAAGGCGCTACAAGAAGCGGGATTGAACGGAGCCACACGGTGAATATACAGGGGTGAGTCCCTTAACGGGGCTCTATCTCATACTTTTCACACTCGCTCGTTTAGATGAGCTTTGAAGGGCCTCGGCTCCGGCTCGATGCCTCCGGGCTCCTCCACCGGTAAGCCCGGACGATGACCGAGGTTATTCAATTATTGACCCAACTAGTTGCTGCCCAAGCTCAGCGGCAGAGTGCGGGTCTAGGTGACAGAGCGACTAGTGCAAGGGCCCGTGATTTTTTGAGTTTGAATCCTCCAGAATTTTTCGGGTCAAAGCTGAATGAAGACCCACAGGGCTTTATAGATGAGATGCTGAGGACGCTGAGAATAATACATGCTTCCGATACGAAGTCACAGTTGGCTTCATGTTCTGCGGGATGTAGCCGTTCTATGGTATAATAGTTGGATATCCACGAGAAAGGAAAATGCACCTCCCCCGGTCTGGCAGGAATTCGTAGATGCTTTCATCCGCCACTATTTGCCACCTGAGGTCTGTCGGGCCCGAGCTGACAGGTTTTTGAATTTAAAGCAAGGAAATATGAGTGCTCGGGAGTATAGTCTCTGTTTTAATTCATTGGCTAGGTATGCTCCGATCATGATAGCCGATATGGGAGACCGGGTGCATCGATTTGTGAGTTGCTTAGGGCCACATTTAATCAAAGATTGCTTGACAGATTCACTCCAGGAAGGGATGGATATTTCCCATATTCAGGCCCACGCCTGGGGGCAAAAATGTAAGAAGAACGGCCGGTAGCCGCAGACAGGGTGAGCGGATACGGATAGGGGATGGCATAGTAAGAGGGCCGCATCTACCGAAGTGCAAGGCGTAGAGTACGGATGAGCCAGAGGCAACAGTATTCCAGATATTTAGGCCAGTCTATGGCTAGTGCACCTCCTCGATTTGCGGGAAGGAGATTTTACCGCCCCATTTATTCTCGGGACTGTGTGAGAGTTCGAGAGCCCCCGAGTTCCGGTTTAGGAGGTGATCCTAGTCAGAGGAGACCACCGGTACCACGATACAGCCAGTGTGGTAGATTACATACGGGTCAGTGTTGCCAAGGCTCATATGCTTGTTATGCCTTTGGTCAGACCGGTCACATGATGTGTGATTGTCCATCGATGAGTGGCAGAGTTGGGGCCCGACCACGATCGATAGCCGCTCTTTTCTTTTCGTCCGTCGCCCGTGTAGTGGAAACCTGCTTCCCCGACTTCAAATGTCTGTCGCTGGGTGGGCGGGAGGAGCTCCGGTTCGAGTGGCCCTTGTCCCCCGTATTTATGTATTAGCCGGCGATAGATCTCGAGTCCGTAGCCTCGAAAATTTTCCCGTGCTTGGTTTTGATGAGTAGGACCATGAAGGTTGAGTGTGTGGTGTTTAGATAGGTCGGGGATGGCTAAATATGAACCTTGGAAATCATAAAAAGTTGGAGAGGTTTTTTTCGGCCCGGTGGTGGGTACCACTATGCGACCCGTAAAGTGATTTACGGACCGTATAGTGCAATCGTCCTCCAGTTGGAAATCTCAACTTTCTCGTTAAAAGGATGAAATGATTAAAACCGAGACGGAGGACGGCCCGTAAACCGGTTTACGCACCGTAAATCCGTGTCGTAAAGTGCCATGTCCTCGGTAAAGCTTCGTTTTTTTTTAATGCTTAAACACGATCCGGAGGACGGGCCGTAAAACTGTAGAACACGGTCATCAGAACCGTGGTTTACGACCACCGTTCACTCTTGACAGATTCATTAAACATCAATGTTGGAGTTATTAAAAGGGACTTGGGCATCATTTTAATTCATTCTCCATTCATACAACTCAAGAGACTTAGAACTCTCCTAATAATTCCTCCACAAGAAAACTAAGGAGAACACAGGATCAATAACAAGATTCGAGGAGAATCAAGCTTAAGAACCTCTATTAAAGCTATCAAAGTCAAGAAATCCAAAGAAGGTGGAACTAGGGTTTTGGCTAATTGAAGTATTTCAACTTAAGACTCGTTCAACCATCATCCAAGCAAGTTTAGTGAACTTTACATGCCATTTGAAGTATTATTGAGTTAAGATTCACGGATTGTAGAAGAGTACAACAAATGGGTCATTAAATGGATGAATAATGTCATTAGTGATTAGTAGTGGATTGAATCATGGAAATGAATATGTGGATGATATAAATATGTTGTAAATGACCTATAGAACGTAAAATGAGCATTGGATACGAAAGAATACGACGATGGATTTTTAGTCATGGTTATGGGAAGTTGAGGTGAGATTATGAAATGCGAATAAGATGAATGAATGACGATTGTTGCTAATAATATTGTGATGATTATTATGAATGTTGGGAGTTGATATGGAATATGGTAGAAAGTAGTTTAAACAAAGGAAAATCACTCGTCCGATTTTCTTTAGCCTTAAGAAGTGCGTCCTTGTAATTGATTCCCTAATGACGATACGAACCCTCGAAGGTAAAGACGCAAGCGTTAAAGGACGAGCAAGTTGCAAGTAATTAAACGACAAAGGTATGTGAGGCATTACCCTCCTTCTAAGGCATGAATCTTATGTATGATTTTCTCTTCCTCCACGAATCTTCTACGTGCTCCTAGAGATGAAAAGCTCAAGATCGTGAGTAGCAAGACGGATAAGAAATACGCTATGAATACAATAAAGACTCTAGGGACCACGATATAGTGTTCTTACGATATCAATGACGATGATCACGATCAATTGGCATTCCTTCTTATATGTACTCACATTAAATTGTAAATTCCTCCAGTAAGATATGACTATACTATTCCATAACATGATCGGGGGTTTACGACCTTATGTCACCCCGACATAAACATGGCACGCTTCCGAGCGTAACGTATGCATATATATATATACGTAACTGGGATGCTAAACTATGGTAACATTGTGGAAAACCACGATATGTCTATGAAATGAATGTTAATGATGACAATTAGAAAGAGGGATGTGTGATAATAATTGG
>NC_081352.1:10602890-10642653 GCF_029784015.1 Lycium ferocissimum
CATATGTTTAGTACTCTATTAGAGGCTTGTAGATACGCATGTGTGGGAAGTATGGTCGTATGGTCTCCACGTATATTCATGTATATGTACGTATATGTATAAATATCTTTTGTTAACCGAAAAGCTTATGTTTATAAAAGTGACTATGTTCTAAATGATGAGATGTTTTCATGAAATTGGACAAGAATTGTGAATGAGAGTATATAGACAATAGCATGAGCGGTATGCGGTGGTTAGCCCCGGATGCCCGTCGCGGCCCGTAGTTCGGGTCGTGACAGAGTCCTCCCCTGACGTTAACACAGGTATATTATCCGTATTCTCCTATGATGTTTATGTATTGATTCATCCGGGTTCTACCTTATCATATATCACTCCTTATGTTGTTGGTCGTATTGGGGTGAAACCTGAGCCAATCAAACCTTTTGAGGTGTCTACTCCTGTTGGTGACCCGGTAATAGCTGGACAAGTTTATAAAAATTGTGTGATTGTGGTATGTGATCGTCAGACTATAGCTAATTTGATTGAGCTGGAAATGTTAGATTTTGATGTGATTATGGGCATGGATTGGTTCACCTCTTGTTATGCTAATGTGGATTGTAGAACAAAAATGGCTCGATTCTAATTCCTAGGAGTACCAGTGCTTGAATGGAAAGGTAACACAGCGTCTCCAAAAGGTAGGTTTATTTCCTACCTCAAAGCAAGGAAGATGATTGCTAAAAGCTATATTTATCATCTAGTCCGGGTTCATGACACCAAAGCCAAGCCGCGGACTCTTCAATCCATCCCAGTGGTAAATGAGTTTTCAAATGTATTTCCAGATGAACTTCCAGGTCTTTCACTGGAAGAGAGAGCGACTTTACTATTGATGTGCTACCGGACCTTTGAACCCATATCTATTCCTCCTTACAGAATGGCTCCTGCAGAATTGAAGGAGCTAAAGGCACAACTAAAGGATTTGCTCGAGAAGGGATTTGTTAGACCAGTTTATCACCATGGGGAGAAACTGTCTTGTTTGTGAGGAAGAAAGATGGTTCCTCGCGAATGTGCATCGACTATAGGCAATTGAACAAGGTGACGATAAAGAATAAGCATCCGCTTTTGAGAATCGATGATTTGTTTGATCAATTGCAAGGTGCTACATGGTTTTCCAAGATAGACCTGAGGTCAGGATATCACCAGGCGAGAGTTAGAGAAGAAGATATCTCGAAAACGGCTTTCAGAAGCAGATATGGTCATTATGAATTTCGGGTAATGTCATTTGGGTTAACTAACGCCCCGATAGTATTTATGAATTTGATGAATAATGTGTTCAGGCCTTTCCTAGATCTATTTATAATTGTGTTCATCGATGACATCCTGGTATACTCTCGATCAGAAGCAGAACATGCAGAACATTTACGTACTGCCCTTGGAATCCTTCTAACTCGTGAATTATATGCCAAATTTTCAAAATGTGAGTTCTAGTTGAATTCTGTAACTTTTCTGGGCCATATCATCTCAACTGACGGTATCCGAGTAGATATTCAAAAAATTGAGGCTATGAAGACTTGGCCAAGGCCTACAACACCTACAGAGGTTCGTACCTTTCTGGGATTAGCAGGCTATTATAGAAGATTTGTGGAAGGGTTTTTTTCTATTTCAGTACCATTGACGAAGCTAACTCAGAAATAAGCAAAATTCCAATGGACCGATGCTTGTGAGCGTATTTTCCAGGAATTGAAAGATAGATTGACTTCAGCCCCAGTCCTAACACTTCCAGAAGGATCGAAAGGCTATGTTGTTCTTGTGATGCCTCCGGTGTTGGGTTGGGCTATGTATTGATGTAGCACGGTAGGGTTATAGCCTATAATTCCAGGCAGTTTCGGAAACATGAGAAAAATTATCCGACCCATGATCTTGAATTAGCTGCTGTTATTCATGCGCTAAAGATATGGAGACATTATTTGTATGGTGTACATGTGGATATTTATACCGATCACAAGAGTCATCAGTACATTTTCAAGCAAAATGAGTTGAATCTACGGCAGCGGCGATGGTTAAAGCTATTGAAAGACTATGATATGAGTAACTTATATCATCACGGGAAAGCGAATGTGGTGGCCGATGCGGCTAGCCGTAAATCCATGGGCAGTCTGTATGGTGTTCAATCGGAGAAGAAAGAATTAGTCTGTGAGCTCCACCAGCTAGCTAGCCTAGGAGTTCACTTAGCGGACTCGGGCAATGCAAGAGTTACTGTTCATAATCCAATTGTTTCCTTCTTAGACATGGAAGTGAAAAAGCGCCAATATGAAGATCCCAAGTTGAGTCACTATAGAGATGCATTTCCTCAAAAGGAAGGTTCACCATTTGAGATTTCTGCAAATGGGATTCTCAGGCATCGAAGCAGGCTATATGTTTCAGATGTTATAGGATTACGCCGCCAGATTCTGGAAGAAGCCCATTACTCTCGATATTCCGTTGATCCAGGAGCGATAAAGATGTATCATGATCTCAATTCAATGTATTGGTGGGACGGCATGAAGAAAGATATAGCAGAGTTTGTAGCTCAAATGCCTAAATTGTCAACAAGTGAAAATTGAGCATCCAAAGCCAGGAGGATTGTTGCAAGTTATGGAAATTCCAACCTGGAAGTGGAAAGTAATCAACATGAATTTTATTGTAGGTTAGCCCCGTTCTCGGCATAAGTATGACTGCATATGGGTAATCGTGGATAGACTTACAAAATCAGCTCATTTTCTACCAGTCAAAACTACATTCTCAGCAGAAGATTATGCAAAGATGTATCTTCGAGAGGTAGTGCGACTTCATGGTGTCTCAGTATCCATTATCACAGATAGAGGGGCATAATTTACAGCCAAATTCTGGAAGTCCTTTCAAGAAGGTTTGGGTACTCAAGTGAGGCTTAGCACAGCATTTCACCCACAGACAGATGGACAAGATGAACGCATTATTCAGACCTTGGAGGACATGTTGCGGGCATGTGTATTAGATTTCGGAGGTAATTGGGATGATCACTTGCCACTTATTGAATTTGCATATAACTACAGCTATCATTCCAGTATCCAGATAGCCCCGTACGAAGCTCTATATGGAAGGAAGTGTAGATCGCCAGTTGGATGGTTTGAAGTAGGAGAGACACAACTAATAGGTCCAGAATTGATTCAACAAGCGGTAGAGAAGATCAAGCTAATCCGAGACCGGTTGTTGACAGATCAGAGTCGTCAGAAATCTTATGCAGACAATCTTCGATGAGACTTGGAATTCTAAGTTAATGATCCGATATTCCTGAAAGTATCGTCGATGAAAGGTGAGATTTGGCAAGAAGGGTAAGCTCATTCCCCGGTATATTAGACCTTATACAATTGTGCGCAAGGTAGGCCAAGTGGCTTATGAATTAGATCTACCTCCAGAGCTCGAATCAATTCATCCAGTTTTTCATGTGTCGATGCTCCGTAAGTGTGTTGGAGATCCTTCCAGAATTGTGCCTATAGATGATGTTCAAGTTATTGAGAAATTGGCTTATGAGGAGATATCCATTTCCATATTAGATAGGCAAGTGCGGAAGCTCAGAACCAAAGATGTACCCTCAATTAGGTCTTATGGAGAAACAATAATAGAGAGGAGATGACTTGGGAAGCAGAAGAAGAGTTGAAGACTAGATATCCACATTTATTTCCTCCCCCATAAGAGGTTAAGGATGAAGCTCAAGATGAGACACCATTGTCCTCAGGTATATAATGTTTCTTTTGATGCTTTCTTGGTCGTGTGTTGCCATGATTTCTGTTGTTGTTGTTGTTGTAGCCCTGTGAGGCAATATATATTGGGTTGCTATGATAGGATGGTAGTGCCATATTACAGGGGAAACTGTGGCGAAATTTTTGTAGAATACCCGAGAGCTTAACATTCGAGGATGAATGTTCCTAAGGGGGGGAGAATGTTACACCTCGGACATTTCGTATTGTTGTGCTGTGAATAGACTAATACAAGCTTAAGGTGAACATGAAGTCCATATGACCTTAAAGAGGGTATTTGGTAGCTTAAAGGGTATACTACAAGATATTTTAAGTGATATGAATCGGTGAAACTAGGATCGTCGAAGGATGTGAAGTACAAGTTATGTTTGGGAAGATTTAGCAATTATCGAGTTAGTAATTATTTATTAATGTCTTGAGGAGAAGCTAAAGGGATCCTTGGATGGTTAATGAAGTGTTACACAAGTGCCAAGAAGGTTCCATAAGGATTTGAGATCAAACGAATCGACGAGAACAAATTCGGGAAAAAGTGAGTTGTACGACCACTTATACGATCCGTATAACTTTATACGGTCCGTATAACAATAACAGAATGGATCAATTTCTTGTGGAATTATACAGTCACTTATACGGACCGTATAAAATTACACGGACCCTATAAGTGTCCGTATAACTCAGTCGGGTCACTTTTTCCAGATTTTTCTCTTTTTATATATATATGACCCATGATCATTTAATTCATTTCCCACATTCTCCACAAATCTTGAAAGCTCTAAAACATTCCCCACACCATATCCACACTAATCTAAAAGAAATCAAGGATTAATTACCTAGAATCAAGAGAATCAAGTGAAGGAAGGCTCACTAGGGTTTGTAGAAGTCAAGATTCCCTTTGGTATTGAAGTTGGGGTTTCTCTAAAGTGAAGTATATTCATCCAAAGTTCATCCTTACATGATCAAAGGTGAGTTTTACATCTATTTTATGTTATTAAGAGTATTTGAGTGGTTGAATGACTTGGATGAGAGAAGAAAATAGAATATGAACTCAAATATGGAAATAATGAGATTTTGAGTAGTAAGTTAACTTGAGTCATGATTCTTAGTATCCTATGAGTATAATCTTGTTATGAATGATACTAAGGATGTTGAGGAAGTATTATATGTAAATGAATATGGTGTTGTGTTGTAATTATGGTTATGAATGACTTTGAAAAGGAGTTTTAAGGATTGAACAATGTTTAACTTGAAGAAGCCTATTAATTATGATATTATGGATGTTGCTATTGATGTTTGGGAGTTGTGTAGTATATGGAGGAAGTTGGCGGAACAAAGGAAATGCTACCCAATTTTTGTTAGCTCTTAGTCGCTTTAGTTTAGACTTAAGCATGTTTTAAATGGTCTAATTTAGCACGAATTCTCTTCAATGTAGAGTTGTGAGCTTGGAAGGAGAACGATTAGTCATTAAGAAGACATAAATGTATGTTAAGGCTAGTCCCTTTCTTTCAAAGGAATGACTTCTATATTATGATTTTCTCTCTATATTTCCATGAACTTCTTACATCCCAAAAGATGAAAGTTAAAGATTCTTAAGAGCTTCTTATGAGAAAGAGATAAGATGTGTTCTATGATAATGATGATGATGATTTTACTTCTAGAGATTCCAAGCTTATGACTTAATGCTATTATAAGCTTAATGATATTATTTCATAATTTCCTTAATGTAATTCATTGTTGTCCATCTCACCTCATGATACTAGTTCCTTCACGGTGAGACCTAGCAATGATGTTTGATCCATAATATAATCGGAGGTTACCGACCTTACGTAACTCAGATAGAATTACAGCTTTTACTTGAGCTCTCATGCATGCTTTATGTTATGTATATGTGACTTTACACCGTGCCTAGTTGGGCGGGCAGACACCACTATGATGGGTGTAGTGGGCGGCTATAATGATAATTACACCGTGCCTAGTTGGCCGGGCAGACACCACTAGTGGGCGGCATGCGATGGTTACCCCAGACGCGGGAGGCCCGACCGAGACCTAATGATGATCACACCGTACCTATATGGTCGGGTAGTTTATGTATGTATATATATGATATGATGTTATTTTAATATAAAAGTTAGCATGCATGACTCCGCCTTAAGAGGCAATCAGTTACAGGTTATCTCTTCATCTTATGCTCTCTTATTTCTTGATTATCTTTGTTATAGATGCCGTACACACTTAGCACATTGTTTGTACTGGCGTCCTTTCTTTTATGGATGTTGCGTTCATGCCCGCAGGTAGACAGGGAGATGGCACATACGCCTAGGAGCTTTGTCAGCAGATATACAGGAGCACTCTACTACTCTGGAGTTGCTGCTTATTGGTATATTCTTTTGTGTATATATTTAGGGTATGGCGGGGTCCCGTCTCGTCCTTATGATTTCAGTACTCCAGTTAGAGGCTCGTAGATACATATGTGTGGGTAGTAAATGTTTTATGATCTCTTTAGCGTATGTCTTGTATATTATTTTGTAGCCTCGTGGGCTTGTACATATACGTATATTTTGAGGAGTAATTGAAGATCGTTTCATGATAAGTTTGTGTTGGGAATGGTATATGTTCAGGTTGAGTTTGATGAGAAGTCTGACAGGTGGTGCTCGGTATGCTAGCTCCGGGTACCCGTCATGGCCTCTAGTTGGGTTGTGACAATAGCTTTGATGGAACCTTTCCAACAGGCTAGGAATGTTGAAATCTATAAAAGGAAATTGGGAATGAAAATTGCTGGTGCAAATAGTACTGGCAAAATTTGGTATTTTATTTAGGCCAATGTAGATGTGCAAGTTTTGTCAGATACAGCTCAGCAAATCTCTTTAAAATCAGTGCTTCTAGATCAGAATAAATCTTTGGTTATTACTTTAGTTTATGCTAAATGTAATGAATCAGAGAGGTTGCAATTATGGGATGACCTTTATCAGGTGGCAGACTCTATTAATCTTCCATGGCTAGTTGGAGGGGATTTTAATGTGGTTTTACATGAAGATGAGAAGATAGGTGCTATTCTAATCCAACGTCAAGACTATGAAGATTTTGCTTTTTGTGTAAATTCTTGTGAATTGATGGAGACCAGTTTCAAAGGCAGTCCTTTTACTTGGTGGAATGGTAGAGGAGGTTCAGACTGCAACTTTGAGAAGTTGGATAGACTTTCAATTAATCAACAATTTCAGCAATGGTTTGCATAGGTAGAAGTTGAACATCTCACAAGGACAGGTTCAGACCATGCTCCTTTGTTCATTACTTTAGGAGAACAAAGTCAGGCATATATTAGACCTTTCAGATTTCTGAAGTTTTGGATTGAGCATCAAGGTTTCTTGAGCATAGTTAGGGATAATTGGTCAAGTAATTTGGATGGCAATCCTTTTATGTTGTTTAAACAGAAACTGAAGCACATAAAAAAGATTCTATCAGCATGGAGCAAAGAAGTTTATGGAGAAATTTTCAAGCAGTTGATTATTAGAGAATAAATTGTGAGGATCAAAGAAGAACTATTTGAAGAGGATTCTTCTCCTTTGAACAGAATGGTGCTTCAACAAGCACAAGCTGAACTAAAGAAGTATTTGCATTTTGAAGAAGAATTCTAGAGACAAAAGGCTAATGTTACTTGGTTTTCTGAAGGAGATAGAAATACTAGATTTTTCCATAATTTGGTAAATGGTAGAAGGAAGAGATTGTAGATTAAAAGAATTCAGAATTCAAATGGAGATTGGGTAGAAGATGCTGCTCAAGTGGCTGTGGAGGCTGAAGAATTTTTCAAAAAAACAGTTTTCTCAGGAGCAAGAAGCTATGGATTTTAGCTTACTTAACCATGTTCCTTACATGGTGTCTGAGGAAGATAACGAATTATTAGTTGTTGTTCCTAATGCTGATGAAGTCAAACAAACAGTTTTTGCTTTGAATGGGGATAGTGCTTGTGGTCCTGATAGATTAACATGTACTTTTTTTCAGGCTTGTTGGAATATTGATGGTCCAGATGTGCTTAATGTGGTTATAGCCTTTTATGAAGGTCACACTCTTCCTAAATCAATTACTCATACAAATTTGGTTCTGTTGCCAAAGAAGCAAGATGTTCAGACTTATGCAGACATAAGGCCAATCATCTTGAGTAACTTCATTAATAAAGTTATATCAGAAATTGTTCATGGTAGATTGGAGGGATTTTTGCCAAGGCTTGTTTCACCAAATCAATCTGGTTTTGTGAAGGGGAGAAGCATTATTGAAATAGGAAATAGTTCTGTGACTTAGGAAATAGTCACATACATAAGGAAGAGAGGAAAACCAGCAAATGTAATCATCAAGTTGGATATGGCAAAGGCCTATGATAGGGTGTCCTGGTTGTTTTTTATCAGAATTCTTAACAAAATGGGCTTTTCAGAAGGTTTTGTGGATTGATTTGGAGACAAATAGCTAACAATTGGTATTCTGTGATGATCAATGGTCAGCCACATGGATTTTTTCATTCAACAAGAGGGGTCAAACAAGGTGACCCTCTATCTCCATTACTATTTATACTGTCTGCAGAAGCTCTGTCTAGGGCCTTGAACAACTTGTTTGACGATCCAATGTATAGAGGTTTTGGCATGCCTAAATGGAGTGAAAATCTAAATCATCTGGCATATGTAGATGACACCATTATCTTTACCTCAGCAAATAGATATTCATCGGAATTAGTAATGGAAGTGTTGCTAAATTATGAGACTGTCTCTGGACAAAGGATGAACAGAGATAAAAGTTGTTTTTACATGTATAAAACATGTGCAATGAGTCTAGTTCAAGATGTGACACAAATAACTGGTTTTACAAGAGGTGAATTTCCATTCAAGTATCTAGGATGCCCAATATTTCATAGCAGAAAGAAGAAGACATATTACAATGAGCTGATAAAGAAGGTGAAGACAAGCTCAAGAATTGGAAAGGAAAGTTGATGTCTTTTGGAGGTAAAGCTGTGCTCAACAGTGTTCTTCAAAGTATGCCAATGTACTTGTTGTCTACCATGGTCCCTACAAAGTATACAATTCAAGAGCTACATAGGATATTTGCAAGGTTTTATTAGAGTAACAATGAAGATAAAAGGAATAGACATTGGTCATCTTGGTTAAATATGTGCTATCCAAGACATGAAGGTGGGATGGGATTCAGATCATTATTTGATGTTTCAAAAGAACTCTTTGCTAAGCTATGGTGGAGGTTCAGGACTAGCTGCACTTTATGGTCCAAGAGGCAAATTCCAACTCTGGTAGGTTAGAAGGGAGGATCTCAGCTGTGGAAGAAAATGCAAGAAGCCAGGGATGATATTGAACATGCCATTTAGTGGGAGCCTAGAAATGGATCATCTAGCTTCTGGTTTGATAACTGGACTAGATTAGGTCCTTTAGTTAAGTTGATTCCTACTGGTTTTCATCTCAATGAAGATATTGAAGAAGTGAAAGAAGTTATGACATATGGAACATGGAACTTTGATCTGCTGCATCACACATTTCCTGAAGATATTGTTGAGCATGTGAGGTATGAGCTAATTATCAATGAAAGGGAGATAACAAGTGACAAGGCTTGGTGGTTATTGATAAGTACAGGCAAATTCACAGTGAGTAGTGCTTGGGAGGCAATTAGACAAAAGAAACAGCATAGCTAGTTTTTCAAAATGATATGGACTAAGGGCTTACCATACAAGATTTCTTTCTTCCTATGGAAGGTCCGGCATCACAAACTACCAATGGATGATGTTTTAGCAAGCATTGGTATAAGTATGGTTTCAATATGCAGATGTTTTACCTTTCCCCAATAGGAGACGATGACTTACCTGTTCCTAACAGGTGAGTTTGCATCAGATATATGGCAGATTTTTTCTTCAGCAGCTGGAGTATAAGTGTCATTTGTGCAGATTAATCAAACAGTCTCTAAATGGTGGACAGCAAAATGTGGTGCCCAGGTGAAACCTATCTATCAAGCTGCTCTTGTAATCATCATGTGGCAGATATGGAAAAGAAGGAACACTATTCTTCTTGGAGGGGTGATGTTAAGAAATAAGGTGATTTTTTAGATCAACAGGAATTTATGGCAGCTGGCAATGTTCAAGTTCTCATGGTTAGATATCCCTCACAGTTTGCCTCTTTTGGTTCAGTTTTTGGAGAAGTATAAACCACAAGTAACAAGCAAAGCAGTAGCATGGAATTGTCTTCCTAATGATTGGTATAAGTGTAATACAGATGGGGCATACAAGAGTAGCACAGGTCAAAGTTCATTAGCATTTTGTATCAGGAATAGTGAAGAAAACTTAGTGCATGCATGGGCAAGAATTATACCAGAGGCATCCTGCATTGTTGCTGAAGCAAGAGCAATCCTAGAGGGGTTGGAGTATTGTGTTGCAAATCATTTGCTTCCTCTGATAGTGGAAACATACTTACTCTTGATGACAAAAGTATTGAATGACGAATGGGAGATACCTTGGAGGATTTGTATGATGGTGAATTTGATACAAGATTGGAGGAAGAAAGGCACCATACAGATTGTCCATGTACTCAGAGAAGGCAACAAATTGGCTGATTTTTTAACTAACATGGTTGTTCATTTTGCAGGTACTTTTCACATAGCAAACTATCAGGAACTTCCTTCAGAGGCTAAAGGAATTCTAAATGCTGATAAACATAATATGCCTAGCTTCAGATTCAAGAAACAACATGTTAGAGAACCAGACTGAACTACAAAGGATTGAGAAAATGCATGATCACTGATATCATGCATGCAAGAGATAACAGTCAAGTTGGAAATCTTCTGTCATCGGCTCATATCTGTAAACTTAGTTGCTAGTGTAGTTCTATCCAATGTGTGGTATTAACTTTTAGTTCAGCCTATTGGAAGAACTTCCTTAGCAGCCTAGAATATGGTATGTTAGCTGATTGTTCATAATCCCCTGGCCAGACAAAGAAGTATTCAGAAACTACGCTTAACACTAAGATTGACTAACACAGCCTATCTATGTTGGAAGGATTCTTCTGTTGGTATACTGATTCCATGACAACCTGGTGAGAGCTTTGAGGTGATTTGAAATGGAATCAAACCAAGACTGGATTAGCAGCAGTAATTAATTCAATATTAGTGTTTTGATTAATGTTTCTAATCTATTGTGAAGCACTTTTGGCCTTTGTTCTTGCTTTTTATTTTTTGCTTCTGTATAGATTTTCTTATGAATAAAACACAACCAGTCTCATACTAGTTGCTTTCATTAAAAAAAAATGAAGAAACGTGGTTGGGCTCTTCGCCCAATAGGTTTATGCAAGGATGGCCCGAATGGCCCCAGAAGGAGTTTCACATGCAACACATATGGATAAAGATTAGTAACTAGCCTAAGTACTTGAACAATATGTGATTAAACGAAATTGCAATAAACAAAGCAGGCAAACACATAAAACTAAAGAAATAAACAAACAGGCCTCGGCTAGATAATACACGGATCAGAGTTCAAGGCCCAAACAAAACTACTAAAGCAGAACTAAATAGATCGGGCTTAATATATATCAAGTTTAACATATCGCAAAGGCCCAAAAAATATAAAAATGAAGCAAGCCCAAGAACGAGATCTTAAGAACAGTCTATAAAATAAAGGGATACATGTTACATATACATAGTATACTTGCTCATATACACTGAATGTATACAATGTTGAATATACTCTGCATGTTTGAGTACATCCCTTTGTATACCGCAGAAAACTAATCGCATAAATGAAGAAAACAGGAAAAAAGGAATCATGATTAAGAATTCAAGACTTAGAGGGTATCAACAAGCAGGATCAAAGCAACAATAAGCAATGTGCAGGTGCAATATTTCATGATATACGGATCCCAGGTCCGACAAAGAATTATAGCAGCTAAGGTATAATATGGGACATGCTCTCAACTGATTCACGAGATGCTTTCAAACAAGAGAGTGACCAGGTTCAGAAAGGGATCACATAGCATGCATTTGGTATATTTTTACCAATCATTCAACACAGACTTCACAGAATACCCACATGGATCACAAATACTGCAAGCTAAGTTTTAGAATCCTTTTAACCCTTTCGAACACACTCTGAGACTTAGTATACTAAACCAGTCAATCAAAGCACATAGCATAGACTTCACAATAGAGTGATTACAAGGACATACATGGGTCATGGTCACTTATCAAGCCAATTGGTATGTCACAAACTCAAGCATAGATCTTATATTTTTGCAAACAAAGTCGTTTTTACATCAGGCAAATGCCCTTTTAGTCTTAAAGAGGCAATTTTTCAAATCTAATAACACAAAGGTTCCTTTTTATGATCAGCAGAATGTTGAGAATACAACATTAAACTCAAGCAACAACTACAGAGAGAACAACCCTGTTATATCAAAATAGGGGTCCTAAATGACTTTAAACATTTGAACAGGATACAGGCATGCTTCAAGTACCACATCAGTTTTCTAGGCTGATCATGAATCAAATAGGGAGTTAAATGTGCTAGTCATGTTGTCCCAACAAAATACTTATGTCTTTGCTTTAACATTCACATAGGTTATATTGAACCAACCAAACAGACATAAATGGAAATTTAGCACAAACAGTCGATAAGATGATCAAATATAGGTAATTTAGACCCAGTTAGCATGCTTAACAGATTTTAAGTCAAAATATACTATCTAGCAGGTGTTCTAACAGTGAACCACAAAGACTCAAGCTTTAAAATGACATATGAAGACTAGACAGTGCACAAAACCAAAACACATTTACATGGCATTATTTCTGGCCAACCAAATGAGATGTGGGTCAAACAACATGGATACCAAGTAAGGTTTAAATAGTTCATAACATGGTTAAGCTCAACTAGGCAAGCAGCAAGAAAAAAAGGGCTGGACACTCAACACTTAGCATATTTAAACATTTATAGTACTAATGTCCTACTTAATCAAAACATAAGACTACATAAATGCATTAATAAGCTATAAACATGAATATATTACATGCCATAAAGAATAGTAGACAGGAACTAAGCTAACACATGCTGATAATCAAACTTAGAACTAACAGTGCATTAAATCAAGTCATTATCTATTGTATTGATCCATTAAGCCAACCAAACCATAAATAAAGTATGCTTAACTGAAAAAAATTAAGTCAATACAATCCTATAAACATGCTTATTTAAACAGACTAAGCTAACTTAATACATAAATATCTTAACTAAACAGGATTAAACCAGCTAAACACAAAACATGCTTGACTACATAGACTAAACTACATAAACATGCTTTTACTAACAAACTAATTAACACATATACACATGAACAGGCTTAACTGAGCTAAAATAACATCAACACACAAACACAGATAGCTTAAAACTAAAAGTGCAAAAACTAAAAAGGAGAGGGAATTACCTCTTTGATGTCAAGAATGAACTTGGAGATTTCTTTGCTCCTCAAATCACAACTCAGCCAACACACAGAAGAAAAGAATTAAAATTTTAAACTTAATAAAAAATTAAAGGTCTTAAGCATAAATTTCTAGAAACCCTAGGTATTCGATTTTTGAATATGCAGAGTGATATTCGTTGTCCCGTCTCTGTAAAATGCAAAGTGGGGGTTCTATTATAGAACCCCATCGAGTAAATCCACAAATTAAGGGTCAGATTTGACTCAAATCGAAGTCAATCTATGGGATTCTTCATGAACCAACAATAATCAAGTATTAAAAATCAAACAAAACAAAACCCATTAAGGATTCACAAAGCTTTTTGACTGTTGTTACACAGAAAAGCAAGAAAAAATAGAGAGAGGGGAGGGATTATACCTCGTTTGGTTGAGTTGTGGTAGAAAGAGGGTGAAGCATTAATTGCTTTTCCCTAAATGGTTGAGCAAGCTCTGTAAAAAATAAAAGCGTACTGCGATTTTGCCATAAACATCGATGACAAGGAGAGAGAGAGATGGCGGCTAGGGTTTCCTTCAAAGGAAACCCTTTCTCCTCTCTTAAGGGTTGTTTGGTATGAACGAAAGGTATAAGGGTATTACCCCCCCCCCCCTTTTCAACTGATATTGGGCCGGGTCTGGTCCTAATTGGATTGGCCTGGCCAATAAAAAATAAAGGAGAATGGGGCCTGGTTCGATATATACATATATGCACGGTATACATGTGCGTATATGTATACACATGTGTATATCTATGTATACATGTATATGGGGAGGGGCACACATGCAACATTTAATAAGTGGTCAAAAATTGAAACAATGTATCAATTAATTATTTCAATCATGACCATAGTATAACTAATTGGCCGAGTTAAGGCTCAAATTTGCAAAATTTACTTAAACCATGAAATAGATTATTGCAATTATGGCCATACTTAATTCAATCAACCAATTAAGAACTAATTATGCATCAATGACTTTATTCATTTACAACCATGAACTTGGTCATTTCAATTATGGCAAAATTTATTCTAATTAAAGTTAATTTGCGACAATGTCCTTAATAGAATTTAAACTATGAATTTGGTTATTTCAATTATGGTCAAAATTAAACCAATTAAATGATTAAGGGCTAATTTTGCAATAATGACCTTAATTGACTCATACCACAAAATTGGCTTTCAATTAAGGCCATAATTTACAACAATTGGTCATTTCAATTGTAGCCACTATTAATCACATAAATAAACAATTTACGGAATTAATCACAAGTAAACACTCAATTAAGTGAATATGCAAAGATTAAAAATTGAGAGGTAAAAAATGAATAATTCATTTAATTAATCACATTCCTTGAACTAAACATAGTAAAATACTTGCCAATCAATTTTTGATAACTTGCACAGTTAAAATAAATAATTGTTGTAAGTTGTTTTTCTCTTGGTTAGATTTAGGAAATATTGTAATTGTTGCAATGATACGTAAAAACATGTAAATTAATTTACAAATGATTTATACTATTATAGAAATTATTTTACCAAATGAAATGGTAAAATATTATCTGAGTAATTTTATAAAAAATCATTTTGACTTCTAAAAATACATATTTCACTCTATTTAAAATCCAAGAACTCTGGGTAATTAAAATAAATTATGGAAGGTCAAAAATTAGGTGTCAACACCTCTCTTGCTACTCCATGGACCCAAATCATCAACACACAAGAGTATGCACAAAATAGCCCGATATAAACTCATATACAATGCCTCTCTACAAGCCCCAAAACCCCCACCGATCTCCATATCATAGAAAAGGTAGCACGATTCCTGAGGCCTTCGAAATAGTTTTGGGTAAGAAAAAGGATATTTCGGAAATAAAGTGTTAAAATTTACTAAGTTTTAAGTACTAAAAGGAGGATGTAATGAAGCAATTTGGTTTTAATTTGTCCAGTCTTGAACATTTTGAAGACCGAGGTTTTTGCTTTAAGACAAGAATTCAGTTTTGCTTTTCTGTGTGTGCAAATGAAGGATATAGTGATAATAACTCATGGTCTTTAATTTGTCTAGGATTAAAAATGGAAACAAGTAGGAAAGACCCTATAAAGCTAGTCTGAATAAAAGGAAAGGATAAAATGGATAGAAAAAAGGGAAAAACAGTAGTTGTTTGGCTTTGACCTGTGAATTGTCTAGTCCTTCTTTGATATATGCTAAAGGGTAATAAAGGGACCATAAGTGTAGATTGGGGGGGGGGGGCTTGAAAACCACATGGATAAAAATGGGGAAAGTCTTTTAAGACATCTTAGGAGAGGATTGAGAAAGGATCAAGCATTACTTGACCCATAGTATCTTTCTTCCCAAATAAGAGATTGTCATGGCATTCTTCCTAAGCCTATGGGGTATAGCCTCCTACCTTTTCACATTTGATATTTCCTGGCCATGTTGTTAAGTTAACTGGGTCCTATAAAAAAATGAATCTCTTGTGCATCTATTAATTAACTTGGTCTTATTGTGTCTGCTCTGGTTTGTCTTAAGGGAGGTGGTTGACTAGTTTAGATGATATATGATAATATGAAGATTGTGGTAAAACTGGAAAGAGGAAAAGGCTTCTTTTTTTTTCAAAAAGGAAAACCGTTCACTTCAAAAATAAGGCAAAAAGAGTTTTTTATGAAGATAACATGATAATATGTAACAGATTCTTTAGCATTTGGTTCAGTTAGGCTCATGGGTTAGATCTTCATGTAAATTCTGTGTGCATTTGATGTGGTTCCAACTTATGTGTGAAAAATGGTTTGTCTTCTCCCTTATTTTAAGTAATAGTAGGACCTTTAAAATATGAAAATTAGTAGCTTACATCAATTTAAGGCAATAATGCAGTGTCTTAGGGGGTATATTTGACCCTTTCTTTGTGATACTTTGGACAACAAGTCATGTTTCTTTCCATTTTTTGAGATGTGTTCTGAGTTCATTAGTCTAAAAAAATCTAAGTAGATAAAGAACATAATTTGGTCATGTTGGATAGATGTGTTCTCCCCTTTGTGCAGCATTAAAAACAGCTAAGAATATATTGTGCTTGTCCAGTTTTGAAGCAATGAAAACTAAGAGTAGGCCAGTCTAAATCATGTGCCTCCCTTTAAACTCAACTTGGGTTTTTCTACATTAGAATAGAATCAAGAGCAAAGATCTGAAAAATTCCAAACTCTGAACTTAAAAAATGTGAAACCTCTGTGCATTCATGGGACTTTGGATTTGCGACTTGCTTAAGTTATGTGTGAAGGTGTAACTGTTGTACCTAAGGTTGTGTTATTCTACATGGAACCATTAGGATTTCAAAGTCTCTTGGCAGTTCTCTCACAGTTGATCTTGGCTTGGTTTTCATTTTCTGCTTGTGTCTCAAACTGGATTTCGTTGAGAAGTAATATGGCACCATGTTAGTAGATGGTTGTTTCAACAAAAGAGTTTTTATTTTTACCTATTAGGATTTGTCATATCACAACTGTTTGGATTACAGTTTGGTTCCTTCTGTTTATTCTTTGTATTCTCTAGGGGGATCATCTAGAATTTGGAACATAATTTCTAAAAAATGACAAGAACCTTTACTTGAATTTCCCATAAAATGTCTAGGCTCATTTGAGGATTATACTTAGATAGTTTTACATGCACTTTATGAAGGCCAAATCTATTGTGACTGTACCATGTTTAGAGCTGGTTTTCCTTATCCTTGTGTGTCTTTATACTTTACCACATCTACTTGATTCAATATTGTCAAGAATTATATTGTTCCTATGTGATTGCCAGTGTTGTGATTATTTGGTTTAAGTTTAGTCTAGTCCATACTGTGCCCATACAGATTGCTTTGCTTTCATGCTCAAGTCAATTCATCTCTTCTCTCCTTGTCTTCATCTGTTCTAGTTGACTTATAATTTTTCAATGTACATGTCTATTGGACCTATCTTATCTATTCTAAGCCATGTGTGTGTATGTGTGGATCTGTGGCTTCCATGGTTATTGTTGGTTGAGATGGCACTTTAGGTGAAAGGAGGGTCTAGTTTGAGCCTTCCCCTGGTGACCAGCCATGCCGGAGGTTCATGAAACCTCTTGGAACTTGTGCGGCATCAAGAATAAGGGGGTGATGACTTGGCCTTCCCACCACCTAGGTTTGGGGTTTGAGTTTAAGGACATGGAAAACACATATGCCCATCACATAAGCTTATGAATAAATATGATATGTTGCTGGTATACGTGTATATTTATGAATAGAATAAGAATTGTAAACAGTAGTGCATTGTGTATATATTGTGTGTATATCATGTGGATGATAGGAACAATAAAATATAAACTAACCGGGGTCTTTTGTTTTTTTCCCTCTCCACTGCATGGTCACTTGGGCCAAGGTCCAGCCGCCCTATTAGGTCAAAAGCCCAATAGGGAAATTCTTTCAAGTCTGTCGAGTCTAAAAGAAAGAAAGGGAAGCTAATATATTGAAGGCCCAGTCATGGATAAAAATGACATGAAGGCCGAACCATGGGTGAAAATAGTTGGGGTTTGGTACACCCTAATTAACTTTCTTTGTTACATTTTCTATATTTGTTTAAATTGTTTTCTTGTATTGTATTCGTTATTTGTAAAACCCACAAACATTATTGGAACCCTTTATGTTGCAAATTAGGCATCTTAGACAAAACGGTGAATATGCCGTTTAGATTGACTTTAGCACCTAAACACTCCTTTGAAAATCTGGGAAAAAACGCATATTGATTTGAAGACTTAAAATGGAAGGCAACTGTTTCTCTGGTCTTAATAAATAATTAAAAAGGTTTTTCGTAAAAGCAAAAATGGCATAAACAACTTGTGTAAAATTAAGAGGATAAATAGACTAGGCAAAAAGGTCTTTTCTTAAAAACTATTGAAGCATGTCTTTTTTCTAGGTTTTTGAGTTAGTAAAAAATTGATATTTCTAGGCCATAGTCCACCTGCCTTTTTCTCTCAAAGAAGAACGAATGTTCACTAAAATGTTTTTTGGGCTAGAGCCCATTTGGTTTGGTATTTTGAAAACAAATAGTGTAGGTCACTCTTTTGGCTAAAATTCGGTTTGGTTTTACATAAATCTGTGGTCAAATAAACGCGCCTAAGGCCTGTATTTTAAATGGCTAGAAGTAAGGCATATTTGGGCCAGAGCCCACGTAGCTTGTTTTGTTTTAAAAGAAAACCCAAATAAAATTGCTTCTTTGGGTTAAAACCCACTTGGCCTTCGCTGAATAATAAAATCACGGTCAATGTTTTTCTGGGCTAAGGTCCATAATTTCAATGAATAAAGAAAAGCATTATTTCTAAAACAGAATTGATTTTAAAATAAAGATCTTATCTTTTAAAATAAAATTGGGACTTTGTTATAAAGAATAGATATACACAGCAAGTACGTTTTTAAGGGAACATAAACAAGATTTTAGACCATAAGTATAATTCATTTTCTTTTTCCCAAAAGACCAACTGCGCAAAATATAAAGAGTTCTATTCTTAAAAAATCAAAACAATCCGATTTACGCCTAATTATAAAAAATTTAGGTAAGGATATTCTGAAAATGTGTTAAACGGATTAACCCGATCCACGTATGAGTAAAGTATGAATAAAACTTGTTCACCCAAATCATAAAACTAAATAAAACTTGTTCACCCAAATTCGGATTTATGATATCCAGGTCCACTATCTTACCCTTTTGGGCTGCCGTAGCTTTTCTCTTTACAGGCATTTCTGAAATACATAATACACAATTAGGGAAAAAGAAATCCTTCTATTATGGCTCTATCGCACGATCTTATGAAGAAAGAAGGTCATTCATTCCTAAAATGCCCGCAGCCTCCCGTTTATAAGTGTGGTGCGCAACACACCCACAAACAAGACTCTACTGGATACGGCTCGTAGACACATCCTAGGACAGAACCGCTCTGATACCACTTTTGTCACGACCCAACCGGAGGGCCATGACGGGCACTCGGTGCTAACCCACCTGGGTACCTCTTAGCGTACTCTCATATTCACATATAGGTGAGCCACATGGCTTACTCATAATTTATATGCATCAATAGTGCTAATCTCGTTGGGTAACAACACATTTATATCATCATCAATAACAATGCCCATATCCATATAAACAAGCCGACGAGGCTATCAAAATGATATACAAAACATGAGCTGACAAGGCTAAGCACATCTAATCATATACAACTGTCTACTAGCCTCTAAGAAGAGTACAGTATGTCACATCATATAGGCAGGACAGGACCCGACCATGCCCATAGGTATGTACACAAAAGAATAATACCAAAAGCTGTAGCTCCGGATGAAATGAAGCTCCTCTATGCAGTCCCTGAATAAGATATCTATGGATCAAGCCTGTCTCCCTGTCCACCTGCGGGCATGATGCAGCGTCCACAAACAAAAGGACGTCAGTACGAATAACATACTGAGTATGTAAAGCATAATCAACATCATAATAGGAGCATAAGAAATAGCATAAGATGGGAGAATCAGGAGATAGTAGCCATCATCGTAATTACTTACTTGTCTTTCATAGGGGCCTTTCATTTCTAATGCGTGCTCATGTACATACATATATACATATACAAATATCCATATCCGTATCCATATTCGTATCCGTATTCATATACATATTCGCATCCATAGCATACCCGACCATGAAGGTTCGGTGGTTTCACATACCCGGCCATGACAAGGCTCGGTGTCGTACATACCTGGCCCTACTAAGGCTCAGTGTTATCCGTACCCAACTGCAGTAGTGTGTGCGCGATAGGTATCATACCCGGCCATATAAGCTCGGTGTTATATAATAGTCATACATACTTAGACACGCATACATAAAAGTCCATAAGTATCATCAACATCATTGTCATCATCGTTTTCATTACATCTATCCTTATAGGATCAACTATCATATAAAAGAAGTACTAGTATCGTGAAAGTATCGAGAATCATAAGCTTTGGTACTCTTAGAGGCAGAGTCATTTATAAATCATTATGGAACTATATATATAGCAAGGGAACCATTCCTTAACGAACGAAGGGTTAGCCTTACATACCTCTTTGTCTCCTTAATTATTTAACGTTCCCCGTTGAAGCTTGAATAATCTACATTTAGAAGGATTCATAACATGGTTAAGCCTTAATGATACTCCTAAATTCATACTAGAATAATTCATGACCTAATAAAAATTGGGCAGCATTTCCCCTATTTTCTCAACTTCCACCATATCACAAAACAACTCCCAACAACTACAATAATGTCCACAATATCATAATCAAGTATTCACATTCGATTTAGCCTTCAAAATTCATTCTTGTGTTTAACTTATACCAAAAACTTCACACCTATTTAAGCGCATTTCTGTACAATGCTTCCTCATCACTATTACTACCTTCCATAACAATATTATATCCATATTATACTAAGAATCATAACTCAAGTTAGCTTATTACTCAAAAACATCATAAAAACTATATTTAGAACTCATCTTCTACTTTCTCCTTCCACCCAAGTTATTCAACAACTAAACATTCTTGATAATATGTAATAAGCATGAAAACTAACCTTTTATCTCCTAAAAATGAGCTTTGGAGCAAGCTATCAACTTATATGAAAACCCTAACTTCAATATCCAAAGAATTCTTGGAGTCTACTAACCCTAGCAAGACTTGTAACACATGGGTCTCTTGATTCTTGCCTCTTGATATTTAATCTCCCTTGAATTTTGGCTTGGATTAGTTTATGGAGTTGAAGAGAGGGTTTTTGGAGAGCTTTTGGATCTGATTTGGTGAAATAAAATGTCCAAAAGAAGTGGAGTGAATTATATAAAGCAGAACTTAAAATCTGCGCCCATTTTGATGGGCCGTCAAAATTTCTACGGACCGTCAAAATGGTCCGTAGAACTGCCCTTCTTATAATATCCTTTAAGTTACTCGTTACCATTCTCTTGTCGTATTCTTCCTTTTTATAAGCATCCACCTTCTGATGTCATATCTTCCAAGGTCTTTACCAATAATCCTCAACACTGTCTCAAATACCATCTTGGCTCGTTCATTTATCGCTGGCTTTTAGATCTTACCAACTTATTTCAGCTTGGGATCTCACTTGAAGTTTGAGTATCCATATTGGATATATTATAGCGTCAATTGTTTCCATTTGTACTTACTTTGCTTTCACCCGCTTCCCCCCTTTGGGGTTGTGCTTACACCATGTCCAGGCCTTTTCTTTATCATTTATAACTTCGATTCTCTACGTGCGAAACCTTAACCAAATCCCGAGGCGATGAGAACTCTCAATATATTGTACAAAATCTTATCGATGGTTGGTACTCGAGTAATGCAATTAATGTAGCAATTTATCCGAAGCCACATTCCCTTTATTCCGGTCAGTAATTAGCTAGTGCTTATAGTCGCTTCAAATTCTCCGTTAGGTAGCACTTATATTCTAATTATAAGTGTCCCAAGCTTTCTTATAATACTATCTTTATCCCAACGAATAACGTCTGTTTCTTCTAATAAATTCACAATGCATCAGTTGTTTCGTAAATCCACAATCCTTGTCCTTTAAAGATTTCACTATTCCTGAGGTGAAGTCGCATATACGCAAAGACTTTTTTATGCCTCATACTCTCTCTCTCTCTTGTTGTATATCAAATGCTAACTTCTAACTTATCCAAAATCATGTCGAATTTGTCTTAATAGTGGTCTTGTCTTATTATCGTTTCGTCGCACTACATCTTTAAGTCCATGCTATATGTTTCCCCTTTTTATTCTATATTCATACTCAATTAATTACGTCTGTCTTGGGTACTTCCTTTAGTATTTCCTTCGTTTTCTCGTCTATGTCCATCTTTCACGTTGTGCACGAGGAAGCTCATGCTACTCCCCGTATCCTTGGAAAACACTATTTCTACATAACCCCTTTCTCGTTTTCAAATCATGTTCGTTTATCTCTTTTTTTATTCTTATCACACCCGGTCATTTCGATATTTGTTACGTCTTGTTGCTCATCTTTTCCTAGATCATCTTTAGTACTTCACCAACAACACATGAAATATATGATCCTAAACAGCCCACAAGTTTAAGTTTTTATTCCACAAATTCCATCTCAATTAGTCGATGAGACCGATAAAATGTTACTATAAGGTATTTTCCAACCACCCAGAAGAAAGCTAGAGCCCGACAAGCACCACGAACTTCTTAGTACTTAATTCACATAGTTTATCCCCATATTTTTTTTTTTGAGTCATGAGCGAATCATTTAAATTCCCAACTCGCTTGTCACACGCTTTGTATTCTTCCAATAAGGTGAAACTTAATCGCCGGACATTTTTGTCCTTCAACATAGGCTTTTTCTAAAGCAAAATGTGGTTGGAACGTATAATCGGTCCGTTTAAATGAATTGCGAAGTCGCTGCTCGTATATGCTTTCTCGAAATAAAATTTCCCAATAAGGATGATGCTGCTTACGAATGACATGGAGGATATCTCTTGAGCTTCAATCCAACGTAATAATTTACCCTATCGTATCGACTTTTAAGACATATTAAGAACTTATATCCCATTCTCCTTTTATATTTTTCGGAAAAATTTGGGCGAGGTTCCTCCGTACTTCTTACTATCCCAAACCTCGCACGCAGAAATACCAACAATGCCTCACGGTGGCCAACATATATACACATATATCATATCGTATCATAGCCACACAGGGCTAACAATTTCAAGTAAAAGTATAAAGATGTCGAGACTTACCTCACATGTCCAACTTAAATTGCACCTGTTGCACTTTCCTGTTTACTTTCCGTTTCAATCTTCAACTCTATATTTCAATCGTACTTCAAATACCTTACCCGACATACATCTTTTATACCATTGCTTACCTGTGTACTGTGTAGCTTCCTTTATTATCATCGTCACTTTCTTACGTCGATGCCGTTCTTCACCGAAATCAAGGGTTAGTAAAAGGAATTTCATTTCCTATGGCCGGGCTCTATCGCACGATCTTAGATATCAAAGAAAGGTAACATCCTAAATGTCCTGTAGCTTCCTGTTTATAGATGTGGTGCACAACACACCGATAAACAAGGCTCTACTAGACACGGCCTGTAGACATTCCGAGGACAAACCGCTCTGATGCCACTTCTGTCACGACCCAACCCCGTAGGCCGTGACTAGTGCCCGAGTTGGGCACCCGAACACACTCATCCAATCCGAATCACATGTAGCTATACGTGCATAATTATCACACGCTCAAATGATATCAAACTCGTCTCGCATACGCATATATAAACATAATATATATATATATATATATATATATATATATATATATATATATATATATATCGAGAAGAGCAAGGCTATCAAATGGCGCAACGCCCAAACATATATACAGATGCACGCCGACAAGGCCGCCATGGTGAGCGGGATCGCCCGGTAACATATATCATACAAACACACACGTACGTAAGTAGGCACAAACCCACATATACGTCTACGTACCTCTAAACGGACCAACCGAACCATACGCGGGGACAGGCCCCGCCGTACCCCTGAACAAATATATATACATATGCAACGGATGAATATGTACCAAAATGTAGGCTCCGAAATAAGAGAAGCACTCCAAACGGCAGAAGAGGGTGTCCTAAACGGGAGGATCACCAAACTGTGCGTCTGTACCGTAAGCATGAAACGCATTTCGAAGAAAGGGGTCGAAGACGAAATATGTACTGAGTAGGCAAAGCAGAAGGTACAAGAATTAAATCTGAATCATAATCGAAATGTAAATACAGAAAGTAAGTGCGATTTCAAAATGTCAAATGTTTTCTTTCAAAAATACAAATCATGCATAGGGTACTGGGAATATGGTCGCCCGCCTGCATGATGGCGCCATAACACAGCATAACACCAGAAAGTTTCAAATCTCTGAATCCCCGTCACATATCACAACACAGCATAACACCAAACACAGCATAACGCCAAACACAGCATAACACCGGAGTATATCAAAGTGCGCACGATAACAGAACCGGCCCGGGACTCGGTGAAAAATATCATAATAGTGGGCACGAGCAGAGTAGTGCGGAAACCATATGCATATAAATAAATAAATTTCTTTCAAACTCAATAGCCAAATATTTTTACAGACATCTGAAGGCTCAAAATAAAATTCGGGTCAATTGGAATTAGTATAAGAGAGTTACAAACTTTCGAAATATTTAATCTTCGAAAATATTTCATAAGTCGTATTTAGAAATTCGAGTACCATTTATATTAAGAAGATTTCAAATAAAATTATGGAGCACTTCAAAGGGAGCTTTAGAATCATACGCGCGCATATCCAAAATATACATATCCAAACTTTGGCCATATCAAATATTTTTCGGACATCATTGTGGATCACATATTCATACTAATAAACTTCATGGATAACATTATGGATCAAATCCAATGGGGACTTTAAGACCATATTTTCATATCGAAATATTCATCAAAGGCTTTAGTCTTCTCATTTTCTTTCGAACAACATCTAGAACATAATAAATAGAATATTTGAACATCATAAAATATGTACCCAGCCATATGGAATAGCTTATGGAGGTCAAAGATGTTAGCCATCCTAGTGGCTCCAAGAATAGGATCCTTTTTTTTTATATATAAGCATACATATACATTTTGTTTCTCCCAAAACGGATCATGTCAAAAAGAAGGAACGATAGGCTTTACATACCTCGATCGCTCGCTAATCAATTTCCGAATCAAGTCTCGGTCTCTCCAATATCTACAATAATATTATCAATTACCCATAAATTAGCTACTAGTACTTAGAATTTTAAATCCAACTAGCACTTGTCTACAGAAATTTCGGCAGCATTTCCCTTATATATTCGCCTATCCGAATTTTCAATTGTTCTCCGTTGACACGTAAATACCAACAATAACATATGGACACAACCATATCTTCAATTCTTTTATTACAACAAGAACAACAACATATCAAAACAGCCCCCAACTATAACATAGCGATGCCCGAAATTCTAACGAACACTTACAATACACCAAGCAGCCCATATACACTTCTTATACCTTATTCCATGCAATCTTTTCAGCAAATTTAATGAAATACTACAGCAGCTACACCACAACTACATCATCTATCCACATGCAAGTAAATCACATTATTATCATTATAATCCCTACAACAACCCACAACAAATTTAACTCCAACTCTAACCATTAAATTCCTTCATTCTCATCACATAATCCATGATAACAACAACAATAATCATATGAACATAATCATACCCTCAATCCTTTCAATTCAAAGCAAGGATAACAACATGTCCATAAAACAACACAACTTTAAATTTAACTATTTAATTCCTCCATAATGCTACTAAAATCAATTCATCATTCTTACTCGAAACACCCCCTTACACGGCCCAATTTATAATTCAACATCAACATACATAACCCTTTTGTATTTAACACACATCTACCAAGCTATACAAGTCTAAACTACCTCCAAAACATGTAGAAAAGAATTAAATCTTACCTTAGAGACAAGCTCTAATTTTCACCATGTAATGTCTTCAAGAAAGCCATGACATCCATATTTTTCCTCCTCTTTATCTTCAAATCTCTCCAATTAATTGTGTAGAAGGGGGGCAAAATGGCTGTGAATGTTGGCGCCGTGAATGCTGCCCGTGAACGTTGGCGCGCCGCCCGTGAACAGCTGGCCGAACTCTCTCTCTTTAAGTCGAGAGCTCCTCTCACTAAGACCTAATCCGCAAGATTAAATTGTGTATAAGTTGATGACTTAGTCATCCACTTATGCTTATATATCATCTTTACAAAGTGACATGTGTCAACTTTTTATTCAACCACCAATCAAATTGCCATGTGTTGTGGGCCCACTTGATCCCACTAATGACTTAATAATCTAATCATGGTAAATTAATCTCAAATTTCCATTAATATTTCCATACTAAATAAAATTGCAAGCAAGTCGTGCACTTACTAAAATCAGGGATTAAAATCCTTGTCTCATATCCAACAATAATCTTGTCATTGGATTTATGTTGATTTACTTACGAATAATCCGTGGTATAAAAATACGGGGTCTAACAGTAACTCCAGTGTCCACGATTAGGACAACTAACACCTAATGAATCTCAACTGACGAAACTGCGAGGTGTAACATTCTCCCCCTCTTAGGAACATTCGTCCTCGAGCGATAGACTTTTGGGGATTCTACAAAAATTTTGCCAGAGTTTTTCCTGTAATATGGCACTACCACCCTGTCATAGCAACCCAAAATGTATATCGCCTCACAGGGCTACAACAACAACATCAACAACCATGGCCACACACGACCAAGATAACATTGAACAAAGAATTACATACCTGGGGGCAATGGTGTCTCTGCCTAAGTCTCCTCTGAAGGTGGAAAAAAATGCGGGTACCTGAACTTCATGGCTTCTTCCACTTCCAATGTCATTTCCTCTATGTTATTATTTCTCCATAAGACTTTAACTGAAGCTACATCTTTGGTTCTGAGTCTCCGTACTTGCCTATCTAGAATGGCAATGGGAACTTCTTCGTAGGATAATTGCTCAGTGACTTGCACATCATCTACCGGTACAACTCTAGAAGGATCTCCAATGCACTTACGAAGCATCGATACATGGAAAACTGGATGGACTGACTCCAAATTCGTAGGTAGGTCTAATTCATATGCCACTTGGCCTACCTTGCGTACAACCTCATAAGGTCCAATGTACCGGGGACTAAGCTTGCCCTTTTTGCCAAATCTCATGACGCCCTTCATTGGCGACACCTTCAAGAATACCTAATCTTTCACTTGGAACTCTAAGTCTCTCCGACGATTATCCGCATAGGATTTTTTGACGACTCTGAGTTGTTAATAATCGATCCTATATAAACTTGACTTTCTCTATAGCTTTCTTGACCAAGTCTGGTCCTACCAATTTGGTCTCTCCTACTTCGAACCACCCAATTGGAGATCTACACTTTCGCCCATATAAAGCCTAATACGGGGCCATTTGGATGCAAGAATGATAACCATTGTTATAAGCAAATTCAATAAGTGGTAAGTGATCATCCCAACTACCTCCAAAATCCAATACACATGCCCGTAACATATCCTCAAGAGTCTGAATGGTACGTTCAGCTTGCCCATCCGTCTGTGGGTGAAATGCCGTGCTAAGGGGTCACCGAGTCCCCAAACCCGGGAAAGATTTCCAAAAATTGGCTGTAAACTGAGTTCCTCTATCGGAGATAATAGAAACTGGAACACCGTGAAGTCGCACTATCTCTTTGACATAAAGCTTTGCATAATCTTCTGCTACATATGCAGTTCTGATTGGTAAGAAATAAGCTGACTTCGTGAGTCTATCCACAATTACCCATATAGAATCGTACTTACATCGAGAATGGGGTAAGCCTGTAATGAAGTCCATGTTAATTACTTTCCATTTCCAAGTTGGAATTTCTATAGATTGCAACAATCCACCCGGCTTTTGGTGCTCAATTTTCACTGGCCGACGCTAGGACATTGAGCTACGAATTCCGCTTATTTCTCTCTTCATCCCATTCCACCAATATATAGATTTAAGATCATGATACATTTTCGTTGCTCGGGTGACGAATAACGAGAACAATAAGGCTTCTCTCAATATTTGGTGGCGCAATCTCGCAACATCGTGAACACATAACCTCGCCTCGGCACGTAGAACTCCATCTCCAGAAATCTCAAATGATGACTTCTCCTTCTGGGGAGTGTATTTCTATAATGAATTAGCATGGGATCTTCGTATTGACGCTCTTTCACTTCCACTACTAGTGACGAGACAGCTGCATTTTGAATGATAGCTCCCATACTACCTGAGTCCACTACTCGAACTCCTACGCTAGCTAACTGCTGGAGCTCATGAGCCATCTCACTTTTCTATGTTTGCACATCGCATAAACTTCCCATGGATCTACGGCTAAGAGCATCAGCCACAACATTTTCTTTCCCGGAATGATACAGGATGTCGACATTAGTCTTTCAATAATTCCAACCATGGTCGTTGCCGTAAATTCAATTCTTTCTACTTGAAAATATACTGAAGGCTCTTATGATCTACATAACTATCAACATGGATGCCATACAAATAATGTCTCCACATCTTCAATGCATGAATTACTGTAGCCAATTCAAGTAGGTCGGATAATTTTTCTTATGTTTCCGCAACTATCTTGAAGCATACGCAAGCACCTTATCATGTTGCATCAACACACAGCCTAGCCCAATGCCTGAAGCATCACAGTACACAACATAACTTCCGATCCCTCTAGAAGCGTCAGGACTAGGGCAGAAGTTAACCTATCCTTTAGCTCTTGGAAACTGCGTTCACAAGCATCTGTCCATTGAAATTTAGCTAATTTCGGGTCGGCTTCGTGAGTGCGTTAGGAAATAGAAGAAAAGCCTTCTACAAATCTCCTGTAATAACCCGCTAAGCCCAGAAAACTACGGACCTCCGTAGGTGTTATGGGCCTTGGCCAAGTCTTAACTGCTTTAATCTTTTGGGTATCTACTCGAATACCATTGGCTGAAATAATATGTCCCAAAAAGGTCACTGAGTTCAACCAAAATTCACACTTAGAAAATTTAGCAAATAACTCTTGAGTTTAGAGAACTCCAAGAACTAAGACGCAAATGATCCGCATGTTCTGCCTCGGACCTAGAATATACCAGGATATCGTCGATGAACATAATCACAAATAAATCTAAGAAGGTCCTGAACCCATTATTCATCAAATCTATAAATACTGCCGGTGCATTAGTTAGCCCGAATGACATTACCCGGAACTCAAAATGGCTGTATCTGGTTCTGAAGGCTATTTTAGGAATATCTTTCTCCCTGACTCGTACTTGATAATACCCGGATCTCAAATCTATCTTTGAAAATCATTTGGCGTCTTGTACTTGGTCAAACAAATCATCAATCCTCGGAAGAGGATATTTATTCTTGACTGTCACCTTATTTAGCTGTCGATAGTCAATGCACATTCTCAAGGAGCCATCTTTCTTTCGAACGAACAACACGGGTTCTCCCCACGGGGATGAACTGGGCCTAATAAAACCTTTTTCAAGCAAGTCCTTCAATTGCTCCTTCAACTCTTTCAACTCTACGGGAGCCATTCTGTAAAGTGGAATAGATATGGGCTTTGTATCCGATAGCACATCAATAGCAAAATCAATCTCCCGTTCAGGAGGGAGACCTGGAAGCTCTTCCGGGAATATATCCGAAAACTTATTCATCACGGGAACAGAATGAAGAGTTGGCGATTCAGTTTCTACATCATGAACCCGAACTAGATGGTAAATACAACCTTTGGCGATCATCTTCCTTGCCTTGAGATAGGAAATAAACCTACCTTTTGGAGACGCAGTATTTCCTTTCCATTCTAAAACTGGTTCTCCCGGAAACCGGAAGTGAACTATTTTCATTCTACAATCAACATTGGCATAGCAAGAAGCTAACCAATCCATGCCCATGATAACGTCAAAGTCCACCATTTTTAACTCATGTAAATCAACCATAGTACGATGGTCAAAAATCACAGCTACACAATTTCTATATACTCGGCTAGTTATTACCAGTTCACCAACGGGTGTAGATACCTCAAAAGGTTTGATCGATTCTGGTTTGACCCCAAACCGACCCGCAATATATGGAGTAACATATGACAATGTGGAGCCCGGATCTATCAAAGCATATACATGGCGAGAAAATACCAATAATATACCGTGACAACATCAGGAGAAGACTCAAGATCTTGGCGTCCAGCCAAAGCATAAATACGGTGCTGAGGACCACTAGAACTAGGAGCTCTCCCTCTGCCTTTACCATGGCTGACCGGCGCCTATAAACCTTGCCCCATAGGGCGTATCGATGATGAAGACCTGACTGCCTATCCTGAAGGCTGGACTCTACCCCTACCACCAACCAAAGGGCAATCACGCATGATATGGCCTGACCGACCGTATGTATAGCAAACCTCTGAACCTAGTCGACACTAGCCCCAATATAACTTCCCATACTGCGAACACCGTGGCACGGGTGACCTAGCCTGACCCGAATCACCCCTGAACTGAGAACCCGAAGCCCTGAAACTCTGACTCGGCAAGGAATAAGTAGATCTATCAAATCTCTGACCTGTAAACCGTGGAGGCGCACTAGTCATAGAATCGCCTGAATGCCTAGAAAACTGTTGTCTTGGCCTGCCTCTATACTCACCTGTTGGACCCGAAGATCTAGCCCTCTTGTTATACCCTCTATTATTCTCACACTCACTTTTTTGTTGTTGTTAGCTTTCTTCCAAATTCTGGGCATGGGCTTGAATGCGTGAAGTATCCATGTTGTCCTGAAGGGATGCAGTCAAGCACCTATCCATCAAATGTGGCCCTAGGCCTCTCACAAATCGGTGCACGCGATCACCCATATCCGCTACCATAGCCGGAGCATACCTAGCCAAAGAATTGAAGCGGAGACTATACTCTAAAGCACTCATACTTCCTTGCCTAAGATTTAAGAACTTATCGGCTCTAGCTCGCCGAACCTCTGGAGGCAAGTAGTGTCGGAGGAAGGCATCCACGAATTCTTGCCATACCGGGAGAGGTGTATTGACTCCCCGTGAAGCCATCCAAACTGTCTACCAATGAACCGCGACATCCCTCAATCTATAGGATGCTAACTCCACCGATTCAATGTCCGAAACATGCATTAACCGAAGTGTCCTCAATATCCCATCAATGAAATTATAAGGGTCCTCATCTGGCTTCGACTCGAAGAATTTCGGAGGGTTCAAGCTAATAAAATCACGGGCCCTTGCACTAACAGCCCTATCACCCTTCCCTGTACCTTGCCGCTGAGTCTGGGCGGTAACTAACTGAGTAAGTAAATGAATGGCCTCTTATACATCTTGGCCCGACGCATCTGGTGGAGGAGCTGGAGGTGCTGAAGCTGGGGCTGAGGCTCCCTCATGCTCCTCGTAAAACAGGTACTCGAGTGAGAGGACCGAGATTGAGCCGCATTCTAGGACTCACTTTCCTCACAACCGTTGGCGGTGCTCTTTCAGCCCGCTTTCCTACCACCTATCTTGCCCTTTTGGCCGTCGTAGCTTTTCTTTTTACGAGAATTTCTGAAATACATAATACACGGTTAGGGAAAAAGAAATCCTTATATCATGGCTCTATCGCACGATCTTATAAAGAAAGAAGGTCATTCATTCCTAAAATGCCCGCAGCCTCCTGTTCATAAGTGTGGCGCGCAACACACCCATAAACAAGACTCTATTGGACACGGCTCGTAGACACACCCTAGGACAGAACTGCTCTGATACCACTTTTGTCACGACCCAACCGGAGGGCCATGACGGGCACCTGGTGCTAACCCATCCGGGTACCTCTTATCGTACTCTCATATTCACATATAGGTGAGCCACATGGCTTACTCATAATTTATATACATCAATAGTGCTAATCTCGTTGGGCAACAACACATTTATATCATCATCAATAACAATGCCCATATCCATATAAACAAGCCGACGAGACTATCAAAATGGTATAAAAAATATGAGCCGACAAGGCTAAGGACATCTAATCATATACAACTATCTACGAGCCTCTAAGAAGAGTAGAGTATGTCACATCATATAGGCGTCACAGGACAGAGTATGTCACATCATATAGGCATCACAGGACCCCGCCATGCCCATAGGTATATACACAAAAGAATAATACCAAAATCTATAGCTCCGAATGAAATGGAGCTCCTCTATGCAGTCCCTGAATAAGATATCTATGGATCAAGCCTGTCTCCCTGTCCACCTACGGGCATGACGCAGCGTCCACAAACAAAAGAACGTCAGTACGAATAAAGTACTGAGTATGTAAAGCATAATCAACATCATAATAGGAGCATAAGAAATAGCATAAGATGGGAGAATCAAGAGATAGTAGCCATCATCGTAATTACTTACTTGTCTTTCATAGGGACCTTCTATTTCTAATGCGCGCTCGTGTACATACATATATACATATACAAATATCCATATCCGGATCCATATTCGTATTCGTATTCATATACATATTCGCATCCATAGCATACCCGACCATGAAGGTTCGGTGGATTCACATACCCAGCCATGACAAGGCTCGGTGTCATACATACCTGGCCCTACCAAGGCTCATTGTTATGCGTACCCAACTGCTGTGGTGTGCACGCGATAGGTATCATACCCGGCCATATAAGCTCGGTGTTACATAATAGTCATACATACTTAGACATGTATACATAAAAGTCCATAAATATCATCAACATCATTGCCATCATCGTTTTCGTTACATCTATCCTTATAGGATCAACTATCATATAAAGGAAGTACTAGTATCGTGAAAGCGAGAATCATAAGCTTTGTTCCTCCAGAGGTAGAGTTTATATATATATATATATATATATATATATATATATATATATATATATATATATATATATAGATATATATATATATATATATATATATATATAGAGAGAGAGAGAGAGAGAGAGAGAGAGAGAGCAAGGGAACCATGCCTTAATGAAAGAAGGGTTAGCCTTACATACCTCTTTGTCTCCTTAACTATTTAACGTTCCTCGTTGAAGCTTGAATAATCTACATTTAGAAGGATTCATAACATGGTTAAGCCTTAATGATACTCCTAAATTCATACTAGAATAATTCATGACCTAATGAAAATTGGGCAGCATTTCCCCTATTTTCTCAACTTCCACCATATCACAAAACAACTCCCAACAACTACAATAATGTCCACAATATCATAATCAAGTATTCACATTCGATTTAGCCTTCAAAATTCATCCTTATGTTCAACTTATACCAACAACTTCACACCCATTTAAGCACATTTCTGTACAATGCTTCCTCATCACTATTACTACCTTCCATAACAATATTATATCCATATTATACTAAGAATCATAACTCAAGTTATCATACTACTCAAAAACATCATAAAAACTATATTAGAACTCATCTTCTACTTTCTCCTTCCACCCAAGTTATTCAACAAAACATTCTTGATAATATGTAATAAGCATGAAAACTAACCTTTTATCTCCTAAGAATGAGCTTTGGAGCAAGCTATCAACTTATATGAAAACCCTAGCTTCAATATCCAAAGAATTCTTGGAGTCTACTAACCCTAGCAAGACTTGTAACACATGGGTCTCTTTATTCTTGCCTCTTGATATTTAATCTCCCTTGAATTTTCGCTTGGATTAGTTTATGGAGTTGAAGAGAGGGTTTTTGGAGAGCTTTTGGATCTAATTTGGTGAAATAAAATGTCCAAAAGAAGTGGAGTGAATTATATAAAGCGGAACTTAAAATCCCGTCGGGCAATTCTGCGCCCATTTTGACGGGCCGTCAAACTTTCTACGGACCGTCAAAATGATCCGTAGAACTGCCCGGTCATATATGGTTCACTGTAACCATTTTACGCTGGGCTGGTGAAATTTTACGGGCCGCAGAAATTTCTACGGGGCGTCAAATGGTCCGCAGAAATTTTCTGCTCAGACAGTCTGTCGTAAAACACCCATAACTTTTTACTCCGATGTCATATTGACAAACGGTTTTTTGAGTTGGAAACTAGAATCGATGAAATTTAATTTGGATAAAAGAAATACACCAAAACTCCTCATATTCTAGGAGATATGACTCCCCCAATCTGGACCAAAATCCTGTCCGAAAATTTTGCCAAGTTTTACCAAATTTCCCACAAACTCCATTCCTTTATTTGCTTGTTCTTAAATCCTTCCATAGCTCATTTCATGGTCTTAAACCCCTATAATCATAATATGGGAACATATAATCTCATATATCCTAGTGGGTAACTCCAGTTTCCACGATTAGGACAACTAACACCTAACAAATCTCAACGGACGAAACTACGAGGTGTAACAACTAAAGAACCAAAATACTTCTTTTGGAACTGTTATGAGTCAGGGTTGGTTCGTAGTCGTCCAACAGCCCTAACGTTTCAGCCCCAGTTATCCGCTCGGGTTCCCGGTCTTTTGTAAAAAACTCACTCTAGTGAAACTAGGATAGAGCTAAGCCAAATTCCTACCGAACTAGAGAATTCATACCTAGATGAGCTTTGGGTATCTCAGACCTACCTAAAGCTCATTAAGAGAGACCACCTTGTGTTCGGACGGTCTATGACCCGAAAAACACCACATCTCATTTATGTGCTAAGTGGAAGCATGTTTAGTGCTTATCTGATGAACCATTGACCCTGTGGGGATGGAGGAATCCTAACAATGTTCTGTTTTGTAGATGGAAGGCTGCATCCATTTTGACATACTCGTCGAGGCTCTGGATTTATTAAGGGTTTGGTAGGCATGGTTAAGTGATGCTCACAAAAAGACAATTAGTTGCACTCTAGGTCACCTGCCGGCTATCATGACAATGAAAGATCGTCCGAAACTAATAGAAGTATTAGCCGGACATTGGGACGATAAGGAAATGTTCTTCTGCTTCGGCGAAATTGAGATGACTCCGACCTTGGAGGAGATTAGGGATGCCATAGACACCAATAGAACCTGTCTAAGGAGACGACACAAACTAGATCACCACCTGTTATTTCCACAGAGGCCCACAGTCGGCCAGATTATGAAGTTCCTTGCACTGACTGAGGCACCTTGGGCGCGAGGACCCACTGTAGCCTTTAGGGACCTATAACGGAGATTCGGAGATTTCACCAGGTATACTCTGACGAGAGAGTTCAAGAGTAGAGAAGAATGGGAAGTTGTTAGACCCTTGGCATTCGCCATAGCCTTGCTGGGCATTATGGTGTTTCCACAGGGTGACTCGATAGCCATAGACACCCGAGTGATCTACTTAACCCATGCTATTTTTTATGGTATAACCAAGGACCAAGAAACAAGGTACTTTGACTGAGCACCCATCATCCTAGCAGACATTTTTGGGGCTTTGGACAAATGCCAGAATGTTTCTAATACTTCCAATGATGTAGCATGTTGTTACAATGGTGGATTATCAAACACATCAACATGGCTAAGGAAGTCCAGTATCTAAGCAACAACAATAGGGTAGATCGCCTGACAAATTATTGCGCGAATCCAGTGGATGTTTCCGGACTTCATATCAGAAAATATGGTAGTTCGGGACAAGAATTGTCCTTTTGTGCCATTAGATGGGGTACGAGGAATCCGTCCTTATTATCCATCTCGAGTTCTAGGAAAATTTGGTAGGAGGCAAGTGATACCTCAGGTAGGAAATCCTAAGCAATTCATTATTGAGCACACAGGGTAGAAGATCAAGAACGCCGAGGTGATCCTCAGAGAATGGAATGGTCGCGTGAGTTGGGCCCAGATACTTTAGCTCCAGACAGGTTCGAGGCAGGGTGTGACCCAGGGTATCACGAATGGCTACAGGGGCACTTTCCCCGTGCATCTATCCCAAGGCCCGCACCTCTTCACGATGCCCAAGAAGAGGAGTGTCTACAGGAATGTCTGGAAAGCACAGATGAGCACTTAGCCCAGATCTTAGAAGAAATAGATCCGGTGATAGTCAGGATGGAAATGTACCAAGAATGACTTCAAATTCGGACCACCCTTCGGAGGGTGAAGAAGGTCAGGCAAGCCAGGCCTCGACATCAGCCGCTAGAGGAGAACCCTGCTGATTTACTGCTTTATATTGAGCCCCTTGCCGGCGTCATCATGTAATCCCTTTGATAAAGATATTTTTATTACTTTTTATTAACTAATGATGATTTTTCAGGGCAATGATTCACTCTCACAAATGGCACTAGCATGCTTCAATCGATTAGGAGAGCCTTGACTCAAAAAGGTTTGTGAACGCAAATAGTATAAATATCTACCAAATTACATGAATGTTTGCTACGTGCTTCACATGCCTATGTGCTATATGTGTTATCATATATTAAGGCTTGAATACATTTGATCCGATGATCTAAAACTATATACCAAAAGAAAAAACCAAAAGCTTAAAACTTACCCAAATTTATCTCCATAAAAGGTTGACTTACCATGGCAAACCAAGGAGAACAAGAGACGCAGACTCTGGGAGAGACAGCGAAAATGCTGAGAGACAAGGTGTTGCAAATGGAGAAGCACCTCCAAGAAATAGGGAGGAAAATTGAGGCAGTGGACAGATTGCTAAAAATGGTTGGCAACCCGCCAGAGGGCATACCACAGCAAAAATACTATGGGAATGTCCCGGAAGGAGTAAGGAATTTAGTGCTGAACTATATACCTTTGGAGAGAAGGCCCATGACGCCTAGAGAGGAGACTCCGGGAGGAGTGAATGAAAGCCAAGGAGCTAGATTAGATTATTGGGTAACAAAGTCCGACCCGTAAGAGGAGTCAGTTCCTCAACAGAAAGCCTCTGAACCCATTGAGGAGGAAGAACTAGAAGAGGGAGAGCCTCAGAACATGGAGGAGGAGGAAGTAGAGCCTATTGACATAGAGGCTGAGGGGAAGGAAGAACCCTTTGAGATGTTTCTGAGTTTACAGAGGAGGGGAATGATACTAATGAGGAATCTAATTATTATGCCCCAACCGACGAGGGATCTGACTTCTACGCACCCTCACCCATGCTAGCACCTGTAACCTCCACCATGACATCAGAGAATTTTGGAAGGATAGGCCCTTCTGGCCTGCTTAGTGGTGAATAGCTCTCAAAGCCCATTCCTCCCCATTCGCCATGGGGAATAGCTTTCAAAACACATTCCTCCCCATTCAGAGTGGCTCCATAGCCTGTCATCTGTAAGGAGTTATATGAAAAGATGGCTGTCACAGGAGTACCTTGCACCACTAGGGCTAGGTTGTCACCGTCCGAGTTGGTGTATGCATAAAAAAGGTGCATGTTCCACCGCAACCAAGCTAGTCATACCCTAAACGAGTGGCTAGGGTTGAGGAGAAAAATTTATAGTAGAAGAATTTATAGTCTGATTAATGATAGGATCATTGGAACTTTGTGGGGGCCATACACCCTACTAGTTCATGACCTTATTATCCCTAGAGAAGGAGTCACTCCTACTACTCAGATCTAGCGGTATAATTTCACGATCTTCGAGGAATCATACGCCCGCATATTCTCAACTCTGACTAGTCTGAGGAAGGTTAGACCTGTGGAACCTGCCCACGAGCCCGCGCCATTGGGGCCTACCAAGAACAAGTTTTACCGTTACCATAAAGAAGCTATGGGGCACAACATTGAAGAGTGCTACGCATTCAAGCTCGAGCATAAGATCAGTACAGGAGAGATCTTGGTCATCTTACCACCACTAAGACTGAGAAGGAAAGAGAACGAGAGAAAGCGGGTTCGTAAGGATAGCGAATCGCAGAACTGTATTTTTGGGTATATAGTAGGTGTACCCATTAGGTGTCCCCATTTTTACACATAAAAGTTACCCCCTCCCCCATAAATATTGTAAGGAACCGCGCCGACTTGACGTCCCTATGGAGGGATACCCAGGAAGCCCCTAGCGGGATGCCCGGGTGCTCGGGATGTCTTTAGCTAGATTTAGCTTTAAGGATATATATATATATATATATATATATATATATATATATATATATATATATATATATATATATATATATATATATATGTATATCCTTCTTTTGTAAAATGAACTACGATAGGTCCTGATTTCCCCTAGTGGAATACATAGTCAGTCTACGTAAGACTCGGCCCCTACATAATATAAACTATAATTTCCCCCCATTTGTTCAAACTTCTGCAACAAGGAAGGGTTGGCCAGAGTAAGTTAGCCATAAAGTCCATTGGACCAAGATCCACCCAAACATCAAAAGCCCATAAACATCCGAACCTTTAGAACAAAGGAACAAAAGTGCTCAAGCTTAATATATGACTTTGTGTGCTATGTGTGCTTTAAATATCAATATGTGATATCGTGATGTTATATTTTATGTCAAGTAACCTTTTGTCTACCGTTGAGTTATTCTTGTCTTATAGAACAAGGCCGATTAGCGTAGTACTGAAAACTGGCATACTTTACAAGATCCAAAGCCGCGTTAGCATCTCTCATAAAGGGAAAAGAAGATATTTGGTACTCCAGAACTAAGCTCGCTCTCGTGGCCCGGAGATGCCCAAAGACCCACAAGAGGTAGCATCTCAAAAAGATGTGATTGCAACATTGCAACCCATATAAAAGATCAGTAGGGGCACTACGTGGCGTTGCGACCTACTGCAATCGATTTTAACTTGTAACGTTCATAATTGTCTACTCCGACGTCGTACCAATGAGCGGTTTGTTGCGTTAGAAACTAGACTCGACGAACTTCATCTTAGGCTTTTGAAACACCTAAAAACTCCTAATATACTAGGAGGTATACCCCTCCAAAACTGACTAAAAATCTGCCCAAAATCCTGCCAACTTTTTCCAAATTTTTGTCAAACTTATTTTCTTCGATTTGCTTGATCCCGAAATCTTCTGAAACTCTTCATACATGATATTTATCACTAATCATACTTGACAATGGTCATGTCTTTTGGTTCCAAGGTTGTCCTTCCCGGTTACGACTTACAAGATCATAATTCATCATTTACTTAAACAATATACTTAATAATGCTTCGTTCCTCACACTCCAAAGTTTTTTTACCTAGTAATAGCTCGACATACTTACATTCAAATTTAACCAGTGCTTCTCCGAGGTACGGGGTGTAACACTGAAAGTGCGGGGTGTAACATTCCTTAATGGCCGGACATGATACTATATATATGACACCGAGCCTTAATGGCCGGGCATGATACTATGTATATGTATAAAAAAAAAAAATTAAAGGCTAAGCATGCATGGCATCCGCCTTATGAGGCATCCAGATGTACAGGTTATCTCTTTTATTCCATGTTACCTTTCATGTCTATATTATGTTGTTATTCATGCCTTACATACTCAGTACATTATTTCGTACTGCGTCCCTTCTTGTGGATGTTCTCGTTATAGCCCGTATTTCGTGCGTTCGGATGATGTTGCGAGACAATGGTGAGAAGTTAAGGACAAGATTATTTTTAAAAAGAGTTATTTTAATGCACGAGGGGTTATGAATATTATTTATGAACATTGGTGGTATGGAAATATTGAGAAAGGTTAAGGGTAAAAAGAGAATTTTGCAAAATGGCCAATGAAAATAATGTGGAAGGCTAGGGGTAAAATGGTAATATTGAGAAAAGTTGAGGGGCAAAATGGTAATCTCACAAAAGGTTCATGAAAATTCTAAAAGGGCCATATTGGCCATGTGACAAAAAAATAAAATAAAAAAGGAGAAGATGACACAACAAGTCATCTTTGTGGCCTTGAAGAAAATTCAAGAAAAGAAAGGAATAATCTAGAGAAAATTGGTGGAAGACTAAGTTGGGGC
>NC_081352.1:10642753-10672982 GCF_029784015.1 Lycium ferocissimum
TGGTTTGGTTGGTTTGATGAAGTTGATCATCAATTTCTCTTGGGTTCTTATGGATAAAGAGTGGAGAGAATTATAGAGGGTTCTTGAGGTGTGGAGTGAAAAATGAAATGAATTAAATGAGAGAGAGGGTCCTTATATCGTTTTAAAATCTGACCCGACACAAACATACGGACCAACATACGGTCCGTATATTTTATACTGACCGTATGTCTGGACCGTATGTTTGGTCCAGTGAAAACCCTCATTCTGGGCAGAACATACGGTTGGACATATGGTCCGTATGTTTTATACGGCCAGTATGTTTGGCCGTATAATGCCCAGCTTTCCGAAATTCGTTCTCGTCGACTCGTTTGATCTCCAATCCTTATGGAACCTTCTTAACACTTGTTTAACACCTCCATACCAATCTAAGGGTCGTTATCACTCTTCTCCAAAACATCATTAAGACATCATTAACTTGACACTCATGAATCTTACCCGACACACAACACATCCCTTGCTTTCATTAACAACTTCCTTCCCTTACCTCAAATGTCTTTGGAATCTCGATTAGGATCATCAAATGCTATTTATTACTTATCAAAACATCGTATACGTCGTGCCCTTCGTTAGTCTATTCACTGTACGTTAACGGGAAATTTCCAAGGTGTAACATTTGTACCTCTCCTTGTTTAACTTAATACCATTCTCCACCTGACACCGGTTATTATTGAATTCCCAAAGAAAGTGGTCATAATTTAGCTACCTCCGTAATTGACTGCAACTTAATATATCCATCTACATTTGAAGCTTAGGTCGAGTTTTTCTTGTTTTGAAGTCCTCTCTTCAGTAACACTGCAGGGTAGGAGCTGTTTCCCTTGGGTAGGTTTACCACCGCGTATTGGTTCCCCTTGTTTTCTCTTGTAATTCCTATAGGTCTACTTTCACTCTTCATTTAGGTCGCATAGTCCACAGCGTACCTCCTTCTTGGAGTTATCTTTTTAATCCTCTGACGTGCACTATCTATAACATTCCCTTTGAATAGTTGAAAACGAGTTTTCCTCTTAGTAATGACTCTCGATTTCAATACTCCCTCGATTCCTCAGAAACATCCTTCCGAGAGACATAAGTGAGTCACTTTCTTGATATGATCCTCCTTGATACTTGGACTCGTCGATCCTTTTCCTTGCTCGATAATGGTATTAAGCCTCACATAGTTTGCAAATCTCTTCCATTTCCTTCCTTCCATATGACCATGATAATGGTATTGATTCACGCCTGTAGAGTCTAGATAAATTCAATTCGAGATGTCTTGTCATAGGTGTCCGTCGACTCATCAAAGGCCTCAAAATTTTTGAGAATTTCATAACCCTTTGGTAAACTGTTGGAAATTCGTTATGACCATAATGATACAAAATGAAAGTTCCAAGGCGTAATATTCTCCTGGAAAAACCCCTTATTCAATGATCCTATCGATTTCGCAAGTAATCTAGCACACCCCAGGGCTATCGTAAGAAACGCATAACATATACTTATACCATATTCAGGATAATTGTCCTATTTGTCCTTAACGACAATTCCAACTCAACATTATCAATTTACCATATATTTTTCTTGCTCCTCTTTTTAAGTACCCAATTGGTTTCATTCTCGATATGTAAATACTTGCAAGTTACATAACCGTTCTTGTGTGATTCATGTATGCACATCTAACCTTATTCGTAAACTTCCCTTCCTTTGGTTCGTTCTATTTGACATATCGCTTACATACCAAAACTCTTTTGTCTATCTGTTGTAACTTATTTCATCGTACTCTTTTTTCTCCTTTGTTTGTCCCTTGATTATCACATCTTATATTCTACTATAGAAAACTTTATGTCCCATATTATGTGCCACACATAAATCACAATATCATTTACAAACGACTCTACTGTCAATTTGCCTCTATTCCAGTATAGCATCGCTATCCTCTACCATATTCCTTGAGCTATTTGCCCTCAATGTCATGCTGTTCAAGGTCTCCACGAATGATTTTTAGTACAGTATCAGATACCCGCTCGATTCCTGTTCATTTACTTACTAGGTATTAGGCTCATTTCTGCATAGCTCTCACTTTTTCGTTTTAGAGTCTATATCTGTCACATCTTAGGGCTTATTATTTCAATATCCACACTCGTATTTTCCTTACTCGCTTCCCCCCTTTAAGGGATTTACTTATACCATTCTCAAATCTGTTGCCTCACTTCTAATCTTGAATTCATATATCCCTTTCCTCAATTCCCTTATTATACCGCATCATTTTCATGCCATTTCCCATAATTTATAGCTGCAGTAATTCATGTGTGAAGTCTTAATATACTCATCTTGCAGTTTAGTAATCAAGTAATGCAACCGACATAGCAATCCAAACAAGGATGTGTTTTACTTAGCTCAACCGTTAGTTATGAGTCAATCTCTACATCTGCTCCAATTAACAACTTCTGCCCCATAGGCCACTCGAAATAGTAGTATGTCTAGTTATTCGTACCATCCATGCAATGTCACTTATCCCATTCTTGATACTCAGAGTTCACTTAGAGTGTCATTTTTCCTGTTCTTCCCATCTTAAGTTATTCCTCTCCTTCCCATAATCGACTTATATTAACCATAAATGCATTTTCCCTTGAACCCGCCATAATTGTTTTCAAGGATTTGAGTCTCAGGCGCAACTAGTACCCCTTATGGCTCATACTCTTTTACTCTCGTGCTGCACTCATCGTTGATTTCAAAACCAATCATATCATATTTGTCATTGATGATAGCCTTGCTTTATCGCTTTATCGTCGTACGGTAAACTCATAACTCATGGCAACATTTTTCTCTCCAACTTAGTCCTTTATATACTTTACTCGTTCTGTCTTGGTATAGGATATTCGTAGGAGATGCATCTTCCTTTTCTCATAATATGACTATTTCTTAAGCGCGCGTACTTCGCATATTTCCTTTTCATTCTATACCCATACTTATTCCTTTACATTCTTTCCTCCTTAATTTATCTTATTACCTCCCGTTTTATAATCAGTCCCTTATTCCTCGCACAAGGAACCCTATTCTTAACTCAGTACCGTCTTGTACTTTAGAAGATAGCACTTCTATACCATCCATTCTTCGCTTCCAAAACCTATTTTGTTCAATTTGATCATCCCCTCTCATCTTTATTATACTGATCCTTTTCCTAACAATCGTTCTATTTCGTTATACATTTCTCTGTAGTCTTGGTCTTTTACATCTAGCCGAAGACATCACTCGTGGTCTTGATTAGGCAAATCACAACTGTTACTACTTTGCCATATCACTTTCCTCTTATTTCTTTTTCAAGTTGACCTCTTTGTTTTTCTCTTTTTGCTTGCCATCATTTCTGTCATTGCGAAACCTCTATGCTGGACTTTCCCTTAACAAGGCTTTATAAGCTTTCTTATCTACTGCCCCATGGTTCGCTTATTAGTTTCACACTTGCATTCACTCCTTATTCATATAGAATATGCTACATCTTTAATCGTTTCCTTGTTATGCTTTACTTACCTTGTATTACGGTTCTTGCTACGTTCTTATTATATCCTGATCATATCAACTCTATAGAGTGCCACTTCTTGATCTCATTCGCAAGCCTGCGTATAAAATGGAATAAACCTCATGGAGTAAGCATACTTCACCTATTATTCTTTCTGATCAGCCCTATTACACTCACCCCATAAGTTGTCTTACCAAGGTATTCATATTCGTTATAACCCTTCGTATTTCATACCCCTATCTCAGTCATGTTGTTACTCTATTTTGCTAGAAGACTTGTCGTATCTTATTTGTGCTTACCCATCCAATCAATACTCTAGTATCACACTCAATTGGAGTTCCCCTTTCTCTCATATGCCATGTTTTAGTACTACCAGTCTCCCTAATTTACTCTAGAATTTCTCTTTATCGTATCAATGTCGACCTTATAATTACCGTTACTATCATTTCAACAATATTTACTCACCTCTTGTAGTTGTCAGCAATACTCCTAGCTTAATCCCATCCTTCCATTACTTTTTACACAATATCTTTTCCCGTCGGGATATATTACAAGCTTATATCTTATCTCCTTCAAATTTTAGGAAAATTTCGGCAGAGTTTCCTCTATATTTCTTACTATCCAAAACTCGCACGCAAAGAAATACCAACAATGCCTCACTGTGGCTAAAATATATATGATATATCTCACACATTGTGGCTCCCAATTTTTAAGTAAAAGTACAAAGATGTCGAAACTTACCTCATATACCACACCTCGAGACGTGCCCGATCCTTTAGCGATCGCCCGTTATGCCTTCCTATTTACTTTCCTTTTCATTCTTCAGCTTTGCATTTCAATCATACCTCAAAATTCTTACCTTACCCGACATACATCTTTTCGTATCGTCGCTTACCTTTGTACTGATTCATTTAATTTGGTTAGTTCACAAAATTATAACTGAACTTATCATCAAGAGATACATTAAAATCAATTCCTTTATTGTACTTTCACTGACTTACCTCTATGACAACCAATCCATTATCATAAAAATATATATTCTGATAACGTAGCCCCAACGAAGTGACTTACCTCTGTAACTTCCAATATCATCACTCACTTTCTTCTGTCGATAACGTTCTTTTGCTGAAATCAAGGATTAGTATAAGGAATCTCATTTCCTATGGCTTGGCTCTATCACACGATCTTAGATATGAAAGACGAGTAACCATCCTAAATGCCCTGTAGCCTCCTATTTATAAATGTGGCGCGCAACACACCATAAACAGGACACGACTTTGCAGACAACCCCTAGGATGAACTGCTCTGATACCACTTTGTCACACCCCAATCGTGATAGGGCATGATGGGCACCCGACCTTTACTTAGAGCCGAGCAAACTCGCTGGTTCTCGTTATACTCATAGTCTCGCTGGACTCTTAAATCATGAGATGAAATGCATGATGAAAGCTTTTCAAAAACATTCTTTCTGTCTTTCTCAAATCAAGTGAAATCTGTAATGTAATGCATAACGATACATCGGCTTACATAGCTGCTTACAAGGCTGACGTACTGTATACATGACTCTGTCTGCAAAAGTCTCTAACGTAAGATATTACATCAAAAACTAAGTTGGGACAGGACCCTAACATACCCATAATGTATATGACTCAGCTCATACGGGAATACTCCGACACGGCATCACTCCGAATCGAATGGAGTTTACTAATCCAGCTGATAGCCTGGAACATCCTACGGTCAAACTCCTGGATAACTTTCCTACAAAGCAATATGGGGCTGTGTGGTATGCAACACTGCGCCCCCAGGCAAAGGGACGTCAGTACGAATAATGCACTGAGTATGTAAGGCATGAATAATACTAGCATAATAAAGGAATAATGAAAATATGAGGCGAAGATATAACCTGTACGTCAATTGCCTCTTAAGGCGAATACTATGCCTGCTTAACTTTTAAAGGAAAACACATGTTACGCATATCAAATATATCATCATCGTTAACCCGCGTCCGGGTAACTATCGCACGCCGCCCACTAGTGGTGTCATGTTCGGCCCTCTAGGCACGGTGTAATCATAAGCAGCCTGCCTTAGCAATGTCATGTCCAGCCATCTAGGCACGGTGTAATCTTATCATTATATACTTATCATAAAGCATGCATTAAGAATCAATTAAGTACTACATCTCTATCGGGGTAACGTAAGGTCGAGAACCTCCGATTCCATCATGGAGTAGTCGTGATCATCATGTCTCACCTTGAATGGACTAGCATTATAAGGTGAGTCTAACAACAACGAATAACATCAAGGAATCATATAAGGAACATTAGCTTCGTAAGAATATCATAGTATGAGCTTTAGGATCTCTAGACTTAGACTCATCATCATCATTGTCATATTCACAACGCATCGCTTATCTTTATTTCATGAAAAGCTCTTAATAATCATAGACTCATAATTTCTGGAATATAAAAGAGTCATGGAGTGATAAAGGAAGTCATATCATAAGGATCATGCCTCAGAAAAAGAAGGGACTAGCCTTGCATACCATTACGTCTCTCCAACTTTATCAATTAAACGCTTTCCTCCAATGTTCACGGTTCTACATCCAAGAGAATTCGTACTAAGATTAGATAATCGAAAACATACTTAAGCTTAAGCTAAGGCTAATGAAAATTGGGCAGCATCTCCTTTGTTTCTACAACTTTCTCAATATAATGTAACAACTCCCAAACATCAACAACACACCCACAATACCATAATCAATAAACTTCGTTAAGTTAGTCATTATTCAATTATCAAGATTCCCTCTCAACGTCATTCATAACCATACCCATAATACAACACCACCTTCATCCTCACATAATGCTTCTCCAATGTTCTTAATACCATTTATAACAAGATTATACCCATAACATCTCAAGAATCATGATTCATATCAAACTACTATTCAAGAATACTAGTACTCTCATATTTGTAACCCATTTTCTACTTTCTTCCATAATCCAAGTCTTTCAACCATTCAATATTCTTAATAACATGAAATGATCATAAAACTCACCTTTGATTGTGAAGGAATGGTTTTTGGATGGAAATGCTTCACTTGGAGAAAACCCTAGCTCCACTTCCAAAGAAATTTCTAGCTTCCATCAACCCTCATTAACATTCTTGCACTTGATTTCCTTGGATTAATGATGTTGATCTTTGATTTCCCTTGAATTTATGTTAGTGAAGTATGTGGAACCTTCTAGAGGTCTTGAGAGAAGTGGAGAAGTTGGAAGAATGAAAAATTAGAAGTGGGAACATGTATTTGTACTTGGAAAATACTCAACCCGACGGGACTTATACGGACCCTTATGTGGTCCATATAATATTAGACGGTCCGTATAAGTGGTCGTATTTCACCATCAGGGAAATCCCTTTTTCTGTAAGGTTATACAGACCCCTTATACGGACCGTATAAGTGGTCGTATAACTCCATTTTTCTGAAGTAATCTCGTCGTTTCGTTTTCTCTCTAATCCTTATGGAACCTTCTTAGCACTTGTTTAACACTTCATTAACAATCTAAGGAGCGTTATAACTCTTCCTCATGACATTATTAAACCAACATTAGCTCGGTACTTTGCAAACCCTTTCTGAACACGACTTACATTTCACTTCCTTCAACAAACTAGATTTCACATAATCGTATGACTTCAAAATATTATAGTATGCACTTTAAACTATCTAATACTTCTCTTAACCTTGTAAGGATTTCGTAATCACCTTAAGTTCACATTAGCCTACTCACAAGGCAACAAATCCAGAATTTCTGAGGTGTAACACTTTTTAAGCAACTTAACCTCACGTTTTATACAATTTGAATTAGAAGTTTTAAATAAAAACACAACAATCATAATGTCATTAAAAAAATCAAGTTTAAATTATGAATTAGCATGTCCTTAAATGATATCACAAACCTGGGGAACCAACGCTTATAAACTCTGAAATTATCCACAAAATATGACACCCGAGGATGGTAGAAAAACAAGTGCTTTGGAAGGTAGAAAACGTATCTAGTCTGAAACGACAAACCTCGTGCAGAGGTAAACAAAAAACTGAAGCGCACACTCTGATGTGAAATAGATATATTAGTTTATCAGCCCTGTGTTATGGGGATATGTGTTGGAAAAATAACTTAGATTTAGCGTATCTACCAATTCATCAATATGTCTCGCCCATACAATCTTTGATCTACCTAGCTGGCACCTAACTGGCCAGGACCAGCACCACCAATGTCCCTGCATTAATACAGAGGCTTCAGTGATCGATCTAGACTTGGACGTGGTGAGTTCCAACATATATACTCCCTACGTGTCAATTTAAATGTCTTAGTTAGTGGGCATAAAATTTAAGGAATAAAAAAGAATTTTTAAATCTTGTTATCTTAAATTAAAGATGTGTATAATGTACTAAATATCATTTGAATCTTGTGATTTTAAACTTGACATGTAGAATATTTGAATTGTCAACTTACTAAACATAGAAAGATATACTCTTTTTGGAACACACCAAAAAAGAAAGTTAGACACTTAAACTGAAACGGGGGGAGTATATGTATATGTACTTGCTTTCATGTGCAGGCTAGAGCGGAAGCATAATATATATAAGTACAAAATCACTAAATTTCAATAAATTTTAAATTTTGAACTCAGTAAATTTAAAAATGCAATGAATTCAATAATAAGAACCTTAAGGGGAGAACCATCAAATTTAAATTATGAATCCATCTTTGAATTCAACTTGAAAGCACCTTGATTCATGATTCTATTGATCTGCAAATTCTAGTTGGATCTGTCACTAGTTTTAGCTCCTCTTTGTGTGCCCCTCGACTGATTCAACAGGACAATCAAAAAATATTTGATAATCGTGGTGTTCGGGTCAGCTTGTGTGTTCCTCGACCATTTTTACTGGATACCTATTTTTACTGGATACCTGCTACCTCCCACCAGCAATAGGTACCAGATAACTCTGTTCACCATACTTGGATAGATCGAAAGAAATCACCTGGTGTTTTTGTTTCCACTGGAATTTGAACCTTTCTCGCCCGCTTCATTAACTACTAAGCCACACCTTGGATACTTCGCATCCTATATATATACCTATTCTTGTTGTCATGAATCTTTCATCAGCTCCCTTTCATCTACTCCTTTCTTGTCCTCCAGCAATGGCTTTCAAGCTTATGCCACTTCTGTTTACCAGCTTTTTGCTTCTCATCGCTTCTACTGTATGTCTTTCACACTTCCTTTCTGAACTACAACAGATACTTATCTAGTTTATTCTGCTTAGATTTTAAGTTAATTAGAACACTGTATGAACAACAGATACCTAGTTTACTATGTTTAGATCTTAATACGCTAAGTAGTACATAGAGTATGAACTGTAGGAGTCTTAGCGTACATTTTCATTATACATGCGAAGTATAATGAGCATTTACATTCTCCATGACAGAAGTTTGTTCCTAATGATATGATGTTTTATATTGTAGCATGCTTATGATAATCAACTTTTATCAAGTGTAAACTACTTATATTTATGAGTTACTAAGATTCTCTCGAATGTACCCTAGAATAAAGAGTTCACCAAAGTATGGTAACTCATTGAACTTATTTTTACCTTTTCTTTCTTTGCAGAAGGGGGATAGCAACACTGCTCCTGGTGCTTTCCCACATGGTAAGATATCAAGCCCCCCACCAACGGTCAATGGATCCTCTCCGACCCTTCCGGTCCCCGCTCCACCAACCACTCCATACACCCCTCCTCCACCGCCAGTGAAAGCACCATCCCCACCTCCGGCAGTCAAGCTACCACCACCAGCCACGAAACCACCTGTCCCTACTCCTCCCGTTTCACCACCAAGGACCACAGCAGGTATAAGACACTTACATAAGAGTTCAAGTTTTATCTACTTTTTTCCCTGAATTTATCCCCTGCTTTCTTATATTTAGACAAATTTGACTTTCTTTCTATTTAGCATAGAAAACTATTGAAAACGTCTTATGCATTGAAATCAGGCAATAGTAACATAGTGACGCTTCTTCAATTAAGAGAAAAAAAAAAACTAAAAAGAAGAAAGAGGTCTGGAATCTGTATATACAATAATTCACAACTTTTTTCAACCGTATGCATCAAAAGATGCTTGTACGGTTCCTATGATATGCAATTTTACCCTACTAAGCTGACTTTATTGAGAAATATTACTCTTTTTTGTCGAAAAGGTTGATAGGGAGATTCTGAATAAACATATGGTTCTTATGGTACATCTCAATATCCAGGCCATAAATCTGTATCAACTAGGGATAAGAAAAGCATAGAGTCAAACTCTTCTTCCGTGTAAAACAATGATTTTTATCAGCTGTATCAACGATAAAAACTTCATAGAATTCACAATCAGGTCACTTATAAATCTCTATAACAAGCGTGTAATAAGTAACCTGATAAACATGTTAAGTAATCTGATATCACAAGTTAAACTACATTAATAGTATAAAAATCTTAAACATTGTCCATAAATGCAAATTCAACCCTTTATATAATCTTCAATTAATATTTTTACTATCTGAGAATGCCCTCAAGTAACAAGTTTTCTATGTTTATTGGATATATGCAGAATGCTTTCCCCTATGCGAGGTGAGATGCAAATTACATTCAAGGAAGAACGTATGCCTAAGAGCATGCACTACTTGCTGTTTAAGATGCAAATGCGTTCCACCAGGCCAATATGGCAACAGAGAGAAATGTGGCAAATGCTATGCTAATATGACCACTCACGGAGGCAAGCCCAAGTGCCCATGAAAACTTAAAAGGAAGCTAGATGGTGAATGCAGGGAACTGTTGCATGACTGCATCTGTGATTTGTTGTAGTTGATTCGTACCAGCAATAATTTGCTGAAAAATATTTTGCTAATTAAATGTCCAAACGGATCCAGAAAACCTGCCTATCTTTCTCCGTAGATACCAACTTTTCTCGAACTGTTTGAGACTAAGCCCAAATATCATTAAGAGTATCTTATAATAATTTATATTTTGTGAGTGTCTGCGTTTTTTAGTAATGGAAGGGAACGATTCTCACGTTAATCTTGCAGTATTTGTGTCCTTATTAGAAATTTATCCTGCATCCGATCTTCATCCAACTGGACGCCATGTCAAATTGTGTTTGATGAATTTATGCTTACTACTATAGACATGCGTACCAATATTTTATATGAAATGTGTAAGAAGCCTCGTTTCATTTGCTTAAGATCACTCATGTGATTACATTCTGAAGTTTCAACTCAATACTCTATTAGTTACAATTTATGTGATGCTTTTTCAATTTTAAGGTGCCCAATGAATTAGTTGAATTACTAAATTTCTAAATTGGTGCAAATTCCACTGTTGGCACTTGCATTGCCCATTCCGGAATGGGTGCTCAGATTGTGGTTGTCCACATGTCTTTTCATCTCACAAATGTATACACAAAAGCCATACTAACTCCGTTACACTTATCACAAGTAGACATATATATAGGATAAGTAGCAGTGTCTGGTCATATTTTAGATCAACAACGCCCAATTACCTTAAAAAGAACAAACATAATGTAAAGGAAACGATTAAAAAATACCTGTTATACCAGTTGATGACTCCAACTAGCATCCTCCGCGAGAAGTCAGCTCCATTATTAATTTGCAGTTACAGCGGGCAAAAGATGTAGGTAACTCGGACATCAGAGTTCGGCCGCGATTTTTGCACACTCTCCATAGAAGTACCAAAAATTCAGCATCTCCGCGTGACTTCAAATTTCTAGTAACAACCACCGACAAATCGGCTCTGCTTAAAGAAGAAATACTCCTTTGAAGTAGCTAGATAGTGGGAATGCTTTGTTTTTCTTTCTTTCTTTCATCGTTGAACCACCAAGATGATTGAAGCTTACACTTGCAAAAGTCAGTTCATTTGCCTCTGGTTAGGCATTAGCAGTAAATATGTACTATTACAGACCTTTCAAGAAACTAACAAAGAGAAGAGCATTGCATTTTCTAACTTTTCAGGACCAGATATAGCTGATAAACTCAACATCAAGCACAACAAAGAAGAGCAGAGATAAACCACAGCAGGTTCACAGAATAAGCATCATTCACACAAGAAATGAAGAACATTATCTAGTATCAAGGATGGCCAAACAATAGTAGAAGACGATGGGCTCATGTTACAAACATTTGTTAAGTTAATGTTTTAATTAATTTTGAAACATTTCATTGAATAAAAGTTTTCCAAACTAAATGAATGTGAATTTGAAGATACATTCTTCATTTAGTATTTTACGTTTTAGGTTCTTGAAAGTTACATAAAAGTTGCATGTATTTTAAGAAAAATTCATGAACCTATTTTAAATCCTATTTAATGAAAACGTTTATGTTATGTAATTTTTATCCTATAAATAGTGTTTCATTCTTTTGGAAAATGTAAGCACTTGAAGAAAATAATTTCCCCTTAAAACTTTAGAGAGACATTGATCAAAAGGTGAAATCACCAATTCAAGAATAGAAGAGCAACTTTCTTGAATAATACTTGTTGTGGCTTAGTTGAATCCTGAAGATAGAGTTGTTATTTATTCTTCCGTTTGCTCGTGGGAGAGACTCCAACTATTTTCAAGAAACGTCTTAACGTGCCTCTAATCCAAGCAAGTTTATTTTGGATTTCTTTTATTATTATCATCCTTGTTCTAACAATTTGAAGATAGTTGTCTCTATGGCTACTACATCAACATTGAATGGTGTATCATCTCTGCCTAATCCTAATTTTGAAATATTCGATGGCAAAGACTTTCCTAGATGGCGTGGAAAGATGTAATTCTTTTTAAGACGATTGAAGTTGGCATATGTTCTTGAACAACCTTGTCCTAATGCTCCGGTTCCGAGGTAGCAACTGACGAGGCTACTTTGATTAAAGAAAAAATGGCCAAGTGGAAAGATGATGATTATTTATGTAAGAATTATATTCTTGGAGGAATGTCCAACAAATTTTATGATCAATATTATACCAAGTGCAAATTTGCTAAGGATATTTGGGACGCTCTCCAAAATATCTATTTGGCGGAAGAGGCGAGTTCAAAGAAATTTCTTGTTTCAACCTATATGGAGTTCAAAGTCGGTTGATGATAAGTCAATCATCGAACAAGTGCAAGAATTCCAACTTATAGCTAATAAAATTGCTATCTCTACGGAATTGCTCTTGATGAAAATTTTCATGTTGGTGCTATTGTCTCGAAACTTCCTTCCTCTTGGAAAGAATACAGAAGCAAACTCTTACACAAGAAAGAAGATTTGACTCTTAAGCAATTGTTGCAGCATTTGCAAATTGAACAAGAGACTTGATATCGTGACAATAATATTTTGAAGGAACCCGTCATGAAAGCTCATGTGGTTGAAGAAAAATCAACTAAGAAGGAATCTGTTAATAAGAAAATTCCGAAGGCAAAGAGAAGTACGAATTTTAAGCGTACAAGTACCAATTCTAAGTCGGTTGAATGTTATCACTGTCACAAATTTGGTCACTATGCGCGTGATGGTAAAATTCTTAAAGCTGAAAAGAAGAAAGAAAAGGCAAATAATCATGGAAAAGATGAATTTGTAGCAATGGTTACCGAAGCATTTGTAGCAGGAAATCAAGTGGAATGGTGGATAGACACTGGCGCAACTGGCCATATATCAGGTCATCGAAATGCTTTCAAGACCTATGAATTAGTGGGGGACGATAAAGTGTTGTATATGGGAAACTTGTCCTCTGCTAAGGTTGTGGGAAAAGGAACTGTTGAATTGAAGTTTACTTTCGGAAAGATTGTCACGCTGATGGACGTATTGCATTTTCCTGAAATTCGGAAGAACTTGGTGTCAGGTACGCTTCTTTTGAAGTATGGTTTTAGAATGATTTTTTAGGCAGATAAATTTATACTGTCTAAAAATGGCATATTTGTTGGAAAAGGCTATGCTACAAATGGAATGTTCAAACTCAATATTGATAATGAAAATATTTCGCTTATATTGTGGAGTCTCTAGATTTATGGCATGAACGTCTTGGTCATGTGAATTTTAGATCCATACAACTTATGGTGAAAAATGGATTAATTAAGGGTCGTGGAAAAGATCATACTACTAAGTGTCTTACTTGTAGTAAATGCAAGATAACAACGAAACCTTTTAAGATGGTTGAAAGGACATCCACACTTTTGGAATTAATTCACAACGATATTTGTGAGATGGATTGTTTGTCACGTCATGGTAAGAGATATTTTATAACTTTCATTGACGATTACTCAAGATATACATATGTCTTTCCATTAAGAACAAAAGATGAGGCATTTGAGTCTTTCAAAACATATAAAGCAGAAGTTGAAAATAAATTGAGTTTGAAGATTAAATCAATTAGATCTGATAGAGGTGGAGAATATTTAAAATCAGATTTTATTGATTTTTGTGGAAAAGAAGGCATTGAAAAACAATTGACTACATCTTATACACCACAACAAAATGGTGTAGCAGAAAGGAAAAACAGGACTTTCATAGAAATGGTTAATTCTATGCTTTATGGATACGGTATGCTGGAAATTTGTATTTGAAGCCTTGTTTTCACCTATCATATTTTGAATCGAATACCTTCCAAGAAACTTGAGGCATCCCTTATGAACTTTGGAAGAACCGAAAGCCAAATATAAATTATTTTAAAGTATGGGGTTGTTTGGCTCATGTTAGATTACCAGATCAACATTTGGCTAAGGTTGGCTATAGAGGAGTAGATTGTGTGTTTATTGGTTATTCTCGGACAAGTAAGGCTTACATGATTCTTAAATCTTGAGATTCCAAGTCCTCACACAATTATTGAATCCTTACATGCTAACTTTTTGAGAATATATTTCCTAAGAAAAAAAGAATCTTTAGAACAAGATGCAAGTTCTTTTACATCTCCTCTTAAAAGGAAAACGATTGAGTCCGTGGAAGAAAGCCATCCGAGGCGCAAGTATAAGACCAGCCCAGCCAAAGAACTTTGGACTTGATTTTCAAGTCTATTTGGTTGAAAAAAATCCTGAAAGTTATGTTGAAGCAGTATCTTCCCATGATGCTCCTTTCTGGCGTGAAGCTATTGATGATGAAATGCATTCTATCATGTCAAATGATACATGGATTTTGTCAGATCTTCCTCTGGGGTGTAAACCTATTGGTTGTAGATGGATTTTTAGGAAGAAATTAAAATCTGATGGTACTATAGATAAGTACAAAGCTCGCTTGGTAGCAAAAGGTTTTACTCAAATGAAAGATATTGATTATTTTGATACCTTTGCACCGTAGCTCGGATGACATCTATTCGGCTCTTAATTGCTTTAGCAGCAATTCATAATATGATAATTCATCAAATGGATGTGAAGACTGCGTTTTTGAATGGAGATCTAGATGAAGAAGTTTACATGAAACAACCAGAGGGATTTATCATTCCTGGTCAGGAACATAAAGTTTGTAAGCTTCTTAAATCTCTTTATGGATTAAAACAAGATCCAAAGCAATGGCATGAGAAATTTAGAAAGGCCATAATTTCTAATGGCTACTCAATCAATGGTGGCGATATATGCATATTCAGTAAATTTCAAGAAAATTCTGGAGTTATAATCTATCTCTATGTGGATGACATGTTGATCTTTGGAACTGATATTGAAAGAGTTAAAGAAACAAAATCATTTCTTGCTTCTCGGTTGAAATGAAGGATCTTGGAGAAAGGCGATGTAATTTTGGGTATGAAAATTGTGAGATCGCTAATGGTTTGACTCTTACTCAAGCAAGTTATATTGAGAAAGTTCGAAGAGGTTTGGTCATTTTGATGACAAGCACGCTCCACACCATTTGATCCAGCATCAAACTAGTGCGAAACTCTAGTGACATTCTTGATCAATTGACGTATTCTCAGATTGTTGGCAGTCTTATGTATACCATGCATTGTACCAGGCCAGATATTGGTTATGTAGTAGGAACTTTGAGCAGTTTACTAGTAACCCCGGAGTTGAACATTGGAATGCCTTAATTCGTGTTTTAAGGTATCTAAAGGGCACGATTAATAATGACCTACATTATTCTACCTTTCCGGCGATTATTGAAGGCTATAGTGATGCTACTTGGAATTACGATCCAAATGAGTCTAAATCTATTCTTGCTTGGATTTTCACTTTAGTAGGAGCAACAATCTCTTGGAAATCAAAGAAACGGACATGTATTACTCACTCAACCATGGAGTCGGAATTTATAGCTATGTCTTCTGGAGAAGAAGAATCATGCTTCGAAGTATGCTAATAGATATTCCTATGTGGAGTAAGCCAATGCCACCTTTGACTATCTATTGTGATAATAAAGCTGCTATTTTTCGGGCTTGAGTGATTGTTACAATGGCAAATCGAGGCAAGTTCGTCTCAAACACAATCATGTGAGAAGACTATTGGAGGATGGCATAATATCGCTTCAATATGTGAAGTCCAGATTTAATCTAGCAGATCTTTTGTCTAAAGGATTAGGCAAAGAGTTAGTAATGGAAACTTGTAAAGGGATGGGAATAAAGCCTGTTGTAAATTAATTGTACTTTATGGTGACCCTACCTAATGATGTAATCTTAGGTTCAAAAGGAAAAACAAGTAAAGTTACAATTGTGGAGCACATCAATAAAATTTTCATTTCTTCAAAAAGTGAGTAAATGTGCATAGGTTGAGATTTTATTCTCTTAATAAATCTATAAGACCGATCTCGGTTGGAGTTAGTATGACGACTCTTGATAGATTTACCAATATTCCTACTGTAGAGGAGGATGAGATTATATTCTTTTAATAAGTCTATAAACCGGTACCGGTTGGAGTGTGTAGGAACCCTCTTGATAGATTTACCGACACTTTGCTGTAAGGGAGGGTGAGATTAAATTCTCTTAATGAATTCATAGACTATTTGGTCGGAGTATGCAAAGTAACTCTTGAAGAATTCACCGCGCTAAGTGCGAAGTGAAGGCCGCTTCAATAAGATTTTTAACAGGGAAATCTTAAAGCATTTAGTTTGAAGGATTCAGGACACATGGCCGTAAGGTGTCAAAGGATTACGATTTTCACCGGAACATAGTAATGTGCGTGGAAATTTTTCTACTTCATTTAATGATCTACTTAGTTCAAGATTCGTTCACTAAGTAGTCAATGATTTAGAATGTATTCACTAGCTAATGGTTCAAGTCCAAAAGACACCATTATTGATGCATATTACTAGATTAATGTCTCAAAAATATTTTCAAAATTTCTTGAAACAAGTGGGGGATTGTTAAGTTAATGTTTTGATTAATTTTGAAACATTTCATTTAATAAAAGTTTTCCAAACTAAATGAATGTGAATTTGAAGATACATTCTTCATTTAGTATTTTACGTTTTAGGTTCTTGAAAGTTACATGAAAGTTGCATGTATTTTAAGAATAATTCATGAACCTATTTTAAATCCTATTTAATGAAAACTTTTATGTTATGTAATTGTTATCCTATAAATAGTGTTTCATTCTTTTGGAAAATGTAAGCACTTGAAGAAAACAATTTCCCCTTAAAACTTTAGAGAGACATTGATCAAAAGGTGAAATCACCAATTCAAGAATAGAAGAGCAACTTTCTTGAATAATACTTGTTGTGGCTTAGTTGAATCCTGAAGATAGAGTTGTTATTTATTCTTCCTTTTGCTCGTGGGAGAGACTCCAACTATCTTCAAGAAACGTCTTAACGTGCCTCTAATCCAAGCAAGTTTATTTTGGATTTCTTTTATTAGTATCATCCTTGTTCTAACAACATTTTCCCAAACTATAACACACTGTTCAAAATATTTTCTTTACACTTTGAACATTCAAGAAACTGTTATTTACTTTGTCAATCGACGAATTGTTTCAAAAGACACCACAAGCAAAACTAAAACCCACTATGTGCATACAAATCTTGCCTAATTACAATTTCATGTCCAGAAAAAACACCCAAATTATCACCCAATTAAGGAAACAAAAGCTATGGAGAATTTGTATCTTCATCAGAATTAAGCAACTCCTCCCAATCAACTTCCTCCTCTTCTTCATCTTTCTCCCTCAACACCTCCAATATCCTTGACCTTATCCTTTGCCCGCTTGCTTCCCATTTCCTCAATTGTTATCAACAATTCCTCTGCTGCAGCCTCCTTTGCCAACCATTTAAACCTAAGTCCACCATGACTTAGTCCATATAATGCAGTAACACAACTCTGCCAAATATTCGACTCTCCATCAAACTCTCCCTTTCTCAACATACCGACAAAACACTCCACCGCACCCCCATCAAGCATAGCTCCTCTCCCCTCTAAACTACCTGCCATGTTACACAGTATTAACAGAATTCGACCCGTCATAGGACCCATACTTCTCACCATGCCTAATAGTAACTGAACCGCACCAAGTTTAACCAACTTAGCACGGTTACTCTGAACCAATGAAAGATGATACAGAGCCAAAGCTGAATCATGCCTTGTCCGTTCGGACTCCGAACGGAGCGAGTGAAGAAGAGGTGGCAATGCACCCAAAACCCCAATGGCAGTCTTGTTTTGATCATCTAATGCCAAACTAAAAAGTGCACCTGCAGCATGTTCTTGTGATTCAGGGAATCCTCCTTTTAACACATCAATTAAAGGGGGAACAATTCCAGACCGTACAATCTTCACCTTGTTTCGATTTTCTAACGAAAGGTTCACTAAAGCTGCTACGGAATTCACCTGTTAATAGTGTACTTGGTAGTTAGTGCAAATATACATTAATTTGAAAGCGGTTGTAAGATGCTCTTTCAATTTAATAACATCGATTACTCTGTTCACCAAATCTACATAATTTAAAATTCAAAGTAATGAATATCTCGGTAACTAACTACCAAGTACGCTATTACCTGTACGGAAGCATATCTCGAGGTGATGGTACAACGAAGAGCCGACAATAAACGCGGAGTACAGAGATGGAAACGAGTTTCTTCTCGGGTTTGGGTCAACTTTCGAAGTGAAATGACAGCTTCTTCTTGTTCAAACACTTGTGAGCTCTTCAGTTTAACGATAAGTTCATCTTCTTCACATGAATTATGGTTTATCGTCTCCATTTCCGAGGATGATGGTGAAGAGCAACAGAAGGGTCGGCTCGGTAGAGGTAAAGGAGTTGCTGATCCACTGGTAGGACCCACAGATTCCTCAGAACTCATAGAACACGAATAGTCTGAATGCCTGGAATATGAACCATGGGTAGCCTGTCCCGAACTGTACGTAGTACCGTGCCCAGAATAATCCCCCTGGGACGCCTGCATAGCTGCATGAACGGGTCTGCTGGACTGGTGGTGATAACTCCTCCCTGATATGTGACTCGACACACTATTTAACTGTGTCACAGACTCAATAAACCGGTTCATCACATCACAATTCTTGCTACTATGCATCTGTTCACGAAATTTTTGTGGGTTTTGGGCAGCCATTAATGAACGGACGAGATTTTGAGCAGAGAGGAAATCGAGAGGTTGAGGAGGATCAATATGTGAAGAAGAACACCAGTTGAAAATGGTAGATTTAAGGGCCTTATTAGGGATAATAGTGGAGAAATTTGGTAAAGAACCATCAGGTAATATAGGTGTAAAAGAGAGTGATTTGCATGCATGAACACAGTTACGTTCGAAAGTATGACCAGAAGAGATTATTATTGGGTCAGCCATGAGAGACTTAGATATTGGACAGATGAATTCTTTAGGATATGGTGGGTGGTGTTTTAATGGATATTTGTTGAAGGAGATTATTCTCCATCTTTGCTTGCCAGTCCCCATTAAAGACTTGAAATTATGTGTTATGGGATTTTGATGTTAGATATTTTTAGTGAATATAATGTTGAGTATATAATTGAAGAGTGTAACTGAATCCATAGATGAAGAAGTGGTATGGGTTAAGAGAGAAAGAAACATGATGAGCTATGGGAAGGGGAAGGGAAAGGCAGTTTTGGAATAAGAATTGAGTAGTAAAGTTGGTCAATCATTCAACTATGTCAATTTCTTATTTTATCAAACCCTTCAACTTTACTTTTTTGAGTAGTTTCTATTTCTCTTCTTTTTATTCTCATCATTTAAAGGCACTTTGGTTTGTGGGACTTGATACAAGAATATCTCATGTCATTATTTTATCTCAGCTTCAATATGGGATAACTTATCTCACCATTTATACTAAAATAATAGAATAAAATAATCTTGGAACTAAATAAACAAAATGTAGGATAAAATAATCTCATAGATTAATCCCGGATTATTATTTTTATCTCACCAACTTAACGATCAAGGATTGTTCGATGGAGTATCTAATTTGCACAACAATGAAAAGGTTTATTTTACACAGGAATAAATTTATTTTAGAAGTGCAGTGCCATTTGGTTGAGAAGATTTGCAAAATAATCCCCAACATAAAATTAACGATAATATTTTTTTATATTCTAATTAAATGATGCATTTTTCTTCAATTTTGATTTATATGATGCACTTTTTTTTAATCTATCCCAAAGAAATGATATATTAATTCTAATAGTATTTATAAGCAACTTAAGTTTAAATTTTTCATTTAATCCTCAATGAAACAATTTAAAGTCACATAATTATGTATCATTTATTTTAAATCACAAGTTTTAAAAACTTTTTTTTACTTAAATTATGTGTGTAGTCAAAGTGCTTCAAATAATTTGAGACAAAGGGAGTAATATATTTGGTTAGAAGAATTAGAAAAATAACTCCTTTAGAAGTCATGCAGCATTTGGTTGGGTGTATAAGAAAAAATAATTCCTGCATAATTTTATACCGCATTTGGTTGGCCCTATATCAATAACAGAGGCAGATTAAATGAATTTTCTAATACAAAGTTTTGTCAAAGATGTAATGTCAGATAATGCCGCATTAAGTTATTCAAAAATTTATGTATTATTTTATGTATGATTAGAATGCAACATAAGAATAGGTATATTAGCAATGCATGATTAAAGTATCTCAGGATAAATTAAAAATGCTCTTAAAATAAATATTCTCTTCACAACAATTTCTTGATTAGTAATCCCTACTTAGTTACATAACCAGCATATATATTAACCAAATTATGACCCCAATAGTATGATATCTTTTCGTCATTATATACAGTACGTTACAACTCTTTGTTGGAATTAAATACAGAGAGTATTAAAATACTATAGTTATTTCAAGTACTACGGTCTCTTTGCTACAAAAGATGTGAAAGAGAGCAAGGGGAGTCTTGAGACTTGTTGGAAATTCATGATTATGTGCATCAAATCCCCTTTAATTTTGGCCAATAAGATTTTGAAGGACCTTGCATATATTTTTGCTTAAACTACAGATATATATTGGTGATAGTAAATTCTAAAGTTGATGCAAAAGGGGCTCAACACTCTAGCAATGAGTCTTCAAGAAGGTGCAGGCAAATGTAGTAGCGCCCATCATTGTTCCCTTCTTTAGACGACACTAATTAACTTAATTGCTAAGCTTCTTTCTTCCTTTTCTTGCCTGCACTCCACTTTGACGTCTTCCATAGACTGTATTTTTATATTTTCCGGGTTTAACTAATCATTATTTGAAGTTGTCTGGTCTTGATCCTGGATAACTCGGATTTGTGTACGCTAAGTAGGCCTTCTATTGAAAAATTCTTTATTTTCAGGGATCAAACTCAAAATTTCTAATTAAGGATAGATTTCAATCATCCCACCACATTTCTTAATTTTAGTTTAACCATATGGCATGTGATGTGAAAATCACTAGGACTACTCTAGAAAACTGAAAATGACAAACGGAAAGGTTCAGTGATATAAACATTTCTATGTCTAATCTAATACTTATATTATTGGACGTCAAACCATTCTTTTTGAATTTGATTGCTCTATAAGGCAGAAGAAAATGAAAAAGGGGACTAGAAAACAATAATAATTATGATTTTTAGTGGTAATAACACCCACTGCATTCTGAAAGTTTGTCTTTTTGGCTTATTATATTAGTTACCCTGCAATCGCTGCCTATTAAAGTCTTAAATTGCCAACATATTCTAGTTGTTCCTTGTCCCTTTTGCTTTCCGTGAATAAATATTATTAATCTTCTTACGTCACCGAAATCTCCCCTAGCTACAAATCTCCAATGTTAAATCTCCTTTTTAACTTTGTTTTGTAGTATACTAATTCGGTGTTTATTCTTCTCCAACAAAAGACAATTTCATTTCCATAATGCTGGAACTTTCTTCTTTATAAATTATAATTCTTCAATCCCCTAATGGTTCAGAGATAAAAGAAAATGCACAAAAATAAAAACTTGTTCAATACATAAGAAGATGAAAAGTTTAAAAACTTACCCAAAAAGCACATACACATATAATGTAAAGTACAGAGTATATACACTTGTTAATTATGAGTCCTAACTGGTTTCCAGTGGACCAGAAAAAGAAATGTTAGTATACCTGAAAGATAGCTTTGGAGCATGTTACTTTGTTCAACTGTTCTGGAAAGAAAAGTGGAATATAAAATGAGATGGGGTGACAATCGAAAAATCTCCACATTGAAATACCCGTTTGTTTGTTTAATGTTTTTTTCGTATTTCGAATATTGAACCTTAGTGTGCAAAAATCGATTTAGTTATTATTCCTTATTGAGACCGAGTGTGACCGGACCAGTTTATCCAGTCACATCGGTGGGAACCCTATTCTAGTCTAATTGTAATATGTTTGGTTTATTTATGGCGAATTTGTAATTATGGTAATAAAGGATTTATAGTTCTATTGGAATAGGATTACCTTATTAGATTAGGGTAAGGAGGACCTTACTTGTATAGAAGGAGGTCATTATAATGAATACAAAGCAGAAAGAATTCTCCCATTCTTCTTGTTTCTCTAAATTCTTGTCCCTGTCTCGATTTTAACATAGTATCAGTGCCACGTTAGAAAGAACACAAAAACCCTAAAACAACAGCAGGTGATGGAGAAACCAGCGATAAAAGCAAAGGAATCGCCGGTGAAGAAAACAAAACCCAAAGAAAAATAATCTCTCCTTATAACATTACGTTGAATGATAACCTTAGAAATATGGTGACAAAAGTCCAATTGAAGGGTGAAAATTATGAAGAATGGGCTAGATCCATGAGGACAACCTTAAGAGCAAAGAAGAAATCCGGCTTCATTGACGACACGATCAGAAAGCCAGATGAAGAGTCACTAAACTTGGAAGATTGGTGGACTATAAACTCACTATTAGTGTCGTGGATTCGCAACACCATAGAACCAATGCTTCACTCAACGATTTCACATAAAGAGGAAGCAAAAGAATTATGGACGAGCATCTAAGAGCTATTCGCCATTATCAATGGCCCTCGGATGCAACAACTAAAGGTGGAACTCGGGGAGTGCAAGCAGAAAGGAAGGACCATAGTGGATTACTATGGAAAACTCACTAAGTTGTGCAAGGAATTGGCAAATTACGAACAGATTCCAACTTGCAAGTGCAGAAAGTGCACGTGCAATCTAGGAACGGCCCTAGAAACCAAAAGAGAAGAAGAAAAAATCCATTTTTTTCCTCATGGGATTGGATGAAGCAATGTATGGAACAGTGAGGTTAAACATACTGGCCCAGGAACCATTGCCATCATCAAACAAGGTCTATTCGAAGCTAGTGCAAGAAGAGCGTGTAAGAAGAATCACACGAAAAATGGAGGACCGGAGTGAAAGCATGGCTTTTCTTTGTGCAAGGGATCATGACCAAGTTGAAGGCAAAAATGAGGGTGCATTCTTCACACATTGCTTGAGATCTGGACACATTACGGACGGATGTTTTCAACTTATTAGCTATCCGAATTGGTGGCCAGAAAATCAAAAAGGAGATGAAAAAATCGGAGGAAGAGGACGAGGACAGCAACAACAGCAGAGGGGTGGACCGGATCCGATCGTGGAAGAGGCAACTACCGGGCTAACTTCATAGTTGCCAAGGAAGGAGCTCAGGCGGAGATAGGACCGGTGAGCACAGGCGGGACAGCACCTCACAATTTGAGGAAAGAGATATGGAAGACTGTGATTCTCGTGTTGAATTCCCAAGGAATAAACCCAAATGGAAAGATGGATAGTACCGAAAACTCATCCTGGATTGTTGACTCCGGATCTACCAACCATGTGACAGGTAATCCGGATGAACTGAGTGATCAGCGGGACATTCCTGAGTATTCGGTTGGGCTTCTAGATGGAAGTAGCTCGGTGGCCACAAGAGAAGGAACAACCAGGCTAAATAATAGAATTTGGTTGAAAGATGTCCTTTACATTTCAAATCTAACATGCAATTTAATTTCTGTGTCATAACTTATTGATCATTTAGATTGTGATGTAAAATTTAACAAAATTATGTGTGTTATACAAGACCCCACCACGAGGAAGCTGCTTGGAACGGGTAAGCGTCGAGGTGGACTTTACTATTTTCGAAATGTGCCGCGGATACGAGCTATGAAGGCGGAGACAGTCGATTGGTTCAATCTTTGGCACAAATGGTTAGGTCATCCTTCAACACAAGTAACAAAGTCCATTATGGCATTAGGCCTAAAAGATATTAGTAATAGATTAGATAAATAATGTGATGTATGCCAAAGGGCAAAGCAAACAAGATGTACTTGGGATATTTTTGATATGATTCATTGTGATTTATGGGGACCATATAGAACCCCTTCCTCTTATGGTGCTTCGTATTTTTTTTACTATTGTGGATGATCGTTCGTGAGCCGTGTGAATTTTTCTTTTAATCGATAAGAAAGAAGTGCCCCAAACCTTGAAAAATTTCTTCGCCTTGGTGGATAGGTAGTTTGGTAAGAGAGTGAAGATTGTTAGAAGTGATAACGGAACTGAGTTCACATGTATGAAGACTTACTCCTTCGAACATGGAATTCTTTTCCAAACATCTTGCACAGAGACACCACAACAGAATGGAAGAATTAAAAGAAAACATCGTCACATTATTAATGTGGCGCGAGTATTAAGAATTCAGGGTCATTTTTCAATCAGATTCTGGGGAGAATGTGTTTTGACTGTAGGGTATTTGATCAATAGAACACCACCTTCGATTTTGAATGGGAAAACCTCCTATGACGTTTTGTACGGGGAAGCGCCACATTATGACCACTTAAGGGTACTAGGGTTACTATATTATGCACACACAAAGGGAAGAACGAGGGACAAGTTTGAGAGTCGAAATCGTAGGTGCGTCTTCTTGAGATACCCCTACGGACAGAAGGGTTAGAGATGGTATGACTTAGAGAACGATGAATATTTAGTCTCAAGAGATGTGGACTTCTACGAGACTAAGTTCCCTTTTGCTATAGGATCAGGTAACTTGGTCGACAATATAGAAGTGATCCCGGACGAAACGGAGGAAGAAAGAAACCAACACGATTTCGAAGAAGACCAGATTGATAATGGAGGTACGAACGAAACTCGAATAGATGAAGTACTGACACCGAATATCGAACCTACGGATCAACCAGAATCGAACCGGACAGAAGCCAATCCACATAGAGAAAACATGGAGAAGTACGGACGGAAGGTGTTCAGGCTAACGAAATGCCAGCCGAAGAACAATTGGGTCAGGGTAAATGTCAAAAGCATGAATCGATTTGGTTGCGCGGTTACATCACTTCCAGAAAGAAAGTCCATCAACGCGTCCGCCCGATCCTTAACAACCCTCAGGTGCGCCTTATCCTTTAGCTCACTATATATCTTGCGATAATTTTTCCTCACAACACCAAAGTTTCCTTCTAGCAATCACCACAAGAACCGAGCCAAAAACCTTCTCAGAGGCAATGAAAAAGGAACACTGAAGAAAAGCCATGCAGCAAGAGATTCGCGCATTGGAGGACAATGGAACGTGGACATTAGAAACATTGCCACCGGATAAGAAAGCACTTGGATGTCGATGGGTGTACAAGATCAAGTACAACTTTAACGGTACAATCGAGCGATATAAAGCTCGGTTGGTCATTTTCGGGAATAAACAGGAGGAAGGAATAAAACGTTAGCTCCGATTGCTAAGTTAATAACCGTTCGGACCTTCCTGGCAGTTGCTTCTGTGCGAAATTAGGAGTTGCATCAGATGGATGTTCATAATGCCTTTTTGAACAGTGACCTTACGGAGGAAGTTTATATGAAATTGCCACCGGGATTTCGTGTTCTTGGTCCGAGCCAAGTATGTCGACTCCAGAATTTTTTGTATGGTTTGAAACAAGCCCCACAGTGCTAGTTTGCGAAATTGTCAAGTGCTTTGATGAAATATGGGTTCAAACAGTCATTCACATTATTCTCTCTTCATGATGCAGCGAGGAGGTATGCAACTTAACGTCTTAGTTTATGTGGATGACTTAATTATCTCTGGAAACGACCATAGTGTCATAAAATGATTCAAAGACTATCTCTGTGCTTGTTTTCACATGAAGGATTTGGGCCCTCTGAAGTATTTTCTGGGAGTTGAAGTTGCACGTGGACCAACAGAGTTATTCTTGTTACACCTTGCCCCTCCCAAGAGCTAAGGACGTTCCATACTTATGGCGTATTTTCAGAGAAGGAGCTTATGGAAGGATAACGTCGTGAGCGTACGCACGATATAAGTCATGACGAATGGGTGTTACACCTTAGAAGAATTTCGTATCGTTGGTGCCGTTACTAAACTAACGTGAGCCCGGAAGAGTCATGGAACTCTTATAAGGCTAAGAAAGACTTCTAACCAGTATTAAGAGAATAGCTAAAGGTTTGGAGGTCAAGCAGATTGAAGAAAGTTAGTTGTCAAAGCTTTGGGAAAAACTTGGCAAAATTTTGAAAGAAATTTCTTGTTACACCTTGGAGTTTCGTGTCTCTCGCATTATGAACGTGCCAATGTAAACCTAAAGTGGATATGAATCCCTTTTAAGTTAACAGGGGGCGATTGAGGATTCTAATTAAGATTCCAAAGACATTTGAGGTAAAGGAAGCAAGTTCGTTGGAGGAGCTTAAGGTTGAACCATATTTTGGAAGTTTGGTATCATTTGAGCTATGCTTTGCCTAGAATCACCTTGAGGAAGAGATATGAGGCCCCTTATATGGTTAATGAAGTTCTATCCAAGTGCCAAGAAGGTTCCATAAGGATTGAAAATCAAACGAATTAAAAGGATCGCTTTTTCACGAAACCGGGAGAAAGTGGGCATTGTGCGGTCGCACACTCAATGTGCTGACCCGCACACTGGGCGCCAACTTGCCAAAATGGCTGGAATTTCTACCCAGGCCGAGGGAGGAGTGTGCGGCCGCACACTCAGTGTGCTAAGTCGCGTACTCTTCGCAAAGTTGGTCGAGGTGTAATTTGACCACCTTTTTAAAACCCAAACGGCCCCAAATTCATTTCCACCTTCTCTCACTTATTTCCTTACCTTTTTAGAGCCTCTTGAGAGCTTTTGAAGGTTCTAAAACCCTTCCCACCTTTCCATATCATCAAGATAGGATATCAACATCAAGAACTTGAGGTAATCCATGGAAGGTGAAGTTTCTTGCTCCTTTTCAAAGTTGTGTTGAAATGTGAGCTTGGAGGAAGTTGAGTGAAGTTCTTTGATTATAAGGTATGTTCCTCATCTTATTCTTATGGTTGAGTTGATATAAAGGTTTAGTACCCCTTAGAAAGGAAAAGAATGAAAGTAGAGAAGTCATGGATGGTGTAATGAAGAAGATGATAATGAGTGAACTTAAAAAGGGGGATTTTGGCTAGACTTGGGATTTAATTGAGTATAACTCCTTGATTGTGATATTATGGATGTTATTATTGTTGTTTGGGAGTTTTTTCGTCCTTTGGTGGAAGTTGATGATATAGGGGAAATGCTGCTCAAATTTCGTTAGTTCGTTAACTATGCTAGTGTGAGCGTAAGAGTGTTTCTTCTAGACTTAACTTTAGTATAATTCCTCTTGAATGTAGACTTTGCGATTTGGAAGGAGAACGTTAAGCGATTAAAGAGTCGTTAAGGTATGTTAAGGCTTTTCCCTCTTCATTTTGGTATGATCTTATGAAATGCACCAACAAGTGAGTAAGCGAGCTTCCATACTACTCTATTCTTAGAAGCATTAGGAGTACTTCAGTCTGTGATATTCTTGTACCCCGTTTGTGATTGTTCCTTCTGTTCACGGGTCCAGTTCTATGTATACAGTTTATTCATGCATTACATTCATTATATATATGCACATTGACCCGTGACCAGAAGGCGTTATATACGCGAGTATTATATGTATATGGGGTATGAGGAGGGAATGGCGTTATATACGCATTACCAACTGATCAGCTGGTGCACCATGATGATGATATAAGGATCGGGATGCACGTACCGCAGCAATGTATATGATGATGTAGGGCTGGGCATAATTACCGAAAATCAAAAAATCAAACCGAACCGAATCGAAACTTCAACAAACCTAACCGAACTGAACTAGTTTGGTGCGGTGTTTGGTGTCCATCGTCAAAAAATCGAAACCAAAATAGCCGAATCGAAGTTTGATAAAACCAAACCGAAAAATCGAACGCGCATCGAAATTTAATACATTACCCAAAAAAAATAAAATAGTCGGGACCATTAAGTTTAAAGCAAAAAAACCCAATTGTAATAAGTCCTCTTTTGCATTTGTATCCCTAATTTTTTCCACTTCAATTGAAAAAAATCAAATATCTCAACAAAGAAAGGTAACTAGGATGTCTCTTTAGGATTAATGTATGTCTTTTATGTGTTTTCTTAATTATTCTTACGGTATGTATATAACACCTAAGAATCCTATGTAATGATTATAGTTTTACGTTCTTGTGTATCTGTTTGTTTGATTTTAATTTCAATTTATCGATTTTATGTTTTATTGCTTTTGAATATGAATTAGTGTCAATGGAATCGCTTCTAATATTATATTAAAAAAACCAAATTGAAAAAAATGGCATCGAACCGAACTTTAAAAAATCTAAACCGAAAGAACCAAACCGAACTAGTTGGGTTTGGTGTTTGGTGTCCACCTTCAAAAAATCGAACCCGAAATAGCCAAATCGAAGTTTGATAAAACCGAACCGAAAAACTGAACACCCACCCCTATGATGATGATGGCCACCGAGAGGCCGATATGATATGATGGGATGCCCATGGAGGCTTAACAGGCATTATATACGCATATACATACGTATGACCCACATTGTTAGGCATGAGCATGATTATGCGTTAGTACACAGTTATGCGCCCACGTAGGCATTAATCGGTTATACGATATATGCATGCTTACAAATACTGGTTCATACAAATCTATGTGGACGATAAAGGATATTTGAGTTCCAGTTCGTTCATGATTCTTATGCTTTTTGCTACTCTTATGCTTTACACATCTCTGATACATTATATCCGTACTAACCCCCGCGTTGCTCGGGGGGGCCGCGTTCATGCTCGGTGTTCGGTAGACCGATAGGTGGTCCAGATCAGTAGGACTTCTATTCAGCAGTGGTCAGTGTGCTCCATTGAACCGGATTTGCAGTCTATTTTGGTATGCTAGTCTTTTGAGATGTATATGCTTATAGATATGACGGGGTGCGTCTCCGTCCTCTCTGCTTTCGTTCCAAGAGAGTCCCTTTAGATAGTTGTATGTATTAGTCGGAGGATGTAACCTTGTCGGCCATTCTTTTTGTGTACGGTATATGTAGCGGCCTAGTCGTAAGCATAAATCGTTCTTTCACCATGTATGTGTATATTCAGATTGTACAGAGTTCATGATGTCACCCTCTCATGAAATGATATGAGTTCAGTTTCAGTTGCTTATGGGCCCTTGATGTTCGGTATCGTCCGAGAGATAGTATAGGGTGTTTGGTCGCTAGTAGGTCGGACACTCGTCACGACTCATCGGTTTGGGTCATGCCTTGAAGTGGTATCGAGCGTTCGTCTAGGGTTGTCTACGGACGTGTCTAGTAGAGTCTTGTTTATGGGTGTGTTGTACACCACGCTTATAAACGGGAGGCTACTAGGACATTTAGGATGATGTCATTCTTTCTCTCTTAGATTGTGCGATGAGCCGTATGTTAGCGTTCGCTTTACGATGAGTTCGTTCGATTTCAACGACGCCCTTAAAAGCTACAATCGCAGAAGGGCAAAAGAGAGCGGCAGTGAGGCCACTAGCCATACTCGGCAGGCCATGAGGGCCCAGGATGAGATTCAAAGTGAGGGGCCATTTGAGACATCGCATACCCCCACCTCCAAGGCTTCCGCGGGTCCCTCGAACGGATGTCTCGGGCGGGGATGTGCGGATGCTATCGTTATGACTATATTAGTAGCGCTTCGGTGCTCGGCGGCAGGGAATCGGTGTTGACCAGGCAGACAGGGCCGGTAGTTCGAGGGTTAAGACCTTCCCTTGCCAGGGGTCCTCCGAAGTTTCCGTGGTAAATCAAAATATGGACCCTCAGGATTTCATTGATGGTATGCGAGAGGACGAGGGTTATGCGCGGATGAGGTCGAGTCGGTGGAGTTGGCTTTATATAGGCTTCGTGATATTGCTCGGGGTATGGACTTTGGGGGTTATACGGGGGGGAGAATGCCCCTCGTGTTTTTGGGGAGGTTTTTATCTTTTAT